>NC_089843.1:154104873-154409694 GCF_035609145.1 Eleutherodactylus coqui | reverse complement strand
CTTTTTGAGGTTGCACAGCCTCTGTACAAGACTAAAGAATACTTAATTGCCCTGGACTGCTGGAGGCACAACAAGCCAAGGTGGCACTCTGCTCCGGCTCAGTACTTGTCACTGCCTCCAGCACCTACCCAACCCCCTTACCATAGGTATAAGCTTTATGAAACAGGCCGTGGGTCTCATGCTTCCTCAGAGCAAGCATGTGGCCAGTTGCACTGGCCCTATAATGCCCCCCCCCCTTTAATTGCCCCTTTCCCACGCTCCTCAGTGTTTTTCCTGTCCTGATGCTGGGAGCTCTCAGGAGTTCCTGGCATGAAGATTCAAGATACTTACCATGGATCGGCAGCAGCAGGGGCTGTTCTTCCAGGTCGCTGTAGGGGCAGTTATCCCAGGCTGGATTCCTCCTCACCACGGACCAAGGTGCATATAGTTGAGGGCTGCACTGCGTTTTCTCCCCTTCCCCAGCTCTGCTGGTCCATGTGGCTCGTGGGCCCCACTGTAGGAACGGGTGCAGCACTCTGATGCGCCTCTATGCACCGCTGACATTGGGAGGCAGAGCCTGCGGACCCATGTAATTGGTGTGAGGAGTGTGGCTAGAGCAGCAAATTCAAAAAGGAATCTGATAGAAGACCAGAAGAGGACATATATAGATCCTAGTCATAGTACAGGATCCTAGTCCATATAATTGCATTGCTAGCAGGTATGAGCACTCCAGTGTCGGATGTCTTTGACCCAGCTGCTACCTCTGGTGTTGTAAGTAGCCCGTTGGGCACCTCATGCAAATAAATGCATTTGTGTATATACAATTATATATTTTCCCTGCTGTTCATTTACCAGGGGGACAAGAATGTGCCTGGTCCTGCAAAAACCAAACTGTGCAGCTTGCATGAAAAAGTTGCCACCAGCCTACCCTAAACTGTTGTGCAAGTTATACATAGCCCAGATTATTAAAGAAGAATCTGGAAACTTCATGGAGGATATCAGGCTGTTAGTCAGAGTCAAGGTCTTCTCAGCCCTAGTGTCCCAGGATGCACCACACTCTACTTTCTACATTCCCAGACAGGTGAAGAGATCAAGTAGATCGGGTAACTACTCAAACATAAGTATAACATTCTCGGAGGATGTAAATCTCAACGAGTCCTCAGATAATAATGAGGATTACAAAAAAAATCCTCTTTAAAACCGAAGACCTAAGAGAACTAGGCAGTTAGGGCTACCCTTAATATGGAGGAACCAAAGAAACTAAGAACCATCAAGGATGAAGTTTTGGGGGGGGGGGGGGGGGCTGGGCGAGAGATACAAACATACGTTCCCGGGCCATTGCAACATTCAGAGGCTAATTAAGAAGGAATTCAGTAGACCTGAGGTGGGCTTCTTTGTCCCCAGGGGCATTAAGAGACGCTACCCCTTCTCTGAGGAGGATTGCGCCAACTGGGAGGCTGTGGCTTAGGTAGACGTCCCAATGGCAAAGGTCGCTAATTGTATTTCATTACCTTTCAAGGACACCACGCAGTTAAAAGACCCTATGGACCGGAAAGCAGAGGGCCTCCTGAAGAAAATGTGGGAGGCAGCCTCAAGCCTGCTTAGACATAGCAGTCACTTGCGTGGCCAGAACACTCAACATCTCGCGTCATGGTGTGATGGGCAAAAATTCCCCCTTCAAATTCCCAAATATACTGCTAATCCTCAAATTTCTCCAAGATAGTCTAGATATGGGCCTCTCTCCCAGCACACTAAGGGCCCGGATAGGGGCTCTAAGTGTATTCTACAACACTAAGCTAACGGACGTTAGATGGATCGCTAGATTCCTCAAAGCAGTGGATAAGTTAAAACCCAGAATTAATAACCTATTTCCCTCATGAAATTTGAACTAGGTTCTGAGAGCCTTATCCTCGACTCTGTTCGAACCCCTAGACTCTATTCCATTAGAGACTTGACCCTAAAGACAGCCTTCTTAGTAGCCATCACTTTGGCATGGAGGGTGAGCAAGCTCCAGGCCTTATCAGTCCATCAACCATTTTGTAGGCTTACCGAAAATTAGATCATTTTCAAACTAGACCCCTTATTTGTGCATGAGGTAGCATCATCCTTCCATAGGTCCCAGGATATAATAATTATGTCTTTCTGCAATAACCCGAAAAACAAACAAGAGCAGAAGTTTCACTGCCTTGATGTTAGGAGAGCTGTACTGCAGTACATCAGCTCTACAAGTCAGTGAAGGCTGGGCAAGAATCTAATTGTCCAGTTCTTTGGCCACAATAAGGGAAAAAGGCAGCTAAAAGCTCTAGTGCTAGATGGATCCGCCAAGCCATCACCAAAGCTTATGCAGTGCTAGATAAACAAGTCTAGAGAGGATTGAAGCCAACCCTACTAGGGCAATGTCTACTCTATGCAGAACAGGCCTCTGCTTTCATAGAACAGATATGTAAAGTAGCAGTATTAAAAAAAACGCAAACTTTTACTAAGTATTATAGGTTAGATATTCGAGCAGATGAGGATTTAGCCTTGGACTTTGTATTTTTTTATGGCCTTACGTACTGTTACCAACCCACATAAAGGGTCCTTGTTGTCTTGTGAATCCCTTAATAAACAAAAAAATGCAAGTATATCCAGCTTAAAAAGAAATTATGATATTTGGAGAGGTCACTTCATTTTCTTCCTTGAACATAGTCCATTTGCCTCAAAGCAGTCCATGTTGTCCTGACAAAAATTATGCAGAACCACGCAAACTCTTATTACAGCAAAAAACATTGTCAGCTGAAGTGCGCTGTGAAAAACTCTCCACTTGTTGGTGATAATCCCAAAGGCACACGCCACAAAGTGAAGGACACGTGTAAATTGGTAATTAAACACCAGTCATCCATGTCCCAGCGAGCAAAGGGGTGCAGAACGTGAGTCGTCAGACCAAATCCCTCATCCACCACAATGACGAATGAAACTGCTGGTCACAGAAGTAGGTTATTGAGATTAGGTGATCAATTAGGTTAGTTTGATGGACAAAATGGGCAGAGGTAGTCTCAATAACCTCATTCATTCACATCCTGAGATCTGTGATACGGTCCTTCAAAGTTCATCTAGGAATATATTTAGATAATACCGTGATTCATTATTTTAATTGATTCGTTCCCTGTTCGACGCGTTTCCCTTTCTCTAACAGTTCATCAGGAACCATCAGAACCTTCCTTCAATAGAGATGGAGGCGGTAGATATTCCCCAAACTTGCAAGAACTTTAGAATCGAAGCATATACATATCTAGACCCAATTAGTGCAGTTAGCACAGTACTGCAGTGTCTGAGGAGCAGGTCGTCAGCCGAGGAGACAGCAGGTTAGAGATGCTAACCTTGTCATGGGGATCTACCATCTCCTCAGCAAAGGGTAGCTCGAGACCCAACCTCGTTACTGCTGGGGGAGATCACAGCGGTAGTAACCGGGGTTACCTTCAGTCAAATTGTCACTCGTAATGCCACCATTCCTTCTCCTGGAATGGATCTTGTAGAAGAATAAAATTTTCCCACACCAGAAGATTATATTTTGGAACAAAACCGGGATTGCTCGATTTTGTCCATTTACTTTAAACTTCTTGTGAAAGTAACATAACAGTCTCAGTACAACAGTATACAAGTTTACTTCACAGTGGAACTCACGGTGTATTGGAACAATCCACAGGCCAAGTTATCTGTAGGTCCTCTCACTCCCAGCAATCACCTTCTCCACCGGCAACCACACTAACTCTTACTTTCTTTTCTTCTCACCAATAAATGAGAAGTACTCAGCAGTGGTACAGAGGTTCTCTGGGTTGAACGGGCCCAGGCTAAGCATCAGGCAATCGCTCGGCCTCCTCTATACTCCATGCATGGACCGACCTGAAGGCCTTTCTGTGGTGTCTCAGACTTTCACCAATCATTCTCCAAAGCGACTCACTCCTGCATTGCCTTCTTGCAAACACATATAACAAGCATAATCACGTGCTCACAAACAGTACACACAAAACGATACGTTTTCCAGATAGGACAGCACATACCAGACATTAACCCTTTCAGTCCTGCAACCATCCAATACACATAACTTGATGCACTCTACAAACAAGAGACAGACATAGAACATTCTGGAGGGGACCCCATTAACTCTGGGCCACTACAGTAATAGGTCTCAATAGGCAGCTACCTGATTGAAAAACCTGTTTCTCTGTTGTGGTTATGATATGGAATTTGGTGCACAACGGATGTTACAGATATCATGCAAAAGTTTCCGCTAATGGATAATGGCGATCATGTAAAAGTTAAGACAGTTGACATTTAATGCTCCATTTGGTTTGGACCCCGTTGTGCATACGGAAATAGGATTAGGACCACAATGGGTATGTTTCTGAACACGAGACAAACAGGGGTATCCATTTTGGGGTGAAAGACTTTATTCATATGTGTGCTGTGCAAAAAAAACAGTTTTTAAAATGACACAAATGCTAAAAAAACCAAAAATCATCATTTTTTTTCCTTCTGCTTTGCTTAGATTAATTTAAAAACTGTGCTGTCTGTTCTGAAAGCCACCGGCTGTTCCTTTTGGTTTGGGCCCCGTTGTGCATACGGACAGAAGGGCCACAATGGGTATGTTTCTGAACACAAGAGAAACAGGGGTATCCATTTTGGGGGTGCAAATTCTCATTTCCATGGGCACTATAGAAAAAAACGGTCTTTAAAATGACATATTTGCAAAAATATGAAATTTTGTTTTTTCTCGTGTAAATTGCATTAACTCCTGAAAAGAAACTATGAAGTCAAACTACTGATGGCACCCCTCAGTGAATACATTAAGGGGTGTCATTTTTTAAAATGGGGTCATTTTGATACCTTGCAATCTTGGCTTGGCATAGGAAAACAAAGTGTTCCTCAAAATGTTGATAATTAATGATAAAAGTGTATGTCTCCTAAATGGTTAAAAAAAACTGAAGCTTTTCAAATGTACACCCAGAATAAAGTAAACAGATAGAAATATATACCTCATCAAAACTTTGTACTGTATGTTTGCACATATTTGAGATATTGCAGTTAAAAATGTGAAAAAAATAACAATTTTTTCAAAAGTCTTCCAATTTTGGCACTTTTAATAGATATACACAAATTCTGTCCATCTATTTGTACAATATGTGGTGAAAAAACAATGTCAGAATTACTTGGATTTGCAAAACCTTTATGGAGTTATTGTATGTTAAAGTGACACAAATTTGTTTTGGTCATTAAGGTGCAAACAGGCTTGGTCACTAAGGGGTTAAGATGTGTCTTTAGGGTACAGGTACACGGATGTTAAAAAAATGTTGCGTCTGAGATTCCCGTATTAGACAGCAAATAGATATCCCGTCCATGTGCTGTCCGATGTGCTGAACACCACACATTGACATGTACTGTTCTTGTCCGATACACTGTGCAACAAATTTTTAACAAAATTTCATAACAGAAAGTAATTGATAAGTTTCAGTAAAATTACAACCTACTGATCACACTGGTAACATTGAATAATAGCAGCATGTCTCACTTTCAGGTTATGAACTATTTCTTTTATTTAAGATGATAACAGTTTGGACGGGCCATAATATTACTATTCAACTGTTTTTTGTGGAGAATGCCGCTTGGATCTTGACTTCCTCCCGTAAGAAACATTACTTCCCCTCTGTAAGAACCAGCAAAAGTCACCCATCATATTTGATTGTACTTCCATTTGTAACGGTCTTCAATGACTGAGGTGTCTTGGTGAAAACATTCCCCTTGCTCATCACTGACATCACTTAGGTTACCGGAAAAGAAATCTATATGTGAATGAAGAAAGTGCATTTTCAGTCAGCTCGATTGTCCTACTGCCACCAAATCAAAATGCCATTCTACTCTTGCCTTTTAGGTCCAATGCCCATGGTTATATTTGCACTGCGGGATCCGGAGCAAGCGTTTCCCTCCAGATCCCGCAGCAAATACTCCCCATTAAACATGCAAGGAAAACGGTTTTCCATGCCCATGAGTGGAAATCGACTGCGATTTTCTGCTCGTGGGGGAAAATTGCAGTATATCCTATTCTATTGTGATTCATTCCGGCGCGACATTGCCGGCGCGACTCTGCACTATGCATGTCCAGTGGTGCACCAGCCACCACATCTGCAGAGCAGAAAGAGAAGACAGCTGCCAGGTATGCAGGGTCAATGCCAGGGCACAGGGTCTGATTCCGCTGCGAAATTTTGCAGTTGGAATCCGACCCAGCCGTGGGAATGAGGCCTCAGCCACTAAGTACTACATTGACACACAGATGATGTGCAGTGCCACTAATTATCTTGGTCACCAAGTCTTATTCTGAAATACTTGTGATAGGCACACTTCACCAAGGATGTTGTTTTCCCCCGCTATGTCTTTGTTGTGAACTGTCCACAGACATAGCAGAAATTGTCTGGGTTGTTCAGACATCCGCACTGCTCAGCCATATTGTTATTACATTTTGACAAATAGTCCCAGTCTAACCAATGACCTGTAAAAACACAGTTTATTAATTACATCTTACTGTTGGATGATCCGCAGTGTTTACGCCACAGGGAAACATACCCTATATGTCGCATAAACCTACCCTTATAGTGTTCAGTCAGCACACGGTGTGTAACAGTAATTGCCAAATTGTTGTGCAATCACTTTTGTTGTTCTTTTTAGTAAGCAAGGTTAATGTAATTATTAATTGTATAGGTATATTTCCAAAAAATAAAGTATAACGGCAATTGGATTACATTATTAAGTAAAAAAAAAAAAAACGTACGTGGCAGAAAAAAACAGCCATCATATTTGAATTCAACGCACTAAAGTTACTATAAGCCGCCTATCTGCTTATTCATCCGAGTCAAGAAAGCCCATGTGCATACATCCATTCAAATGAATAAGTGCCGTTTCTGTCCGATTTTCAGACCGCTCTTTTTGGTCTGAAAACCGGACGAAAAAACCCCCCAAAACCCTGAGTGCATGTACCCTAAGGTGCGGTTTTAGGTGCATCTTGTAGAAATACTCCACATGAGTGAAAGGTCCCTTAGTTGAGCATTTTCCCCGCAAATATGGGTAAGTATGGTCTACGGTTATACATATCTTTATGAAATGTATTTTCTTTGCATGATGCATTAATCCTTTGTCTAACGTATGTGAAAGAACAACCTGACTAGAAAGGAGCGTGCAGATCAGCCACTCCTTCCAGCTGAATGTAACCAAAATAAATCACATCTGTGTAAAATTGCGCTCACATTGCAATTCACTCGGGCAATTTTTGTATAATCCGCAGAAAAGGACAGAATTAATGGGTAAAGAGATACTGCTTGCTCGGCTCACTGCTGCCAGTATGTACAGATCTTTAGTTGCAGCTTGAATGGAGTGACGTTCAGCAGCCCACGTGTGTGCTGAGGTTACTACTTATACTCTGCAGCTGCAAGGCGATGTCACTGAATGTCACACCAATCAGGTTACTGCTGATTTTGCTGCAAAGGCACATAAGACACAGCTGTTAAATAAACAGCCCTTACAATGTTCAGCTCCCAGCCCGGAGTGCTCATGTTGCTCTTCAGCTCATACCAGTGCAGTACATTCTACTTGAAATTCCATCTAACAATTTAGCATACTTACAGTATGGAAGGAAGCAGGAATATTTCTCAGTATCATTTTAAGGCTTGGTTTCCAGTCTGCAAATTAAATACATGCATTGAACCTCCCTTCCCCTCTGCACAGCAGCTAATTGCCACAAGATCTTGCAGATAATACTAGCAAGATCGTATGCCTATTGGCGTCTGTGGTTGGGTGGGGTTTCGAGTGCATACAGTAATACAGAGTGGAAACCCAGCCAAAGGCCCCAATCAGGCAGCAGAATTATGCTTTGATAAGCCAAAACCAAGAGTGGGGCTTAATTGCGAAAGAGATACAAATCTAGGGGCGTAGTTGAATCCAATGGGAGAAGTCCAAGTAGGTCAGTGAGATGCATGGACAGACTCTTCTCTTTTTTAACTTTAGTTGCTGGAGCAGCTATACTCATCTCTGTTACTCTTCCGGGCCTCTACATTCTCTAATACACTGGTCACCCGCTAACTTCCAGGTACAAGTAATTGTTGTAACCAATTTTCGACCTCCATGTTGGTGAAGGCAGATTATGTGAGGTGTGTAAAACAAAGGAAGGTGGCTGAAATTGAAGAGTCAAAGATGTCTGTGTATCAATTTCTGCAGAGACAATTTGTGAGGAATTGATATGGCAGTCTGGGCTGGATGTAGAAGAAAATGTGAAAGTGAACAACTCCGGTCAGAAGCAATGTCAGTAGTGTAGTCAATTATACGGCCTGCAGAGTGCTTGTGTAGAGCTGGTATTTACCATTGTATGGTCACATGGGTCTGTTTGAATTTAAGCAGATGCTATGTGGATTAACCAATGCTCCTGGTACCTTCCAGGGACTAAAAGAGCAATGCCTGAGTGACCTTAACTTCAAAGCAGTGCATTTATCTGGATGACAGTATAGTGTACTCATCCACCTTTGAAGAACATCTGCACAGTGCAGGTATTGAGTATGCTAAAGGAACATGGCCTAAAAAAATAAAGCAGAGAGGTGTTACCTGTTCAAAACAAGGCTGGGACATAAAGTCTTTTTAGGATGGGTACTGCTCTCCGAAAGCAAAGTTGCCACCATACAATAGTGACCAACTCCTAAGATGTTATGCAAGCCAAGAGCTTCCCTGGGCCTAGCGCGATATTATCACAGATTTATTCAAATCTTTTCTAAGATTGCTACTTTGTTAGAATAACTACTTCACAGAACATTCAAATTATGCAAAAATGGGCCTCTGATTAAAGAAGGCTTTGACTGCTGCCCTTATATGGTGCTATGCACTCTGACCAACCCTTCATGCTGTACATCGATAGAAGTCTCTTTTGGTTTGGAGTAGTACTCGCACAGAATCAAGAGGGTCAAAAAATTAGCTTTACAAGACAAACTGCCAGTGAGGTCACCCCTCCAGAGAATGCTGTAATCATGGAAGAATCATTTCATGAGGGACCCCATAGATCTGCATGACTGAACCTAGAGATTTCATTACAGTCATATTAATTTGAAGTTAAAAATCATTTGTAGGGACTACAAATGTTAAGTGTTGTGGAAATGTAAGGAGTTAAATACTAATGCATATATATCTATGTATGTTATTGCGGGACTTTATTTATGTTTCAGCTATCACCTTCAGAGAAGTCACATGAGTTTGTATTTTTTTTCTAATTTTGCTGCTGTGCATTAACAGGAGCTGAGCTGCCCGTTGATTGGCTGAAGAGCTTGGTATAACAGACAGGTGCTGCTCCTGGGCTCTGGTGTGACTTAATGGTAGTGTTGCTTGATTTTGATCATTTGGGCCATTCCAACCCGGTTTTTGTTACAAAAAAATATAAAAAAAAAAAAAAAGAATATCCTCTTGCAAAAGGAAGAGGGGTGTGTGTATTCCTTCTATGATTGTAGCTCAGTTGCTAGCATCCAGACATTGTCCTTGGTCAGATTTGATGCATAAACTCTAGCACTTCTAACAACTGAGCCACCATACTTGTCCATTCTGCTCAAGACAATAAGAACAAGAATAAACACAAAGAGAACATAAAACATCCAGAATTTGCCCTTGCTCAGCTTTGGACCTAGATCTCCAGCAATGCTAACAATTGAGCCACCACACTTGGGCATTCTGCCCTGGATGAGAAAAACAACAAGAATAAGCACAAAAAACATAAAAACCGCACCCAGATGTTGCCCTTTGACAGATTTGAATCAGAAGCTCCAACTCTACAAGTCAGCAATCTTAACAACTGAGTCACCACACCTATGCTTTCTGCTCCAGAGGAGGAGAAGAACAGGAAGAATAAACACAAACAGAACATAAAAACACCTTTCAAATGTTGTCATTAGAAAGATTTGAACCTAGAACTCCAGAAAGGCAACAACACTAATGACTGTGCTACCATGCTTGTTCTTCCTTCTCCTTCTTCAGTAGAGAAGGAGAGTAAGAAGAAAGTAAAGAAGAATAAGAAGTTGTCAGGACTCAAACCCAGGATTTCCTGTACTCCAGGCAGCAGCTCTACTTGCTGAGCCATTAAGCCCTTTGGACAGCTCCCCTGCATGATCTTAGCCTTGTTCCCAGCTCCTGCTATCCAGTCCGTGTTCCTGATTGGACATGCTATAATTACCTGGCCTTGTCCCTCCTTCCTTTGCAAGTTAATTGAGCCATCAGTCTCTAAACCAGCTCCTTCCTATACCTGCTGCCTCTAAAAGAAGATTGTTCTACGTGTACCGACCGCTGGCTAGTTTCCTGATGACATCTGTGCTGAAATCCTCTGTGCTGCATCGTCCTCACCGTATACCGACCACTGGCTTGTTTACAACTGCGTCTCTGCTTAAATCCTCTGTACTGCATCACCCTCTCTGTGTACCAACCCCCGGCTTGCCTGACCGCATTGCCTGCCCTTGCTGGATACAGCCTGAGACTCAATTCTAGTGCTCGAACACAACAGAAGTAGTATTAGGAGAATTCTATGATTCTATTAAAGCATGGACACCATGAGACCTCTGATGGTGTTCGGTGGTATCCGGCAGCAAGAAATTAGCAGCAAATTCTTTAACCCCTTAAAAGCACTTTTGGACATTAATCACTTTTTTAACATTTTAATTTTACATCATTGCATTCAAAATCCCATAACTTTTTTATCTTAGCTCTGTCAGGTTTTGTTTTTTGTGTGACGAGCTATAGTTTTTATTGGTACCATTTTGCGTTACATATGTCTTTTTGATCACTTTTCGTGTTTTTTGGGGGGAGGAGGCAAGAGGAACAAAATAAGCATTTTGCCTCTGTTTTTTTTGGGGGGGGTTACGTTTTTTGTCGTACAGCTTATAGTACAGATTGCTACAGATAACATATTTTTAACATTTTTGTAAACATTTTTTTTACAAACGTGTGTTTATTTTAATTTTTGTTTTTTTTCCTGTAGGGGATTTAAACCATAAAACCTGTGATCGCTATGAAAGTGCATTGCAGTACAGATCACTCACAATAGCAATCATAGGCCATAGCAGGCCTGGACACCAGTGAATGGCATCTGGTTGGCATCGTAACCCATTGGCCCTCTGTGATTACATCGTGGAGGGCAGATGATACCACAGAGGGGGTGTGCTCCCTCTGTGAACCCTTTACATGTCGCGATGTACATTGATTGTGGCATGTAAGGAGTTAACAGCTGGGATGGATGTTCTTATCGATTCTCCCACTGTTGCAGCAGGAGCCCGGCTATCAGTCACAGCTTCTGAGCCTGTGCCATCCACAGGATGTAGGTTTTTACATCCTGTTCCAATAAGTACCATGTGCTCAGGATGTAAGGTTACATCTTATGGCGTAAAGGAGTTTTCTGGGCACAAAATGGAAATTCCATCCACAGCTCGCAGGTCCTGCAATTTACTAGCATCAACATCCCTCTGAAGCAGACAGAAAGGACCTTCTGGCAATTATTTCCGCCATTATCCTCCCATCATGCACTGCTCACAGGATGTGGGAGGCTATGGACAGGGAAAGAAGTTGCAAATGAGGAGAAGATGTCAGAGGAAATGGACATATTTTTCAGTCTGAGGGTTATGTGACATAGATAGAAAATGAAGAAAGTATGTAGACCAGGTACAGTGACCTTATTACAAAATTACTTCTTGCTATGATGTACATTAGATTTTAAAATGATAGCCTGTGCCCAGAATACCCCTTTAAGTACTATAAGTTGTGAGGTTTGGCCCCTATTGATATGGTTTGTTCTTTCCAGTATATCCCACAGATGATCGATCAAAATAACATGAGGGTTTTTGAGGCCAAGTCAAAACCTCAAAATGTTTGTCATGTTCTTCAAACCATTCCTGAACAGTGTTTGCAGTGTGGCAGTGTGCATAGTCCTGTTGAAAGAGCTGACTGCTATTGGAAAATACTGTCTCTATAGAGGGGTCTATTTGTTCTGTAACAATGCTTAGGTAGGTGGTACATGTCAAAGTAAGATCCACATTAAGACCAGGACCCGTGGTTTCCCAGCAGAACATTTCACAGAGCATCACTGTGCCTCTGCCAACTTGCCTTCTACCCACTGTGCATCCTGGTGCCATCTCTTCTCCAGGTGAGCGATGAACATGCACCTAGCCATCCACATAATGTAAAAGAAAGCATGATTCATCAGATCAGGCAATTTTCTTTTCATTGCTTCATAGTACAGTTCTGAAGCTCACATGTCCATTGTACGCACTTTCAGTGGTAGATGGGTCAGCATGGACTCTAACTGATCTGCAGTTGTGCAGCCCTACATGAAGCAAGCTGTGATGCATTCTGTGTTCTGAGACTTTTCTGTCATAGACAGCATTAACTTTTTCAGAAATGTATACTACAGTAGCTCTTCTGTGGGATGGGACGAAGCTGGCTATTCTTAACTCACTACACACCTCAATGAGCTTTGGGTGCCCATGACCCTGGTCCTTACTTTGACCCCTTTGCTAACTATTAACCACTATGTACCGGAAATGCCTACCGAACCTACTGTTTTGGGGAAGCTATGACCCAGTCACTTAGCCATCACAATTTTGTCCTTGTCAAGCGTTTACCTATTTTTCCTGCTTCTAACACATTAACCTCAAGAACTGCCTAATATATGGCCTAACTAATCTCTCTCCTTGGTAAGTTGCATTGTCACAAAATGACAAATGTGTTTCACTTTATCTGTCAGTGCTTTTCACCCTTAAACTATGAAAAATCTACAATATTTCATATGTCCTTGCAGGGAGACACTTTATTAACCAAGGATGTGTGAAATATGTCCTTGCTGATAATGGCTCCATCTCAAGCTGTATTGCAGCTAGAGCTGCAATCTTAACCTTGCTTTAAAGAATCTTGACTTTCAAACAAAACCAAGATTGCAGCTCCAGCTGTGATGTAGCTTGAGTCACAAAAAGTAATGGTATGTTCCCTTGGTGGAATCTGATGCAGATTTTTCTACTTATAGTCTGCCTTTAAAATCTGCCATGGATTTTTTCATGGATCTGCATCTGGATTTAGTCCTGCCGATTGGCAAAATATTGAATTTCTGATGCGTAGATGCATAGATTGTGTATATCGACAGCAAAATACATAGCAGAAATCTGTTGCATAGCTGCAGATTTGTGTCATGGTTTTACCGGTGGAATCTGTGTAGAATATTCCATGTTGGATTCCGCTGTATAAACATACCCCATTCCCGCTGTAGGACGTAAGTTTACGTCCTGGGAGCCTGGTACTTCCCGCAACATGACATAAACTTATGTCCTGGAGATAGCGCGGGATCACACTGCATCGAAGATGCGCCCCCCTCGCTGTTAACCCCTTCCCTGCCGCGATGTAAGTAGATTGCGGCAGGGAAAGAGTTCACAGAGGGAGCGTGCTGCCTCTGTGTCTCCGGCCAGCTCTCGCGATGTTATCGCGAGAACCCGGCCTGTCGCCATGGTAACAGGACGCCATACACTGGCGTCCTGTATTACCAGTGCCTGAGATCGCTGTATAAGCGATAAGGCATGGCAGAGCAGTAGCTCTGCCATGCCTTATGACAGCGATCATCAGGGCAGTGGTTAAAGTCCCTCAGAGGGACACAAACAGTGTAAAAAAAACAAAGGTTAAAAAAATGAATTAAAAAAAATGTAAAAAAAGAGTAAAAAAAACATTTTTTTATGCTTTTTCTTAGATTAGCATAAAAAAAGATTTTAAAAAATTAAAACCCCACATACTTGGTATTGTCTGGTATTGTCTGTATTTGACTGTGCATGGAAAAAAACGCAAAAAAATGCTAAAAAAAACAGGCAAAATGCTATTTTTTTGCATTTTGCCTCACTAAAAACGCAATAAAATTGATCAAAAAAGCCGTATGTACCCCGAAATGGTACCAGTAAAAACGACAGCTCGTCTTGCAAAAAAATAAGCCCTCATAGAGCTCTGTACATCAAAAAATAAAAAAGTTACAGAACTTTGAATGCAGCGATTTAGAAAAAAAAAAGATTTCCAAAAAAAGGGTTTTTATTGCAGAAAAGTGGAAAAAACAAAAAAAAATGTAAGAATTATGCTATCGTTGTAACCGTATTGGTCCGCAGAAAAAATGAAATGTCTCATTTATGCTGCATGATTAACGCTGTAAAAAAAAATCTATGGCAGAATTGATGCGTTTTCTCTCCCTGCTATCATAAAAAAAAAAAAGTTTTACAATATAGTTAATGTACCCAAAAATGACGCCGATAAAAACTACAGTTCGCCGCGCAAAAAACAAGCCCTCATACGGTCGACGGAAAAATAAAAAAGTTATGGCTTTTGATAAACAGAGAAGAAAATCCACCAAAAATTGTTGCGTCCTTAAGCCCAAGATAGGCCATGTCATGAAGGGGTTAAAGTCACCTTCCCTGACTCTCACCTCACAGGCTGCAGGGAGAAGAGGAGAGGCATAGAGCCTCCTGTCTGTGCCTATACTTGCTCACTGTCATATATGGGGAGTTTCTGTTTGTTTTTTTTTCAATTAAATCATGAGGAAATGCACAGTGGCTCAGTTAACCACCTCAATATGCCTAATTAAGCCATTGATTGACTCTACAATCAAAGCAGTAGAATATTTTTTTAACTTCTATTAAACCTTTTAACTAGAGATGAGCGAACGTACTCGTCCGAGCTTGATATTCGTGCGAATATTAGGGTGTTCGGGATGCTCGTTACTCGTAACGAGTACCACGCGGTGTTCCGGTTACTTTCAGTTTCCTCTCTGAGACGTTAGCGCGCTTTTCTGGCCAATTGAAAGACAGGGAAGGCATTACAACTTCCCCCTGTGACGTTCAAGCCCTATACCACCCCCCTGCTGTGAGTGGCTGGGGCGATCAGATGTCACCCGAGTATAAAAGTCGGCCCCTCCCGCGGCTCGCCACACATGCCTTGTGAGTTAGCTGAGGGACAGTGGTATTGTGCTAGAGCTGCTGTAGGGAGAGCGTTAGGAGTTAGTGTAGGCTTCAAGAACCACAACGGTCCTTCTCAGGGCCACATCTAATAGTGTACAGTACTGTGTTAGCACTGTATTTTTTTTTTTTTTTTCAAAATTGGATCTGCAGAGCATTGCGCCCTGCAATAGGGACAGAAGTGGTGGTTAGGCAGGGAGAGTGTTAGCAGTGAGTGTAGGCTTCAAGAACACCAACGGTCCTTTCTAGGGCCACATCTATCCGTGTGCAGTACTGTCCAGGCTGCTGTTAGCAGTGTTGCATATTTTTTTTTTCTCAAAACGGGCTGTGCAGATCATTGCACCCGGCATTAATACTACAGGGATAGAATTGTGTAGGCAGGGCCAGAAGACATACATTATTCATTGAATAGACGCAGTGTGGCTTGTCCTTTGAAAAACAAGGGAAAAAATTCTATTTCGCCTGCCTCTGACAGTCCTCAGGGCTCTGGGTACGTGTGTGCTGCGTGCAGAACGTTAAAAAAATCAGACGCAGCCAGCTACGTTTTACTGCAGGCTTGCGCCAATTTTTTTCCTGCATGGGAAATCCCTGATCTGCTGGAGCCAATAACTTTGCATCACTGCAGTTCTCTAACACATTTGCAGGGCCACAACACAGTTATTAAACTTAGTAGTATTCATTGAATAGACGCAGTGTGGCTTGTCCTTTGAAAAACAAGGGAAAAAATTCTATTTCGCCTGCCTCTGACAGTCCTCAGGGCTCTGGGTACGTGTGTGCTGCGTGCAGAACGTTAAAAAAAATCAGACGCAGCCAGCTACGTTTTACTGCAGGCTTGCGCCAATTTTTTTCCTGCATGGGAAATCCCTGATCTGCTGGAGCCAATAACTTTGCATCACTGCAGTTCTCTGACACATTTGCAGGGCCACAACACAGTTATTAAACTTAGTAGTATTCATTGAATAGACGCAGTGTGGCTTGTCCTTTGAAAAACAAGGGAAAAAATTCTATTTCGCCTGCCTCTGACAGTCCTCAGGGCTCTGGGTACGTGTGTGCTGCGTGCAGAACGTTAAAAAAAATCAGACGCAGCCAGCTACGTTTTACTGCAGGCTTGCGCCAATTTTTTTCCTGCATGGGAAATCCCTGATCTGCTGGAGCCAATAACTTTGCATCACTGCAGTTCTCTGACACATTTGCAGGGCCACAACACAGTTATTAAACTTAGTAGTATTCATTGAATAGACGCAGTGTGGCTTGTCCTTTCAAAAAACAAGGGAAAAAATTCTATTTCGCCTGCCTCTGACAGTCCTCAGGGCTCTGGGTACGTGTGTGCTGCGTGCAGAACGTTAAAAAAAATCAGACGCAGCCAGCTACGTTTTACTGCAGGCTTGCGCCAATTTTTTTCCTGCATGGGAAATCCCTGATCTGCTGGAGCCAATAACTTTGCATCACTGCAGTTCTCTGACACATTTGCAGGGCCACAACACAGTTATTAAACTTAGTAGTATTCATTGAATAGACGCAGTGTGGCTTGTCCTTTGAAAAACAAGGGAAAAAATTCTATTTCGCCTGCCTCTGACAGTCCTCAGGGCTCTGGGTACGTGTGTGCTGCGTGCAGAACGTTAAAAAAAATCAGACGCAGCCAGCTACGTTTTACTGCAGGCTTGCGCCAATTTTTTTCCTGCATGGGAAATCCCTGATCTGCTGGAGCCAATAACTTTGCATCACTGCAGTTCTCTGACACATTTGCAGGGCCACAACACAGTTATTAAACTTAGTAGTATTCATTGAATAGACGCAGTGTGGCTTGTCCTTTGAAAAACAAGGGAAAAAATTCTATTTCGCCTGCCTCTGACAGTCCTCAGGGCTCTGGGTACGTGTGTGCTGCGTGCAGAACGTTAAAAAAAATCAGACGCAGCCAGCTACGTTTTACTGCAGGCTTGCGCCAATTTTTTTCCTGCATGGGAAATCCCTGATCTGCTGGAGCCAATAACTTTGCATCACTGCAGTTCTCTGACACATTTGCAGGGCCACAACACAGTTATTAAACTTAGTAGTATTCATTGAATAGACGCAGTGTGGCTTGTCCTTTCAAAAAACAAGGGAAAAAATTCTATTTCGCCTGCCTCTGACAGTCCTCAGGGCTCTGGGTACGTGTGTGCTGCGTGCAGAACGTTAAAAAAAATCAGACGCAGCCAGCTACGTTTTACTGCAGGCTTGCGCCAATTTTTTTCCTGCATGGGAAATCCCTGATCTGCTGGAGCCAATAACTTTGCATCACTGCAGTTCTCTGACACATTTGCAGGGCCACAACACAGTTATTAAACTTAGTAGTATTCATTGAATAGACGCAGTGTGGCTTGTCCTTTGAAAAACAAGGGAAAAAATTCTATTTCGCCTGCCTCTGACAGTCCTCAGGGCTCTGGGTACGTGTGTGCTGCGTGCAGAACGTTAAAAAAAATCAGACGCAGCCAGCTACGTTTTACTGCAGGCTTGCGCCAATTTTTTTCCTGCATGGGAAATCCCTGATCTGCTGGAGCCAATAACTTTGCATCACTGCAGTTCTCTGACACATTTGCAGGGCCACAACACAGTTATTAAACTTAGTAGTATTCATTGAATAGACGCAGTGTGGCTTGTCCTTTGAAAAACAAGGGAAAAAATTCTATTTCGCCTGCCTCTGACAGTCCTCAGGGCTCTGGGTACGTGTGTGCTGCGTGCAGAACGTTAAAAAAAATCAGACGCAGCCAGCTACGTTTTACTGCAGGCTTGCGCCAATTTCTTTCCTAGCTTGGAAATCACTGGTAATACAGCATGCTGAGGGGTAGGGGTAGGCCGAGAGGACGTGGACGCGGCCGAGGACGCGTAGGCCCAAGTGAGGGTGTGGGCACAGGCCGAGCTCCTGATCCAGGTGTGTCGCAGCCGACTGCTGCGCGATTAGGAGAGAGGCACGTTTCTGGCGTCCCCACATTCATCGCCCAATTAATGGGTCCACGCGGGAGACCTTTATTAGAAAATGAGCAGTGTGAGCAGGTCCTGTCATGGATGGCAGAAAGTGCTTCGAGCAAGCTATCATCCACCCAGAGTTTTGCGCCGTCCAGTGCTGCAAATCCGAATCCTCTGTCTGCTGCTCCTCCTTCCTCCCAGCCTCCTCACTCCACTACAATGACACATGCTCAGGAGCGGGAAGACTCCCAGGAACTGTTCTCGGGCCCCTGCTCAGATTGGGCAGCAGTGGTTCCTCTCCCGCCAGATGAGTTTATCGTCACTGATGCACAACCATTGGAAAGTTCCCGGGGTCCGGGGGATGAGGCTGGGGACTTCCGGCAACTGTCTCAAGACCTTTCAGTGGGTGAGGAGGACGATGACGATGAGACACAGTTGTCTTGCAGTGAGGTAGTAGTAAGGGCAGTAAGTCCGAGGGAGGAGCGCACAGAGGATTCGGAGGAAGAGCAGCAGGACGATGAGGTGACTGACCCCACCTGGTGTGCAACGCCTACACAGGACAGGTCTTCAGAGGGGGAGGCACGGGCAGCAGCAGGGCAGGTTGCAAGAGGCAGTGCGGTGTCCAGGGGTAGAGGCAGGGCCAGACCAAATAATCCACCAACTGTTTCCCAAAGCACACCCTCGCGCCATGCCACCCTGCAGAGGCCGAGGTGCTCTAAAGTCTGGCAGTTTTTCACCGAGACGCCTGACGACCGACGAACAGTGGTGTGCAACCTTTGTCGCGCCAAGATCAGCCGGGGAGCCACCACCAACAGCCTCACTACCACCAGCATGCGCAGACATATGATGGCCAAGCACCCCACAAGGTGGGACGAAGGCCGTTCACCGCCTCCGGTTTGCACCGTTGCCTCTCCCCCTGTGCCCCAACCTGCCACTGAGATCCAACCCCCCTCTGAGGACACAGGCACTACCGTCTCATGGCCTGCACCCACACCCTCACCTCCGCTGTCCTCGGCCCCATCCACCAATGTCTCGCACCGCACAGTCCAGCCGTCGCTAGCGCAAGTGTTGGAGCGCAAGCGCAAGTACGCCGCCACGCACCCGCACGCTCAATCGTTAACCGTCCACATAGCCAAATTTATCAGCCTTGAGATGCTGCCGTATAGGGTTGTGGAAACGGAGGCTTTCAAAGCTATGATGGCGGCGGCGGCCCCGCGCTACTCAGTTCCCAGTCGCCACTACTTTTCCCGATGTGCCGTCCCAGCCCTGCACGACCACGTCTCCCGCAACATTGTACGCGCCCTCACCAATGCGGTTAGTGGCAAGGTCCACTTAACTACGGACACGTGGACAAGCACAGGCGGGCAGGGCCACTACATCTCCCTGACGGCACATTGGGTGAATTTAGTGGAGGCTGGGACAGAGTCAGAGCCTGGGACCGCTCACGTCCTACCCACCCCCAGAATTGCGGGCCCCAGCTCGGTGCTGGTATGTTCAGCGGTGTATGCTTCTTCCACTAAAGCACCCTCCTCCTCCTCCTCAACCTCTGTCTCGCAATCTAGATGTGTCAGCAGCAGCAGGACGTCGCCAGCAGTCGGTGTCGCGCAGCGTGGCAGCACAGCGGTGGGCAAGCGTCAGCAGGCCGTGCTGAAACTACTCAGCTTAGGAGATAGGAGGCACACGGCCCACGAACTGCTGCAGGGTCTGACAGAGCAGACCGACCGTTGGCTTGCGCCGCTGAGCCTCCAACCGGGCATGGTCGTGTGTGACAACGGCCGTAACCTGGTGGCGGCTCTGCAGCTCAGCAGCCTCACGCACGTGCCATGCCTGGCCCACGTCTTTAATTTGGTGGTTCAGCGCTTTCTGAAAAGCTACCCACGCTTGTCAGACCTGCTCGTAAAGGTGCGCCGGCTCTGCGCACATTTCCGCAAGTCCCACACGGACGCTGCCACCCTGCGCACCCTGCAACATCGGTTTAATCTGCCAGTGCACCGACTGCTGTGCGACGTGCCCACACGGTGAAACTCTACACTCCACATGTTGGCTAGGCTCTATGAGCAGCGTAGAGCTATAGTGGAATACCAACTCCAACATGGGCGGCGCAGTGGGAGTCAGCCTCCTCAATTCTTTTCAGAAGAGTGGGCCTGGTTGGCAGACATCTGCCAGGTCCTTGGAAACTTTGAGCAGTCTACCCAGGTGGTGAGCGGCGATGCTGCAATCATTAGCGTCACCATTCCTCTGCTATGCATCTTGAGAAGTTCCCTGCAAACCATAAAGGCAGCCGCTTTGCGCTCGGAAACAGAGCCGGGGGAAGACAGTATGTCGCTGGATAGTCAGAGCACCCTCCTGTCTATATCTCAGCGCGTTCAGGAGGAGGAGGAGGAGCATGAGGAGGATGAGGAGGAGAGGGAAGAGACAGCTTGGCCCACTGCTGACGGTACCCATGCTGCTTGCCTGTCATCATTTCAGCGTGTATGGCCTGAGGAGGAGGAGGAGGAGGAGGAGGAGGATCCTGAAAGTGATCTTCCTAGTGCGGACAGCCATGTGTTGCGTACAGGTACCCTGGCACACATGGCTGACTTCATGTTAGGATGCCTTTCTCGTGACCCTCGCGTTACACGCATTCTGGCCACTACGGATTACTGGGTGTACACACTGCTCGACCCACGCTATAAGGAGAACCTTCCCACTCTCATTCCCGAAGAGGAAAGGGGTTCGAGAGTGTTGCTATACCACAGGACCCTGGCGGACAAGCTGATGGTAAAATTCCCATCCGACAGCGCTAGTGGCAGAAGGCGCAGTTCCGAGGGCCAGGTAGCAGGGGAGGTGCGGAGATCGAGCAGCATGTACAGCCCAGGCAGTGCAACAGTCTTTAAGGGCCTGGACAGCTTTATGGCTCCCCAGCAAGACTGTGTCACCGCTCCCCAGTCAAGGCTAAGTCGGCGGGAGCACTGTAAAAGGATGGTGAGGGAGTACGTAGCCGATCGCACGACTGTCCTCTGTGACGCCTCTGCCACCTACAACTACTGGGTGTCGAAGCTGGACACGTGGCCTGAACTAGCGCTGTATGCCCTGGAGGTGCTTGCTTGTCCTGCGGCTAGCGTCTTGTCGGAAAGGGTGTTTAGTGCGGCTGGGGGAATCATCACAGATAAGCGTACCGGCCTGTCAACCGACAGTGCCGACAGGCTAACACTCATCAAGATGAACAAAGCCTGGATTTCCCCAGACTTCTCTTCTCCACCAGCGGACAGCAGCGATATGTAAGCAATACGTAGGCTGCACCCGCGGATGGAAGCTACGTTCTCTCTCACCATCCAAAATGGGGACATTTCTGCTTCATCAATCTGTGTCTAATATTCCTCCTCCTCCTCCTGCTCCTCCTCCTGAAACCTCACGTAATCACGCTGAACGGGCAATTTTTCTTAGGGCCACAAGGCTCACTCATCTAATTTTTCTAAACAATTTTTATATGTTTCAATGCTCTTAAAAGCGTTGAAACTTTAACTTGAACCAATTTTTAGTTAAACTGGGCTGCCTCCAGGCCTAGTTACCACTTAAGCCACTTTAACCAAAGCGATTAATGGGTTTCACCTGCCATCTTGGTTGGGCATGGCCAATTTTTACTGAGGTACATTAGTACTGTTGGTACACCAATGTTTTGGGGCCCTCACCTACAGTGTAATCATAGCAATTTGTATGTTCTTCGCCTGCACTCATGGTACAGAAGTGTGTGCGGGGTTGGCCTACACTTTAGCTACATAAATGTAACTTGGGCCTTGGCTATACTGCAGCTACTGAAATGGAACTAAGACTGCGCTCCCACTATACTGCTGCTTCGGAATTGTTCCTGGGGCCTGTGTAGGCTGCTACTATTACTGAAATGGAACGAAGACTGCTCTCCCACTATACTGCTGCTTCGGAATTGCTACTGGGGCCTGTGTAGGCTGCTACTATTACTGAAATTGAACTAAGACTGTGCTCCCCCTATAATGCTGCTAGTGATATGTTAGTGGGGCCTGTCGCTAATGCTACGGCTGAAATGTTACTAATTCTGGGCTCTGCCTATACCACTGCTAATGGTATGTCTCTGGGGTGTGGAAACAGAGGCTTCCCAAAGACATGATGGCGGCGAGGCCATTTCCCACCAACACTGTTACTGTTAAGGTGCATATAACCACGGACACGTGGAGAGGACACGTAGTGCCTCAAAAACATCCCCCGCCACGGCCCACTTAATCCTGGCCACATTCCGAAAACCAACAAAATAAAACCGTGCTACTAGGTCCGCAGTCACCACCACATTACCACCAACGCAGTTACTGTTAAGGTACATATTACCAGTCTGACTGGGGCATGCAGTGTGGGCCGAAGCCCACCTGCATTAAGCACGACATTACTACCTCAGCTGTGTTGGGCAATGCAATGGGATATTTTTGTGTATCGCCGGTGGGTTCCTGGCACCCACCCATGCTGTGGGTCCACAGGGAATTATAAATGCATCTGTTTCCACTTGTAAAGAACCCCAGTCTGACTGGGGCATGCAGTGTGGGCCGAAGCCCACCTGCATTAAGCACGACATTACTACCTCAGCTGTGTTGGGCAATGCAATGGGATATTTTTGTGTATCGCCGGTGGGTTCCAGGGAGCCACCCATGCTGTCGGACGACAGGGACTTCACAATTGGGAGTTGTACCTGCCTGTGTCTATGAATTAAAAAGCCCGGTCTGACTGGGGCATGCAGAGACACCTTGACAGAATGAATAGTGTGTGGCACATAGGTTCCCCATTGCTATGCCCACGTGTGCAGCTCCTGATGGCGGTGGCACAGGATTCTATTTCTCATTGCTTCTGTACAGCATTGTGGGCTATCGCCCCGCCCCTTTTAAAGAGGGTCGCTGCCTAGCCGTGCCAACCCTCTGCAGTGTGTGCCTGCGGTTCCTCCTCATGGCAGACGCACTTCTAAATAGACATGAGGGTGGTGTGGCATGAGGACAGCTGAAGGCTGCGCAGGGACACTTTGGTGTGCGCTGTGGGGGGTAGGGGGGGGCGGTTGGGCAGCATGTAACCCAGGAGAAGTGGCAGTGGAGTGTCATGCAGGCAGTGATTGTGCTTTGTTGGAGGTAGTGTGGTGCTTAGCAAAGGTATGCCATGCTAATGAGGGCTTTTCAGAAGTAAAAGTTGTTGGGAGGGGGGTTCCCCACTCTTGCCGCTATTATGGCTTAATAGTGGGACCTGTGAACTTGAGATGCAGCCCAACATGTAGCCCCTCACCTGCCCTATCCGTTGCTGTGTCGTTCCCATCACTTTCTTGAATTGCCCAGATTTTCACACAAGGAAACCTTAGCGAGCATCGGCGAAATACAAAAATGCTCGGGTCGCCCATTGACTTCAATGGGGTTCGTTACACGAAACGAACCCTCGAGCATTGCGAAAAGTTCGTCCCGAGTAACGAGCACCCGAGCATTTTGGTGCTCGCTCATCTCTACTTTTAACCCCTCCTCCAACAATCACCTCTAAAATTGAAAAAATACCTCCCAAAAATGTCACCTTTAATTGTAGATTTTGAATCTATGTCTCATGTAAATCTATTTGCCGCGGAATTAAGTCGCTTTAAGTGCATTTTTAAACCATTAGTGACATACCTAATTTTAACCTTAGAAGAGTCGCATCTCCTTTTCTGTTACAGCAGTCATAACGTCTTTATTTTTGGCAATGTAGCTTGTATTTTGTGGGATGAGTTCCATTTTTTTTACTGGAACGAATTTCGGGAACAAATAATGTATTGAATGACTTATAAAAAATTTTTTTGCTGGTGGCCAATGGAAAGTAGCAAATTTACAGTTGTTTTCAGTGATTTATTTTTATGGTATTCACAGTGTGGCATCAATATTATGTTACCTTTTATTCTTCAAGCCATTTCGATTATGACAACACCAAATTTATACAAGTTTTATTATGTTTTACCCCTTTCGCGCAATATAAACACTTTTTTTTCACCAAAAATGCTTTTAGTGTGGTGCCATATTCCAGGAGCAGCATTTTTATTTTTCAGTTGACAGAGCTGTATGAGACCTATTTTTTGTGGCACAGCTTGCACTTTTTTTTGTACCATTTTGAGTCATGTATGACTTTTAAATTATTTTTTATTCCTGATTTTTTAAAAACCATTTTTAAATGAAGTTTTCTGTGCTTGATAAATAATGTCAGATTTTATAGTACCAGCTGTTATGGAGAAGGTGATACCAATTTGTATTTATTTCTTTTTTCAATATTTAAAGCCTTGTGTAAGGGGGGAAAAGGTTTTTTTTTCTTTTTATTCTGTAAAAACCTTTAGATGCCATGGTCAACAATGACTGCAACACCTGCGGGATTAAAGGATGTAGAGGAGTGATTAGATGAGCAAGTCCTCATCATTTCACTCCTTTTCTGGGAAAAACCCCAAATGGGACAATCAGAGAGTAAATATGATCTCTGATTTATTGGAGGATGATAACCTGAACAAAATTTCATTTCACCCTTTCCCTCGAACAGGGAGATATCTTGGAGAATCATAAATCGTCTCTGCTGTGGGCTGGTCTCCCCTCCCCCTCCCTTTCTCCTTTACACACACTAAAAGATGGCAGCTGTAAATTCAGTATTCCCAACCTCACTTCAGACAGCTGTAACTCTGGTTCTGCAATGGCTATGAATATAGTTTGGGAGTAATTTTAAAGCCAAGAATCAAAGCATGCTAGTAGCCATGATAGAACTGGAGCTACAATTATTTAAAATAGAACAAGCTCTGATTGTCCAAAACTGTAATGTCCTTTTCCTGCAGAATAAACAAAGCTCGTCCTAAACTGCTAAGGGGTTAAGTGCCCGGTTACAAATACATCAGTGGCTACTATGATAACATTGTCATGCTACTGGTTTCCATGACAATGATGATAAGTATAGGGGTTGAAAAAATTAAGGTGACATCATAGCGGTTGCCATGAAAACAATGACATCCTCATGGTGGCTATAAAACAGCAAGATCAAAGTGATTACTGTAACACTGATGACTGTATAATGGTTTCCATGACAACAATGACATCCTCATGTTTGCCATAGCAACACAAACCTCATACTAACTACGGTGGCAGCAGTGACAACCTAATACTTGCATGACAATGGTGACATCTTAATAGTTGCTATGGAAACTCTATTATATTTTCCATGACAACCATGCAGTAGTAGTGACAATGGTGAGGTTATACTATCTGCCATGACAACAATGCCATTGTACTGGATGTTAAGACAATGGTTACATTGTCAGGGTTAAATAACAACAACATTATGGTAATGGCTGCCATCAATAGTCATTATAGAGATTAATCATCTCAACCATGATTCTGTTGGTTCTGATCAGCTTAAAAAATCACAGAATGCAGCTCTACTTACTGATTTAGTGATGTAGAAAAAAGGGTAGATAAACTCTTGGTCAAAAAAATCAAGCACCTAGAAGAAGTTGTCATTTTGCTGCAAAACTCGGCATACAGTTACATCTTAGCCGAATATGCAAATGATTAGAGTTGTGGCATTATTAGCTGAACAGTTTTGTCACCTGATGCCCTAAAAATGGTTCCACCCTTGGCCTATAAAAAGCCTCTCAGAGGCTACTTGTGTGTAGTGACCTCTTTTTCTACTTTGGTAGAGCTTGTTGATCACTAGACCCCTCTACAATGAAGTAAAAAAAGATTTTGCTTCGTTTGAGAGAGGGCGCATTATTGGAATGCAGGAAGCTGGATGGCCGTATCAATGAGTTGCCTGCTACCTGGGTCGTTCTGAGCAGACTGTTAGGAGAAGTTGGGACCAGTGGATGTGTGAGGGCACACAAGGTGACCAGGCTAAGGATAGCCTCAACAGACCACCAGTAGAGAGGATCATCTGATTGTCTGACAAGCACGACCAGCTCCAATTGTTTCTGTCAGCCATCCACAGACAGGTGCCATCATTGTTACAAGCCCTTGTGTCTGTTAGAACCATTTCAAGGTGCTTAGCTGAAAAACATTAAGTCTCACAGTGCCCATTATGTGTACTGCCTTTGACACCCACTCACCATTGCCTCATTTGCAGTGGTGTTGTGAACAACAAAACTGGACTGCTACAAAGTGAAATTGGGTTGTCTTGAGTGATGAATACAGGTACTGATGACAGTTTTGTTTGTATCTGGAGACCTATGGGTGAGCTCCTCAACCCTGTGTTTGCTGTGGAGCAGCACACTGCCCTGCTGCTAATGTGATGGTCTGGGGGGCCATCGCATACAATACTCGGTCACCCCTGGTAGTTGTATGAGGGACAATGACAGCTCAGCAATATATTCAGAACATCCTGCAGCAAAATATGTTCCTCTAATGGAAGGGCTTCGAAAATAAATTTTCCAGCAGATTAATGCTTGGCTAAACACAGCAAACACATGCCTCCACAAAATTTTAATAGTTTTGTTACCTGCCCGGTCACCAGACTTATTGCCAATAGACCATCTGGGATGCTAACTTCAATAACCTACTAGTTTGCATGATCTAGTGGTTTAGGTTACAGCAAATGTGGACAGATGTGCCACAGGATACCATATGGAATCTGTATGCCTTCATGCCAGGATGAACGTGGTGCACCCAGTCTATAAGATGAGTTGAGCATTCTACTTTAGGTGGCACCCTTTCCCAAATGCAGGAGCCAGCAATTCCACTGCCTGCATTCTGACAGATTTCCAGTGGGCAGCGTGGCTGCTTGGGATTAGTTGACTACAGAGGACGCAGACTTTTAATGTTCTCGTGACGCCAGTACCTTTTCTATAAAGCGTTCTGATAGCGATGAAATAGAGTCCAAAGCAGATGGGATAAAGTAAACCAAAGGTTTAATTTGGTTTACTTTATCCCATCAAACAACAGTTCACAATTTGCAATTTTCCAACCAGTATTTAAAGGGGTTGTCCCGCGCCGAAACGGGTTTTGTTTTTTTTAACCCCCCCCCCCCCCCCCCGTTCGGCGCGAGACAACCCCGATGCAGGGGTTAAAAAAACAAACCGGGTAGTACTTACCCGAATCCCGGCGGTCCGGCGTCTTCATACTCACCTGCTGAAGATGGCCGCCGGGATCCTCTCTCTCTGTGGACCGCAGGGCTTCTGTGCGGTCCATTGCCGATTCCAGCCTCCTGATTGGCTGGAATCGGCACGTGACGGGGCGGAGCTACACGGAGCCGGCATTCTGCACGAGCGGCCCCATTGAAGACAGCAGAAGGCCCGGACTGCGCAAGCGCGTCTAATTTGGCCATTAGACGGCAACCATGGAGACGAGGACGCTAGCAATGGAGCAGGTAAGTGAAAAACTTTTGATAACTTCTGTATGGCTCATAATTAATGCACAATGTACATTACAAAGTGCATTAATATGGCCATACAGAAGTGTATAGACCCACTTGCTGCCGCGGGACAACCCCTTTAACTCCAACAGTTCTGTGGTTAGCATACAATACCCGTACCAATTCCTTACTCTTTCCCTGATCAGGAAGATGGTCCCACCAGTCCAAGTTATCTTGGGGGAGTTCCTCAAGATGGGCATTAATTTGTAATGGCCTTTTTCCTCAGAATTATGAGGGGTCTGCCCTGTCTGTGGTTTTCTCTCTCTCCTACAGGGATGAAAAAGACTCCTTTTCACTCTGGCCTTCAAATCTTGACTTTGCTTAACTCGACCCGAGTCTCTAAGGTCTGACTTGCTTCTGATTTGAGCCTGACTTGATTAGACTTCACTCCTAGACTAACGACTCCAACTTTTTTCACTTGGCTCAGGCTCTCTCCCTCCTGAACCTGGCTCTGTTATCTTTAGGCTCTCTCAGGAAAACTCTCCTACCATACCCAAACTCTGATTTCTTCTAGCTAACCTACATCCAATCCTAAATTAGGGGTGACCCATCTACACTACCGTTCAAAAGTTTGGGGTCACATTGAAATGTCCTTATTTTTGAAGGAAAAGCACTGTACTTTTCAATGAAGATAACTTTAAACTAGTCCTAACTTTAAACAAATGCACTCTATACATTGCTAATGTGGTAAATGACTATTCTAGCTGCAAATGCCTGGTTTTTTGTGCAATATCTACAAAGGTGTATAGAGGCCCATTTCCAGCAACTATCACTCCAGTGTTCTAATGGTACAATGTGTTTGCTCATTGGCTCAGAAGGCTAATTGATGATTAGAAAACCCTTGTGCAATCATGTTCACACATCTGAAAACAGTCTAGCTCGTTACAGAAGCTACAAAACTGACCTTCCTGTGAGCAGATTGAGTTTCTGGAGCATCACATTTGTGGGGTCAATTAAACGCTCAAAATGGCCAGAAAAAGAGAACTTTCATCTGAAACTCGACAGTCTATTCTTGTTCTTAGAAATGAAGGCTATTCCATGCGAGAAATTGCTAAGAAATTGAAGATTTCCTACAACGGTGTGTACTACTCCCTTCAGAGGACAGCACAAACAGGCTCTAACCAGAGTAGAAAAAGAAGTGGGAGGCCGCGTTGCACAACTAAGCAAGAAGATAAGCACATTAGAGTCTCTAGTTTGAGAAACAGACGCCTCACAGGTACCCAACTGGCATCTTCATTAAATAGTACCCGCAAAACACCAGTGTCAACATCTACAGTGAAGAGGCGGCTGCAGGATTTTGGGCTTCAGGGCAGAGTGGCAAAGAAAAAGCCATATCTGAGACTGGCCAATAAAAGAAAAAGATTAAGATGGGCAAAAGAACACAGACATTGGACAGAGGAAGACTGGAAAAAAGTGTTGTGTACGGATGAATCCAAGTTTGAGGTGTTTGGATCACAAAGAAGAACGTTTGTGAGACGCAGAACAAATGAAAAGATGCTGGAAGAATGCCTGACGCCATCTGTTAAGCATGGTGGAGGTAATGTGATGGTCTGGGGTTGCTTTGGTGCTGGTAAGGTGGGAGATTTGTACAGGGTAAAAGGGATTCTGAATAAGGAAGGCTATCACTCCATTTTGCAACGCCATGCCATACCCAGTGGACAGCGCTTGATTGGAACCAATTTCATCCTACAACAGGACAATGACCCTAAACACACCTCCAAATTGTGCAAGAAATATTTACAGCAGAAGCAGGCAGCTGGTATTCTATCAGTAATGGAGTGGCCAGCGCAGTCACCAGATCTGAACCCCATTGAGCTGTTGTGGGAGCAGCTTGACCGTATGGTACGCCAGAAGTGCCCATCCAACCAATCCAATTTGTGGGAGATGCTTCTAGAAGCGTGGGGTGCAATTTCTCAAGCTTACCTCAACAAATTAACAGCTAGAATGTCAAAGGTGTGCAATGCTGTAATTGCTGCAAAAGGAGGATTCTTTGACGAAAGCAACGTTTGATGTAAAAACAATGTTATTTCAAATACAAATCATTATTTCTAACCTTGTCAATGTCTTGACTCTATTTTCTATTCATTTCACAACGCATGGTGGTGAATAAGTGTGACTTTTCATGGAAAACACAAAATTGTTTGGGTGACCCCAAACTTTTGAACGGTAGTGTACTTAATCTCATGACTGCTTAAGATGATTGACAAGACACAAAAATGTTAGGGTGCATTCTGCACAGTCACACAGAGTTAGGTTACACCAACACCAGACATTGAACTATGATTGACCCAGACAAAGCCAATACACATACCAACACACAGTCTACCACATTTAACAGTAAAAACTCATACACACCACAGGAGGCAAATATTCAAGTGCTGGAGGGTCCCTACCTGGGACACTACACGAGTGTGGTTGGCTGATCCTCTGGCTGAATTTGACATTAGTTATAACTGAGTCTTTAAGATGCAGATACAGCTCCTGCACTGGAAGCTACAATGGATTCCCTGCACTACGGTCTGGCATCTTCTATATGATGCAGGTGGCATGATGATGTCACAGTGTCATCTGTGTTTTTCTGCAGAATGTTGGCGATGGATGGAAGGCGCCATGGAACTATGGGGGAGGTGACTGACTTCATTATTATTATGGTGGACAATGTGGCTGCTATTACATGTCACAGTATGGCTACTACTGGGAACATTTTGGTTACTACTACAGGGATCATTGTGGCTTTTGCTACAGGGGACATTATGGCTACTATTACAGGGAACATTATGGCTACTACTGCAGGGGATCAAAGCAAGAGACATTATTGCTCTTTATTTTTACGAGGGACATTATGGCTATATATTACTACAGGGGCACTTTATGACTATATATTACCACAAGAGAACAGTATTGCTATATCTTAATTCAGAGGGATAGGATGGCTATATATTACTACAGGAGAAGAGTTTGGCTATTTTTACTACAGGTGGGCAGTATGGTTCCTTTTTTACTATGGGGGTTAGTGTGGCTTAATATTCATTATTCATGAGTCAAATACTCATGGTGTGGCAACCTCTGAAGAGACAAGTGGTGTCCAGGAGAAATTGTCATGTCAGTCTGGACTGGATGGAGAACACAATGCCAATGCTTACTAAAGATGACACCCTGTATGAGTCAAAATGTCATTGCTTATTCTGCCATGGTCTGCATCAGATCAGTCCTATAGTCACTGTATGGTCTGTAAAGTGATGACGAGTAGGAGCATTCTTGATTGTGAACTGACAACTCCCATCATGCTTCATCATTATTCAAGTCATATTAAGAAGTACAAAATTTAAATAGCAGGGGCTGACTTGACTTTACAGTTTATCCTTTTATTGATTTTGATTCTGGTGCTGTATTTAAGTACTGAACTTTGTTCTGATGCTGCATTTATGTGCTGAAGTTGGTTCTGTCTTTATGTACTTAGCTTTTCTAGTATAAATGATTACAATAATATATATTTGGATTACTATAATTGTTTTACTGGATTATTAGTTTAGGGATAATTTTCTGCAGTATTCTACATCACGGGCATTTCTAATGCGTAATTTATTCGTCAACATGGGACAAGGCTGACTGTCAATATTGGATGCTGGCGATCCACAGGCGGTCAGGTGGTACGGCATTAAACACAGGCATTATTCTGTATTGTAAATCACTGCATGGGTTCAGGAATACTTCCTAAATGATTATATGTGAACTCCACAAATGCAAGTTAAAGCTGTATCATGCAAGGGAGAAGCCATATATCAAAATGCCAGCATCTTCTCTGGGCCAAAGCTCATTTCAATTAGACTAAAACAAAATGGAAAACTGTTCTGTGGTCAGATGAATAAAAATTTAAAAAATAATTTAGGAAACCACATATGTCATGTCCTGTGAACTCAAGAGGAGAGGGTCCATTCAGCTTGTTATCAGCGCACAGTTCAAAAGCCTGCATCTCCGATGGTATGAGGTTGCATTAGTGTCTATGGTATGGGCAGCTTAAACATCTTAAAAGGCACTATCAATGCTGAACAGTATATACAGGGTTTAAAACAACATATGCTGCCATCATTACAACTTCTCTTTTAAGATAGGCCTTGCATATTTCAGCAAGACATTGCTTATCCACATACTGCTTCCTTCATAACAGCATGGCTTCACAAAAGAAGAGTCCAGGTGCTAAACTAGTCTACCGGTTCTGCCAATAGAAAACATTAATGAAACAAAAATTCAGCAAAGAAGACTAGGACTGCTGAGTAGCTAGGGTTGTACATCAGACATAAGTTCCAGTAATTGGTCTCCTCACTTCTCAGACTTCTATAAATGGTTATAAAGAAAAGGGGACTCTACACAATAGTAGACATGGCCCTTGCCCAACCTTTGTGAGATGTGTTGGTGTCAACAATTTCTAAATAAGTAACTTTTTTAATGAAATGGAAAATATACCATTTTCAACTTCTAATAATTGTTCTATGTCCTATTGTAAATTTAAGAAGATTTCCAAATCATTGCATTTTTTTCTGTACATTTAATTACATTTTACAGTTTTTCCCAACATTTTTGGAATTAGGGTTTTATATTATATCACATATATATATATATATATATATATATATATATATATGTGTGTGTGTGTGTGTGTATATTGAATTAGTATATTAGTATCTATATACATTATATATATGCACATACACACACAGATTTTATATATAATATTTTCTTTCTTCGTCAGGGAGGGATTGCAGAGAGGAGGCACCATTTTCTTATTCGCCTCAGGCAGCAGGAATTGTTGGGGCATGTGTCTTCAAGGGGAAGAGGGGAATATCAGCAAATTTGATTGCCTCGCTGTCAAAAACTGAACTTCTTTTGTTTTTACCATCTGCTGTGTGTGGGTTCACATCTATGTCTGTCGCTCAGTCATTATTTTCAGTTCTTTATTTTTAAATAAAAAAACAAAAAAAAAAAAATCAAATCAAATCATGGTATTTGTATAGCGCCAACTTATTCCGCAGCGCTTTCAGGTAATTATTACTTATTACCCCCCACCAAGCTGGGTTCTCATTTTACCGACCTCGGAAGGATGGAAGGCTGAGTCAACCTTGAGCCGGCTACCTGATTCAAAAGCTCACTGGAGCTCTCAGTTTGGGTTCAGTTTGACTCCGTTCCATTCGCTTTCGGTTTTTCTCAACTAAAGAAAGCGCATCTTGCAGCCTTATTGTTACTGTCTAAAAAACCTAAAGCACTTTTCTGTTTAGTTTTTTTCATTAAAGTCAATGACAGAGGAAAGCATACTGTAGGGCTTCTGACTTCTGAAGCAATACAATAGGTGACCTCAGAGAGACAAGGAGGAGGTGGGAAGAGAAGCCCAGGGAAAAGGATAGGGAAGGAGAAGCCCAGCCACCACCCACCAGCCAGGAGTGTATATTGTATGCATTGTTCTGGGCTGGAGGAAGAGCTCTGGCAGACCTCCAAGAGTGAAACGTGTGGAGTGTGCAATGACCTGCATATCCAATAATCAGCTACTCAAAAAAAATGCAGCGGTATCGCAGTGTTGAAAAAAGGCAAGTGTGTGGGAGCCCTAACTGATCTAAATCTGATATTTCCATTTCAGCAGGGAACCCCAGCAACCAGGCACTTATTGGTGATACGTTCTAGTCTCTGATCAAACACTTTAACCCCTTAGGTCTGTTTCACACTGACAAGATTTGTGCGTTGTGAGACGCAAAAATCTTGCACAAATATGAACCCCATTCTTTTCAATCGGGTCATGCACATAAGCAATGTTTTCCTGCATGTGTAGTGCCCTGGACTGACACTACAGGATAAAAGCACTTTACCTGCAAATTAAGAGCAACTGTTCTAACTGCCAGTGCATTTAACAAAGGGTAGTTATGCTGTAATTCATTTAACTAGAAGAGAGTCAGAAAACTAAAGAGTTAAGGTTGTTTAGGCACTGTCGTGAATCAGTTAAGCTGTGACAAGCCCCTGGAGTGAGGGGAAAAGGTAGGGGTTCCGGTTCATTTTGTATTGTGCACTTGAAAAATGATAACAGTGTTAGAAGACAAAAGTGAAAGGCAGTAGGCAGTATGCAGTGAGACAGTGAAGAGATCACTCGGAGGGGAGAGAGAGCAGCTGAGATGGACACGAGGGAGGAAGTGGATAGCCATGTGAAAACCCAGCTTCTTCCTTCTCCTTTGTCCTGCTGTAATTAGAGACACATTATGTAAACTTTCAAAAAACCCTGTGTGTAGCTGCTCATAAATTACCGCCATGCTAAAAGAGACTGTTTGTTTTTCCAAACCTGATGTCTGTTCAAGCCAGCGCTGCTTTCTACCAGACAACAACTTCAGACAAGAAGTTAAGAATCTTCATAGAAGTTTGTGAGTACCAAAGAAAACTTGAGCACAGTGTTTTAGGAATGGCAAAACTGTTAGTGGGGTTAATAAGGGGTATTTCTAGTCATTTCTCTCTTTATAGCTCTTCCTTAGCTCATATGCCACCTCCTCAAAGTTTGTTTATCTATGTGTAAAGTGTTAAACAATATATATATATATATATATATAAAAAGATGTATATGCAATTTCTGGAGCTTAATATTAATTCAGACAACCACGGGTCTGAAAGTAAATGTTGTGCCTGTCATTTACCTACATACGTGTGTTAGTCTTATTTCCCTACCAAGCGCTATTAATCCAGGCACTGGTGTCATGATCACCAAATTCCATTAGTCGTCCAGATCCTGTTATATACCTTCAATGGTGCACAAGATTACAAAGCACCACCATTAAAGCGATGCTATGAGGAAAACAAATAATTATATGTCTATGTGGCTGCATGATCTCGCATTGCAGCTCCATTGTTCTCTATGGGGCTGGCGGCTGCCAGCGCCAGCCCTATTAAAAAGCCATAGCAGAAACTCTGTGACAGCTGCCGCAGAGGTTCCCTAAGTGATACAAGGCTGTTTTCACATGAAAATGCCTCACATCCACAGGGATTTCACATGTGAGGGGAGCACGATAGGGGGCGGGAAACTGTAATATTTTTATTTGTTATAAATAGTTAAAAAAATATTTATTCAATTTATTTTTACTTTCTTTAAAATACTCAGAGGGTAGTTGAACTTGTAATCAGTTGATTGCTTGTATATTGCACTTTTGGCATCAGTCTATTAAGCCCTGGCTGTAGCTTTCTGTTAAGCCACAGGTAAAATTTAGTAGGTACAAATTCATGATAGATCTGGAAGCCTTTACAAGGCTTCAGGCAGCACATGGCAGCTGAGTTACACTCTACAAGCATATCACAAGAGAAAGGGGGCATTTGGGAAACACAGGGAGTCCCCCTATGTCAAGCCATTTTAATGCTGCGATAAGTACTGACTGTGGATTTTAACCCCTTCCAGCTCCAGGGCGTAAGTTTACGTCCTGGCAGCGGGGTACTTCCCACAACAGGGCGTAAACTTACGTCATGGGGATAGCGCGAGATCACTTATGATCTTGCGCTATCCCGCAGCGGGAGCCGGCTGTCTATCACAGCCGGCCTCCCGCTGCCACAGCGGGGGTGCATCGGAGATGCGCTCCCCGCTGTTAACCCCTTCCCTGCCGCGATCTATGTAGATCGTGGCATGGGAAGGGTTCACAGAGGGAGCGTGCTCCCTCTGTGAAGTTGCTGGGCTCTCAGCGATTATATCGTCCTGTATAGCGTACTGTAGTGCCATAGCCTATGATCGCTGTATAGGCGATAAGGCATGGCAGGGCAGTAGCCCTGCCATGTCTTATCACAGCGATCATCAATGCTGTGCTGCAAGTCCCTCAGAGGGACTCAAATTGTGTAAAAAAAAGATTAAAAAAATGAATGAAAAAGAAAAATGTAAAAAAAAGCTTTTAAAAACCCCTTTTTAAATGCTTTTTCTCATATTAGCATAAAAAAAGGTAAAAAAAAAATTTAAACCCCACATATTTGGTATTGCTGCATCCATAACGATGTGTACAATAAGCTGCACATGCTTTTGACTGTGCATGGAAAAAAGCTTTTAAAAAAACGCTAAAAAACTGAGGCAAAATGCAAATTTTTAGCATTTTGCCTCCCTAAAAACGCAATAAAAATAATCAAAAAAGCCGTATGTACCCCGAAATGGTACCAATAAAAATTACAGCTCATCTCGCAAAAAATAAGCCCTCATAGAGCTTTGTACATAAAAAATTAAAAAGTTACAGGACTTTGAATGCAGCGATTTAGAAAAAAAAATGTCCAAAAAAAGGGTTTTTATTGCAGAAAAGTGGAAAAACCTTAGAAAAGTAAGAATTTTGGTATCGTTGTAACCGTACCGACCCACAGAAAAAATGGTTTGTGTCATTTATGCTGCATGATTAACGCTGTAAAAAAAAATCTATGGCAGAATTGATGTATTTTCTCTCCCTGCTATCATAAAAAAATAATAAAAGTTTAACAATATAGTCAATGCACCCAAAAGTGGCACCGATAAAAACTACAGTTCGCCACGCAAAAAACAAGCCCTTATACGGCCGCGACGATGGAAAAATAAAAAAGTTATGACTTTTGAAAAATGGAGAAGAAAATCCGCCAAAAATCGTTGCGTCCTTAAGCCCAAAATAGGCCATGTCATTAAGGGGATAAAGGATTAACAGCTGGGATTGGAGTTATCTCTAATCCCTGTTGTTCTGGCCGAGTGTCAACTGGGTTTTATAGCCAACACCTACTGTATATAGTAACTTGCTCCATACACACCTAGTGCACGTCAGCAAATGGACTAAGCTGACAGGATGTTACACTGTGATGTCACCAGTAGTGCAAACGCATAAAACAATCACAAATGATATAATACAGTAGACATAAAAGCAACACAAGAGAAATGTCGCTTAATCAATGTGGAAGCTCACAGTTTCCCCCAATTCACGCTACCATACAATGTCTACTTAGTGCCTCAATACAGTGTTCAATTCTGGTTGTTTCTAACCAGGACATGTGACTACTGCAGTCAAGCACTGGCTATGGAAGGTCCCTGTTGTCGTGAATAAACCCCTTTAAGGCTCCCCAATTATTAATTAACAGTGTTGCATCTAAATAGTCAATAGCTATGATCAGAGCTCTATCCCATTGCATCAGCTGTCAACACCCCTTGCACCCTCCATGACCGTATGATCTAGTTACATTATGGAGTTGGAAAGGGGTTAAAAACGGATTCCAGAAATATTGTAGCTTTTACATTGGTCACTGAGCACTCATGGCCTGAAGGTGCTTTCAGATGGAATGATTAATTATAGTTCCAAAAATCATTTGAAAGTGAACAATAATCGTTCACTCAAACACGAGCCAATGACTGAAGGATGAATAATAATTTTCACTTTTTATTCGTCATTCATTTTATCGCGGGCAGAAAAAACATTGTTGGCTTGTTCACTTATCGTATTGACAGCAGTATTTAAAGAGTTAACAGCTCCGATGAGCGGCGTGGCTTATCGGAGCTGTTGCGCTGGAGTGTTGGCTGTAAGAAACAGACAGCACCTGGCATTTGAGGTTCCTGCACTGCCCCCCCCCCCCCCCAATAAGATCGCGGGATGCCATGCAGTTGCCACAGCAGTCGGTGGTCTTCTGAAAGGCCCCAGAGCTGCCTATGCAGAGTGCCTATCATGGATATGGCATGGCTTGATAGATTGCCTGACCTATCACTGTACAGTATGATGTAATGCTATGGCATTACATCATACTGCAGGACAATTATGTTCGTATCTAGCGAAGTTTGTAACTCGAACGTTCGCAAGTAAGGAACCATCTGTACATTTCACAGAGCATACTCACAGCACTCTCCCATACAAGCCATTAGGTTAATTTTTATTTTTAGAGATGAGCGAGCATACTTCTGAGTGGGCAGGTACTCGCTAAGGGCAATGCTCGATCGAGTAATTGCCCTTAGCGAGTATGCTCGCTCATCTCTAGTTATTTTCTTATGTCTACAATGTCTTTTGAAAAACAAATGTCAGCATGGATTTTTAATTACTATAGTTAAAGGGGTTGTCCCGCACCGAAACGGGTTTTTTTTTTTTCAACAGCCCCCCCGTTCGGCGCGAGACAACCCCGATGCAGGGGTTAAACAAGAACACCGGACAGTGCTTACCTGAATCACCGCGCTCCGGTGACTTCTTACTTACCTGCTGAAGATGGCCGCCGGGATCTTCTCCCTCGGTGGACCGCAGGGCTTCTGTGCGGTCCATTGCCGATTCCAGCCTCCTGATTGGCTGGAATCGGCACGTGATGGGGCGGAGCTACAAGGAGCCGCTCTCCGGCACGAGCGGCCCCATTCAGAAAAGAAGAAGACCCGGACTGCGCAAGCGCGTCTAATCTGGAGATTAGACGCTGAAAATTAGACGGCTCCATGGAAACGAGGACGCTAGCAACGGAGCAGGTAAGTGAAAAATTTCTTATAACTTCTGTATGGCTCATAATTAATGCACAATGTACATTACAAAGTGCATTAATATGGCCATACAGAAGTGTATAGACCCACTTGCTTTCGCGGGAAAACCCCTTTAATAAAAACAGTGATTACATTCCCATAAACAGGATTTGTCCCAGTGACAGATTCACCTAAAGAAAATTATACTTGGTTTACCTTAAGTTTAATGTGAAATGGGGGAAAAATGTCTCCAAGATTTCTAAGCATCAGCATTGGCATCCGTTTGCTGAGTCTTCAAGAATAAGCCACATAAAAAAATCAAATGAATCCTTATCTCCAATAATGTAAAGTATGTTTTAGCTGCTTTGACAGTGTTTTGCAAGCACTTTAACAAACTACAATGCTCGTGCTAGTGTCTTCTCAATGTGATGACTCCCTAGTTTCTACAAATGGCATCAGACCCTAATGCACCTTAATCAATTGATATCCATTTATAGCGCATTGTACTTTGCTGGTCTGTGAGCGCATCTGACACAGGGACAGTTGGTTCCTGAAACGTTATGCATAGCTAAGTGTTTTCTGCTGCTACTATTAATAACGGCGTACTGTCTGTGCTACATGTGCACCATGTTCAAGACTTCAGACTAATCCCAGAAGACTTTTTTTTTGCATTCTCTTGTTTTCGCTGAGAAAAATGCAAGCGATTGTTGCCACCTATAGGCAGCTACAATACAGTTCTGCCAATTTTATATCTTAAAAAAAAGTTTGCCAGTAGAGCAAAATGTGATTGTTCTCAGCAAGAGAAACCAAGTAATCTTGTAGATAGGATACCTTTCAATGGCTAACAAAAATACATGATGTTATAGCGAGCTTTCGAACCTCTCAGGGTTCTTCCTCGGGCTTAATGGAATAGATCCAAGGAAGTGTGTGTATATATATTCTAAATATATATATATATATATATATACATATATATATATATATATATATATATACATATATATATATACATACATATACACATAAATATGAAAAGGCACAGACATGGCGTAATTCTTTTGAAACAATACCAGAACAGGATGAAAAGAGGAGTAAATACTCAATTAGTCCACTGATAAGGGATTTGAAAGTTTTATGGTCTCTAATTTGGTGCATTTAGCTTAAAGGCACTCTGTCAACAGATTCATGCTGCCCAAACCACAGGTAACAGGAACCTAGGGCACGTATGTGCATTGCCCCCATACATGCTTCTGAATCATGGAGACGGGCTGTGCCAGCCTCTCGCCACCTGCTGCATGAGATGGAAGGAGAAAGGCCAACACCGCCCGCCTCTGTGACTCGGAGCTGAATCAAAATTCGAAGTGCGTTTATTCTGAAATGCCACAGCATTCCGGAATAAAACATATACTGAGATAATGTGCATACCTGTACTGAGTTGATGCTGCCTGTGGTTCGGGCAGCATGACCCTGATAATGGAATCCCTTTTTAATTTTTGCTAATGCAATTGTGCATCTATAAAGTTATTAAAGAGGTTTTCCAGCCCCATGAATTTTTTTTTAAAGCATCTGTCACACGGATGGTGGTGCAACACAGATTCAGGATGACTACAGCACAAAAGAATGGAGTAAGAACTACATACTATATATTTTTTATTATACAAAACACACAATACATTATAAGCACATATTAGGAACAACACATTTAAAAAGATTAAAAAATCAATCATAGGTGTGATCACAATAATCCTATAAGGGAAAGGGACATGTTATTTGTATAGCGCCAACTTATTCCGCAGTGCTTCCAGGTAATTTATTACCCACCAGCAAACTGGGTACTCCTTTTACCGACCTCAGAAGGATAGAAGGCTGAGTCAACCTTGAGCCGGCTACCTGAACCAAGCAGGTATTGAACTCACAACCTTTAGGCCCCAGTAAAAGTAGAGAAAAGAAGGCTACATGCAATATTTTTATTTGTTTATTTTTACTTTTTTTTAACAAAGTATGGATGTATAAATGTACAAATAGCAAAAAATGCTATATAAGAGCATAGCAATGAACTTCTCTATATAGACGCCTGAAAAACTTGTAATAACATGGTTGCATACCAGCAATGGGTATATCATAGGCCAGTGATGGGCAACCTTTTTGGCTTGGTGTGTCAAAATTCGCCGAAAAACCGAGCATAACTCGGTTGGTGTGTCACTTCGAGAAAAAAAAAACAAATTTGTGATATTTATAGATTAAAAAACAAAAATGTATACTTGTAACATATAACTGTATTGAATAAACCAAAAACTAATTATTTTAACTTACCTGCTTAGTGACTTCTTTGTTAATCCATCAATCGGTTTCTTTTGTTGGTCTTGATATTATTTAATAGTCCAATATTAAACCTTAAACTTGTGTGGGATGCCATGAACTGATATAAGTGAGGGGAGGGAGAATTCTTTAACTAACCTGCCTATTAGGGACTTTTTTGTTGCTGAATTTCATTGGCTAAATCTTCAATTGAACGTTTGTGTTCAGTCCCATTTTGTATGTTTGTGTTCAGTCCCATTTTGTATGTTTGTGTGCAGTCTCATTTTGTATGTTTGTGTGCAGTCTCATTTTGTATGTTTGTGTTCAGTCCCATTTTGTATGTTTGTGTTCAGTCCCATTTTGTATGTTTGTGTTCAGTCTCATTTTGTATGTTTGTGTTCAGTCTCATTATTCGGTCTTTAATGATATTTCTACTAAGTGGTAACTCAGATATCCTCTTAATAATTGCATCTTTATTCTTCATATCATGAAATAGAACTAGTGCGCATCGTAGGAGAGTGTCTTTAATAAATTCTCCCTTGCTGAGGGCTTTTCCATGCTGAGCTATGGAGTGAGTGATGGTCAGACTTGCAGACGTTACATTTGTAGAGCCTTTTACAAATTTAAGGATGGAAGTAGACTGGCCCTTATAAAAGTGTAGCTGCCTGGAAATGTATTCCTTTCTTTCATCCTCCCTTTTTTTCTAGAGTGGGGAATGATTAGTTTCAAAATGTCTATTTATATTCCATGTTCTGCTTACTACCGTTTCAGTACATAGAACGCAAAATGATCTGCCATTTTTTTCTATAATGCCATACATCTCGGTCCACATCTCTTGAAAGGGTCGGCTACTGCTACTACTACTACTCCCTTTGCTTAACCTTGGTTTTTTATGTTTTGGGTTCTCCATCAGGGCCGCAAAGACAGAATTATACTGCTGGTAATGGTACTGGTGCTTGCCGCTATTTAAAATGGCTGCCGCACAGGCCCTCCCCTCACTTATCTCAGTAACGGTGCGCTGGGAGCCTGCTGGTGCCTGCTGGTAATGGCGCTAGTAATGGTGCTGGTGCTTTTTAAAATGGCTGCTGCACAGTCCCTCCCTAGTGATGCTGGTCACAGTAGATGCTGCTGGTAAGATGGCCACCAGAGATGCCTTCCCCTGCGCACTCCGCTGCTAGAAAGTCCGCCGGCCGGAAGTGAGGTCAGCGGCCTAACCGGAAGTCCCGGCACTACTAGACGCTCTGTGCCGGAGTTCTGTGGTTTTGGCCTACAGACCTCCGGTGCAAAGTGTCTACCCACCCCAATATTTTATCCTCGGCTACTGCAGCTGGCCGTCATGTAGGAGAAGCATTCGTATTTACATAACGCATACATACGTCATAGATGTCATAAAAACATCCAAAGGTTGTCACATCACCATTTATTATCATCATACTAGGGGTTTCACTTCCACGTTACATTGCTCGATTCCATACACATTCAGTGCCTAATGGCGCCATTACACTTACTGCGCCACAGACACTCCATTTACGTTACATTCTGTTACATCACATCAGGTACATTATACTGTCGTCATAAACCCTTTATGCATAACATTAGAACATCAAACGTCAGTATAACACTCTACATAACATTACGCATCACTATACATAATATCACTACAGCTATTAACCCTCACAAGGCCTTGCATATCTGTTCTATGGCTCCGGGACTAGATTACGGTAAAGCTGTTACAGTCCCATATGTCCATCGTCCCTCACTGAAACCGGAGATCGTAGTCATGCTTACACGAGTTTTCTCTCGCTTCTATTGTTGTGCAGTGCTGGTTTGTTGCCCCACGGTGTCCGGCACTGCCAGGAGGAAGACTCCCTCTCCTCCCATGCGCTGTGGAGCGCTTCACCCCATGGATCTGGATGATCTTCCATTTGCGCGGCTTCTTCACTCATAGGTTGTCAGGACTAGTTTGGTGGTTCATGCCTCCTGTGCTGTTCACCAGTAAGGGAACAAAACTACTTTGTTGCCCCTATTAAATGAGCGCCACCATGCCCTGCTGTTACAGTCTCTGCTGTTGCCTGGCTGCTGTCTCTGGCTGTGCCTCTGCTCCTCTCTGTGCTGCATACCCATGAGCTGTGACGCAGCTCCTATTTATAATGAGTCCTGTGGCGCCACAAATCTCCATGCTTAGCGTTGGTGGAGGGGCTGGGCATAAGCCCTCATTATTTCACTAACGTGGGGCTGAGTCCTCTTAGAGGTAACATGCTAGTCATGTTACCACTCACATCAGGAGGAGCCTCCTGAACAGAGCTTTGATAAGCCTCAGTGACAATGGTGCTGCCCAGTGGCTCCAACATGGTGCCAGTTGTGCGCCCGCATTCTCCTCTCCCCAACCATATTATTGGCTTGTGGAGGGGGGAGCACACACAGCGCAGCAGCGCCATTCTCTGTTTCTCCTCACACCCTTTCCTAGCCAGGTACTTGACTGGAAAGGGTGGCTCTTGAACTTGCGGTTGTGAGCAGCGGATATGTGGCACCATTCAATAAGGGGGAGGGCAAGCAGTGCTTACCGCTTACACAGCTGACGTTGGTATAAAATAATCACAGCAGTAATACTCACCTCACTGGTCCCTATACTTCTCGCCAGTGATGTCACATAGTCTCGACATGTGACCACTGCATCCCACCACTGGCTGAGTGACACCTTAGTAGTGTCAGCATGTCATCGGTAAAGGCAGTGATTGCTGCAACTGTACAGTGCCAACACACCACATTATCGCTGGAACCTAGCAAACAGAGACTGACGGGGCACCAAGAAAGCATTGGCATGGGGATGGCAGGGGATTTCTAAGGAATTACTCATTTTGATATTTTGAACCATTGTCAGCTGTTTGTAAGAAATTTTATGGGGTTGGAAAACCCTTATTAGGGGTATTAATGGTATTTTTTATGAATCAAAAATGCACGTAAAAAGCCAGCAATTTTTTTAAACTTGTGACCTTGCTTTTTAGACGCTGTATATCTGGTTTGCAGAATATTACTTTGCATTACAAATAATTCTGTCTGCTTTTCCTATAAGCAAATACTTCACTGGAGACAGGCCTGAATGAAAAATGCAACATCTAGAATTGAAAAAGGATATGTAATCTGATAATTGAATAGATATATGGTATGTGCTTTGTGGAAGCAAAATGTTTTCTGCGTGCAGCACTATTTTAAATGTGATGAACAGAACTATGTTAATACTTTGCGTTGTGGTGCGACTGGTGTATGTATGCCCATTATAGGGAAATTAGATTGTGTGAACATTTACATTCTGTGCATAGCACAATGGGATATAAATAATTGTATGGTGCACTAAATGGCACTTCTAACTAAAAAAATGTTTGGTTTTTTATTTTCTGCAAACAAGTGTATTTAGAGCTATAGCAGAATGCTCCGACAGTTTACCACATGGGAATCGAAAGCAGGAAAACTGTAACAGCAAAGCAGAACATCATCATTTCAAATCCCCAGACCCATCTCACTTTCTTTCACTCTATGGGCTCACACCCACTAGCGTTTTTTTAACTCTGCGATATTGATGCGGTTTTTTTGGAGGAATCGGGCTAAGCAGCAGCACATGTGAAAAAGACTTGGGTATAATATTAGATCATAAACTGAACATGGGTCAACAATGTGATGCAGCAGCCAAAAAGGCAAACACAATTCTGGGATGTAGTAAGAGAAGCATAGAGTCTAGATCACGTGAGGTAATTATCCCCCTCTACTCTTCCTAAGGGTGACTACCCACTTCAATTTTTTTTCACTGCGAAATTTGCAGCGTTTTTTTTTCTGCAGGGGTCTATGGGACTTGTAATGTTAAAATCGCGATCAAGCAAAATCGCGATTTCGCACGATCGCGATTTTAACATTACAAGTCCCATAGACCCCCGCAGAAAAAAAACGCTGCGAATTTCGCTGGGGAAAAAAAACTGCAGTGGGTAGTCACCCTTAGTCAGACTTCACCTGGAATACTGTGTCCAGTTCTGGGCGCCCCACTTTAAAAAAGACATACAAACTGGAGCAAGTTCAGTGAAGAGTTACCAAGATGGTGACCGGTCTGCAAATCATGTCCCATGAAGAACGGTTAAAGGATCTGGGAATGTTTAGCTTGCAAAAAAGAAGGCTGAGAGGAGACTTAATAGCTGTCTACAAATATCTGAAGGGCTGTCACAGTGCAGAGGGATCAGCCCTATTCTCATTTGCACAAGGAAAGACTAGAAGCAATGGGATGAAACTGAAAGGGAGGAGACACAAATTAGATATTAGAAAAACATTTCTGACAGTCAGGGTGATCAATGAGTGGAACAGGTTACCACGGGAGGTGGTGAGTTCTCCTTTAATGGAAGTGTTCAAATAGAGGCTGGACAAATATCTATGTGGGATGATTTGGTGAATCTTGCACTGAGCAGGGGGTTGGACCCGATGACACTGGAGGTCCCTTCCAACTCTACCAGTCTATGAGTCTATAAATCTTGTGAAATGGGAGACCTAAGTAGGATGCATTTCAAATACTATAGCATATGGTTTCGTCGCAAGTCCATTTTCGGCATTTGAGATTGACCCCTGAGACAGAATCTGGTGGCTGAGCTGAAAGTGAAATATGAATTGAGTCTTAACCTCTTAATGACAGGCCCATTTTAGACCTAATGACAAGTGTTGCTCATCTTGATCAGCTGAGCAATTAAATCATCCAGATTTCTCCAAAAATAAATCAGTTAGTGAGTCCGAAATGATTTGGGGCGAAAATTGCAGGAAAATCGAATTTCCGTAATTTCTGCTGCAGAGGTCAGCATGCAGCCAATCAGCAGCCAGGGCAGCTTACTAATGTCACCAAATGTGTCCTGACTTGCATATGGGCAGCAGTTTCATTACATGGCCTAGCCATATATAACATAGGCACAGTGTAATCAGTGGCCATTTTTTAGTCGAGCACAGGACAGAGAAGCTGCATCACATTTATATGCCTATGTAACATCTGGTCTGTTGTTAATACTTGTATACCAGCAGAGAACTTAAATGAGATTCTATTGGAGGGGGTAGAGGAAGAGGCTGCATCATGTTTATTTGCCTATATAAAACATGGTATGTCATTGGGAGAGGGTATATTTCTACTGCTGTCAACGTATACAGTACCAAAGCATGCAGAGAAATTCTGCTAACATTGCAGTTCTCTGTGACCTCAGACATCACTCAAAGTCACCAGTCCGGCCACTATGAATTATTTGTAGACCTTACTCTGCTAGCAATGGGATTTGGGGAATTCAATTACGCTGCGCCAAACAAGGACAGCTCAGAAACATACAAGCTATACTCTGTGATCTTCTATTCTCACATATCGTGCCTCCCACGGATTGCGGCTAATTTAGTTGGTGGTGCTTTTTTTGTTAATATAAAACAAAAAGAAAAACAAACAGGAAAACGGCAAACAAGCACAAGTGTCAGAGCCAGCAACTCTTGGGGCCGCCGTGCCCACACCACCGGTCCTGCCACCCGGGTTACAGGAGTGCGACGTAGGGGAGCCCCGGTTCTAGTGATCTTCCCGGGCCGCTGTAAAACTGGTCGCCGCCGGGTTGCTAGGGAGGCAGCAGGTGCTTCCCTATTTACTTGACTACCAAGCATGCTTCCCTGGTAACTGTCTGTTCAGCAAGGCTGGGGGCGTGTCCCCAGCACCTCCTTGATGGGCCCTGCTGCTGTCAGGCTCCCCGCCCCAATCAGCTGCTGGGGCGGGAGCTTTGACAGCATTTAAATGTGTGTGTTTTCCTTCCAGCCGTTACCAGTGTTAGTTTGGTTCTCCAGCTGCACCCGCGTTTATTCTGATTGCTCTTGTGACCCCGGCTTTTCTGACTTCTGCTCTTGGACTTGGACTACGTTTTTGCCTTCCCCTCTGTACTGCGTATCCTCCTGTTGCCGACCCGGATTGTCTGACCACTCTACCGTTTGTTTGTCTTTAGTGTCTGTTTGTCTTCCCGTGTCCCGCTTCCCTAGTGAGGGTAGGGACCGCCGCCCAGTTGTCGCCCTGGGGGTTAGCCCAGGGGGGCAAGTAGGCTGGGACAGGGGTTGCGGAATTTCTCAGGGACCCCCATATCCCAGACACTGTCCTGACAACAAGGAGGAGGTCTTGTGTAGGAGCAGTAACACATCTACTTCAGTGCCAGGAGTGGAAAACGGAGAGCAGAAGATGAGTTGCCACCATGACCACCATTTTCCCCTACATGGATATTGTCATGTCTCATCTACCTGACTCTATTCATTGACATGTATAACCTGTACTGTATCTGAAGTGTTTGCCTTCTTTAGTTTGTCCCTTCTGGTTCTCTGTACCCCCTGTATTGCATAACCCCTCCCTTTCCTCCTGCTAGGGAGTTTCCTGTCTATAGCCAAGTGTTAGGTCTCTACTCTGCCTTGGCTAATCATCATTCTTTTTACCTACTGCTGAATGTGCATTCTACAAAATTTCTACTTAAATAAACCCTGGAATCTTCTCACATGCCTCTGCAGTCGAGTTGGATGCTGTCTGACAACATATACCTGCTGTGAGTACTGGTTCATAACTACAAGAGAAGTTACCTCAGCCGATACGCTTACAGCCATGTTATTGAGTCAGAATAGTAAAAAGAATGTATAAATCCTGCCAGACACCGCTGTAAAGACTCCTCCAGCAGCTCTACATACAACCACAGCTCATAATCTCCCACCAAGTTATAACTCTCCTCAGTGTTACCTCCATTCTGTGTGCTGCATCATGGCTGAAGAACACTCTGAGGCACAAGCTAGCATGGACCCTAGTCTGCAGTCTAGTGAGAGAGACAGGCGCTCTAATAAGCCAACCTGGAAGGTTAGAGAGAACTTTGAAAGCCTCAAGCAGGAACTTTCCTCTGACATTTTAAAACTGTGGGAAACATTACTAAGTAATGTCTCCAACATTCAGCAGAGTCTGTCTTCACTCCATGTGTCACCACTAGAGGGAGCCCTGCAACAGCTTCGTGCAACGTATGAACATTATAATATAAAAGTCCAGGAGTGCAAAAACACTTTGAAAAGATTAAACACAGAGGATTCCATAGAGGAATTGCAAAGCTTCCAACCTCTCAGTGTAGAAAGAGACGGCTTAGTACGCGACATTAAGTCTAAGACAGAAGCGAGAATCATGCAACTTCAGAAGGTGTCATCTCACATTTCTGACTCTACCACGCACTCCAAGCGTACATCTAGGTCACGATCTTCAAAACATTCCACCCTCAGTGAGCAGCTTCTAAAAGGACGTGCAGAAGCGGAAGCGACTAAGATACAGGCCGTCTTTGCGCAGAAGAAAGCAGAAGTGGAAGCTACACATAAGAAAGCGGAAGTGGAAGCTGCACATAAGAAAGCAGAAGTGGAAGCTGCACAGAGGAAAGCGGAAATGGAAGCTGCACATAGGAAAGCGGAAATGGAGGCTCTGGAGAAACAATGTGAACATGCTACAGCCGTAGCAAGGTTAAGTGTTTTAAAACAAGCCACGAGTCAGAGTCAAAGAGACAGCGTTGACTTCTGCGGACTGGATACAGAGGAACCTTTCGAGCGTACAAGAGACTATGTACTAAGCCAATGCTTCAATTTCCCATCTGCCGCAAACATTCCAGACAAAACAGATGTCTCTCCAGAGCGTCAGGCAGCACATTCTTCTACAGCACCAGGCATGCAAAGTCAGCACAGAACTCTGCTCGTTCCTCATACTGACCTCCTGTCCTATATGGAACACCAAGGCTCTGCACCCCAGCAAGCTCAATATACGGGTATTCATGAACAATTCAAGATATCAGCGGTTCTCCAAACCTCTAGCAATTACATGGTTCCATATCCACATGTCACCAAACCTATGGACTTCAAACCAGCTCCCAGGCTGAACACCCCGACAGCCCCACATGTATCTAAATCTCTCACGCAAAACACCACAAACGATGTGATCAGCACCACTCAACCAATTTCACACCTGAAGTCAGAGAAAACCGACATGTCAGAGTTTGCAAGATATATGATACGTCCGGAGCTCACTAAGACAGGACTGATAAGGTTCGACGACCAGCCTGAGAATTACAGAGGCTGGAAATGTGCCTTCAGAACCGCAACTCACGATCTCAGCATTACTGCTTCGGAAGAACTAGATCTACTGATCCGGTGGCTTGGCCCACAGTCTACAGAACAAATAAAGAGACTCAGGTCTGTCCACATTGAAAATCCAGCAGCAGGCCTTGCAGCCGCTTGGGAGAAACTGGAGAGAACCTATGGTAGTCCTGAAGCAATAGAAAATGCTCTGTTCAAACGTTTGCAAGCCTTTCCAAGGATATCTGGTAAAGACAATCAGAAATTCCAAGAGCTCTGTGACTTACTGCTAGAGCTGCAGCTGGCCAAGGGAGACACTCACCTACCTGGCCTCAGTTACCTGGATACTGCTCGTGGAGTAAACCCAATCGTGTCAAAGCTGCCATACAACCTTCAAGAGAAGTGGACCGCTCTGGGGTCAAGATATAAGAGAGAAAATTAAGTCACTTTTCCTCCATTTTCCTACTTCTGTGAGTTCATCAAAAACATTGCAGAATCCAAGAACGACCCAAGCTTTTCCTATGAGGAATCCAATCCTGGTCCACATCCATTCAAGTCTGACAACTCACGCATCGACTACAAAGGCCGCAGAGGTCCAGTGTCAGTAAAAAAGACTGATATTTTTCCCTCTACTTTGTCAGCTTCACAGGGAGTCAGTTACAAAGGCAATCAAGATGAAAAGGTTGAAAACCCTAATCGCCTGTGTCCCTTCCATAAGAAGCCTCATCCCCTCAAGAAGTGCATCGGCTTCAGGAAGAAACCACTTCAAGAACGCAAGGAGCTTCTAAAGAAGTTTGGGGTATATTTCAGATGTTGCGCTTCTACTGAACACATTGCTAAAGACTGTAAAAATGCCATCAAATGAATTGAGTGTGGTTGTGAAGATCATGTACAAGCTCTTCACCCATCTCAACCTAGTACTGCACCAGCTACAAGTTTCCCTACCCCACCAACGTATGGCGGGGAGAACACAGATCAAGCAGCAAGTCCTACCACTATATCTTCTTCATGCACAGAAGTCTGTGGAGAAGGCATTTGTGACCAGTCCTGTGCAAGGATATGCCTAGTCAATGTATACCCCCAGGGTCAACCAGAAAGGACTATGAAGGTGTACACCATCCTCGATGACCAGAGCAACCGATCACTTGCAAGGTCAGAACTCTTTGATTTGTTTAACATAAAGGGAGATGTTTACCCATACACCTTGGGTACATGTAGTGGAGTGACAGAGGTCTCGGGGAGAAGAACCAGCGGACTTGTAGTAGCCTCTCTTAAGGGCAATCTTGAGATACCCTTGCCCACACTTGTTGAATGTAATCAGATACCATCCAATAGGGGAGAGATCCCTACACCAGAGGCCGCTTTCCGTCATCCCCACCTAAGGGCTATAGCTAACGAAATACCAGCCCTTGACAAGCGCGCAGAGATCCTACTTCTGCTGGGGAGAGACATTCTTAGAGTGCACAAAATACGCCAGCAAATTAATGGACCTCATGATGCACCATTTGCCCAGCGCCTTGACTTAGGATGGGTCATCATAGGCAATGTCTGTATATACAGGATGAAAAAGCCAACCAAGATTTCCTCATTTAAAACACACATCTTGCCAAATGGTCGCAGTACTTATTTTCATCCATGCCCACACCATTATCGGGTGAAAGAGAAACTGACCAACAGTAAGTGGCATCATGACCAACAAGACAGTACAAACACTTTACTCTGGGACAACAGTCTTGGATCAACAGTGTTCAATACAACAAGCGACGACAACAAGTTGGCACCTGCTAGAGAAGACATTGAATTTCTCAAGGTCATGGAACGGGAATTCACCCAAGATGACTCCAATAGCTGGGTAGCTCCCTTAGCCTTCCGTTCTCCAAGAGTAAAGCTACCTAACAATAGGCAGCAAGCTACCACTAGATTCTCCTCTCTGAAACGCACTCTTGAGAGAAAACCAGTAATGGAAAAACATTTCGTACATTTCATGGAGAAGGTATTCGATAGAGACCATGCAGAACCTGCACCACCGGTAAGGGAAGGAGAAGAATGCTGGTACCTTCCATCCTTTGGCGTGTATCACCCCCACAAGCCTGAACAAATCAGAGTTGTGTTCGATTCCAGTGCTCAGCATGAAGGTGTCTCTCTCAACAACCTTCTCCTCACAGGCCCTAACCTAAACAACAGCCTCATGGGCGTTCTAATTCACTTTAGACAAGAACCCGTTGTGATTATGGCCGACATCCAGCAGATGTTCCATTGCTTCATTGTTAAGGAAGATGACAGAAACTATCTCAGGTTCCTATGGTACAAGAACAATGATGTCAGCAAAGAGGTCATAGATTACCAGATGAAGGTACATGTCTTTGGCAACAGTGTATCACCTGCTGTAGCAATCTATGGACTGAGAAGGACAGCCCAAGAAGGAGAGAAGGAGTACGGATCGGATGCTCGGCAATTCGTCGAGAAGAACGTCTACGTAGACGACGGATTTAAATCCTTACCCACAAGTGCAGAGGCGATTGATCTCCTCACCAGAACCAAGGAAATGCTCTCTGTCGCGAACCTTAGGCTTCACAAGATTACCTCCAACAGCAAGGAAGTAATGAAGGCCTTTCCATCTGAAGATCATGCAATCAACTTGCGGGACCTTGACCTCAGCTCAGAGGTTCTTCCTATACAACACAGCCTAGGATTGCTCTGGAATATCCAACAAGATACATTTATATTTCAAGTATTAGCTTGCGACAAACCTTTCACCAAGCGTGGAGTTTTATCGGTCGTGAACAGTTTTTATGATCCTCTCGGGTTCATAGCCCCCATCACTATTCAGGGCAAGATACTTCTGAGACAGCTTACTGCTGAGAATATGGATTGGGACGCTCCCTTACCTGTCGAGAAACAACAAAGGTGGGAAAAATGGAAAAGGTCCTTGAAAGTATTAGAACAACTCCAAGTACCGCACTGTTATGCTCCCAGTTTTCTTTCAGCTGCTGTCAAAAGGGAAATACACATCTTCTCAGATGCATCAATGGAAGCCATAGCCGCAGTGGCCTATCTAAAGATCTCAGGAACCAACAATGAGCTACACTGTGGATTTGTACTAGGTAAGGCCAAACTAACCCCAAAACCTGCGCATTCCATACCAAGACTTGAACTCTGTGCAGCCGTGCTAGCAGTAGAGATTGTCGAAGTGATAAGGGATGAAATGGACGTCACATTTGATTCATTCACCTTTTACACAGACAGTAAGGTTGTTCTCGGTTATATACACAACCAAACAAAACAATTCCACGTGTATGTAGAACACCGAGTAGAAAGGATCAGAAGTTTCTCCACCCCTAACCAGTGGCATTACATCCCCACAGAACTTAATCCAGCCGACCGGGGAACAAGAGCCGCACCAACATCAAATCTGCTAGACCACATATGGTCTTCACCTCCAAGTTTTCTGTACGAAGATCCTTGTTTGTTACCTACCAATGCCATCTATGATCTGGTGGACGCTGCGTCTCACAAGGAAATCAGAGTCCTAAGTTCTACACTTTACACTTCTGTAACTTCTATAGTGAAGCTGAAGTCACATCGCTTTGAACGTTTCTCGACATGGAGATCTCTTGTGCAAGCCATTGGCAGACTAATTCACATTGCCCAGTGTTTTGCAAAGAACGCATCAAAGTGTAGTGGTTGACATATGTGTAAAGCACACCCTACAGTCACAGAATTTGAACTTGCTGAACAAATCATCATCCAGTGTACACAACAAGAGGTGTATCACTCAGAGATAGACAATATCTCGAAGGACATCTGTCCGCTCAAGAGCAGCGCACTCTATAAACTCAACCCAGTAGTTGACTACCACAAATTGCTGAGAGTGGGCGGTCGGATAGAGAAATCAGATCTATGCAATAAAGAACAGAACCCCATCATCATACCAGGTGGACATTATATCGCTACCTTGCTAATCCGACACCACCATGATCGAGTGCATCACCAAGGCAGACAGTTCACTGAAGGTGCCATCAGGTCAGCCGGTTTATGGATCGTAGGAATGAAGAGAAGCATTTCCTCCGTACTCCATAAATGTTTCAAGTGTCACAAGCTAATGGGAAGACAACTACAACAGCAAATGGCGAACCTACCAGCAGACCGGTTAAGTACCGATCCCCCTTTTACTTACGTTGGTGTGGATGTCTTTGGTCCATGGTCAGTAGTCACACGAAGGACCCGTGGTGGCGCCGCAAATAGCAAAAGATGGGCTGTGCTGTTCACCTGTCTTAGCATTCGTGCAGTACATATTGAAGTGATTGAGTCTATGGATTCTTCCTGTTTCATCAATGCTCTTAGAAGATTCTTCTCCATTCGTGGACCAGTCAAACAGCTGAGGTCTGACTGTGGGACTAACTTCGTAGGAGCCTGTAAGGAACTACAACTAGACAACTTCTTGCTTAACAATGGATGTACATGGGTGTTTAACCCTCCGCATTCATCCCATATGGGAGGAGCTTGGGAGCGCGTGATTGGCGTTGCAAGAAGAATACTTGATTCAATGTTAATCGATCACAAGTCGTCGATACTCACTCATGAAACATTGGTCACCCTTTTTGCTGAGGTTTCTGCTATCATCAACACAAGACCACTAGTTCCGGTATCTTCAGACCCAGATTCTCCATTTATTCTTACTCCAGCCACGCTCCTCACCCAGAAGATTGGGACTGCTACTATTCCTCCAGGCAACTTTGACTGTAGTGACATTTACAGACGTCAGTGGAAACAGGTTCAACATCTCTCCAATGTGTTCTGGCACCGTTGGAAGATGGAGTATCTACACACCCTCCAAAGTCATCAGAAGTGGCAGACTCCAAAACCCAATCTCCAGGTTGGTGATCTTGTTCTTCTGAAAGACAAAGAGGCTAAACGGAACAAATGGCCCATGGGTCTCGTCACCAAGGTCATCCCTAGCGACGATGGGAAAATTCGAAAAGTGGAAGTCAAGGTGACAAAAGGAGGAACTGTAAGAGTTTTCTTCCGTCCAATCAGTGAACTAGTACTTCTTCTTCCAAGAAAGGAAGTCACCTAAGGAAGCTATGATTATCCTACACAGTTCATGGCGGGGAGCATATCACCGCAGACTGCAACTGAGAGAACCCAAAGAAGTCCACCTGTGGATTACCTTTGCCACAACAGTTGATTTGTTCATTTATTATTGCTGTTGCATTTGTTTTCCTTGTCTTTTAGGTTGAACAAGAATTTCTGGACTTTAAAGCACATTATGTGAAAACAGTATTAAGTGAAATCTAAAGATTTCAGACGGGGAATGTCATGTCTCATCTACCTGACTCTATTCATTGACATGTATAACCTGTACTGTATCTGCAAGTGTTTGCTTTCTTTAGTTTGTCCCTTCTGATTCTCTGTACCCCCTGTGTTGCATAACCCCTCCCTTTCCTCCTGCTAGGGAGTTTCCTGTCTATAGCCCACCTGTTAAGTCTCTACTCTGTGCTTTGGCTAATCATCATTCTTTTTACCTACTGCTGAATGTGCATTATACAAGATTTCTACCTGAATAAACCCTGGAATCTTCTGACATGCCTCTGCAGTCGAGTTGGATGCTGTCTGACAACATATACCTGCTGTGAGTACTGGTCCATAACTACAAGAGAAGTTACCTCAACGGATATGCTTACAGCCATGTTATTGAGTCAGAATAGACATCTAACCCATTTTCCAGCGTGTCTCAGCTCAGCAGCCAGCCCTCCATATCCATGAGTGACAAAATCGGACCTCCATACAGCAGTGCATATGGTAAATGCCAAAATGCTGTCCTAAAGCTTATATGTTGGGGAGCGCAGCCACACAGCTGAAGAGCTATTGATGGCTCTGCAGGCCCAGGCTAACATGTGACTGATCTCGTATAAAGAGAACCAGATGGTGTATGCCATTAGCATATTCTGTATGGAGGTCGGTCACTTGCTGCCTACGGAGTGGCTGCAGATCAAAGACATGTGTGCCGTTTTAGCCTGTTTTGGGGATGCGACCAAAATGGTCAGTCATGATGATCAATATGACCATCTCTGTTGGTTGCTTGCTAAAACAGATGCTACAGGGCCTCAGGGACAATGGCATGTCACAAGAGGAGAAGGAGAAAGGGATACCAATCTTTACATTGTCTGGCCAGTCCACCATTACTCAACAATGCTGGAAGAGTGGCTTTGGGCAAGGAGGGGGGCATCTTCTCCAACACATATCTTCATGCATAGGAGAAGTATTGAGGAAGAAAAGGAGGGGGATCATATAGGTCCAGAGGCAGGGTAGGGGGCTATGTAATATTCCTTGCAGCCATCACTAACCCAGGTATTGTACGTGGATGGTGAAACAAGCCAGAGGACACTCTAAGGCTTGGCCCCAAGGAATGTAGGCCATCACCCTTAGGCCCTTTGAGGCATGAGTGCTTTTAATACTGCAGTTTATACTACTACAGTGTATACTTCTTGCAGAAAGACCACATCAGATCATTAATGTGTGGCCACCCTCCTTGAGCTCTGTTAGGAGACCAATAAGACAAATCTCATTCCGGCAGTATAGAGGGTCCTCAAAAGGCAGCACTATCGGGACAGATGAGCAGGAAGCTGCCGTAGCAGCAACACCACCTGTGGCAGGGAAAGTCTAACAGTTTTTTCAGCCCATCACGACCTGCAGCAACAGCACAAGGTAGGACTGACAGTCACAAGCAAGATTTACCCCTGATGTTCCAAGAGAATATCAGCTCCTGCGTGGATATACTCAGAGAAGGCATTTGCCCCTTTGACTTCTTGGTGTCTAAGCTGGATGAGTAGCCAGTGCTTGCACAACATGCTTTAGATATGCTTACTGCTCTGCTGCCAGTGTGCTATCAGAATGGGGGTTGTCACATCACTACGGCACGCCTTTACTGCAGTTTGTTCTATCCTGACTAGTTAGGGTTAATATCTCCTGTTCTGACTAGTGAAGGTTAATAATTAGAGATGAGCGAGCATACTCGTCCGAGCTTGATGCTCGTTCGAGTATTAGGGTACTCGAGATGCTCGTTACTCGAGACGAGCACCACGCGGTACTCGTCTCGATTAAATGAGCACTGACCATTGAATTCAATGGAGCCGGCAATACAGCCGGCTCCATTGAAAGCAATGGGCTGTCGGCGATCGCGGGATGAATTGTCGGGAAGGGCTTAAATATATAAGCCCTTCCCTGCAATTCATCCAGAAATGTGTAAAAATAAAAAAAATATATACTCACCTTGTCCCGGCAGAACGATGTTAGCCCATTGAATTCAATGGAGCCGGCAATACAGCCAGCTCCATTGAAAGCAATGGGCTGCCGGCGATCGCGGGATGAATTGTCGGGAAGGGGTTAAATATATAAGCCCTTCCCTGCAATTCATCCAGAAATGTGTAAAAATAAAAAAAAATATATACTCACCTGGTGCCGGCAGACGGAGTTCAGCGCGGCCAGCGGCAGTCCTCCTGAACTGCTCTGAACAGCTGTGAGTAGTATTCAGCAGCCGGGGATTTAAAATCCCCGCCTGCTGAATGAGCTGCCTCTAATTGGTCACAGCCTGACCAATCAGAGGCAGATCTCACTCACACACCCATTCATGAATTCATGAATGGGTGAGTGACTGCTGCCTCTCATCTGATTGGTCCCGCTGAGCCAATGAGAGGCAGCAGTCAATGGGCTAACATCGTTCTGCCGGGACAAGGTGAGTATATTTTTTATTTATTTTTACACATTTCTGGATGAATTGCAGGGAAGGGCTTATATATTTAAGCCCTTCCCGACAATTCATCCTGCGATCGCCAGCAGCCCATTACTTTCAATGGAGCCGGCTGTATTGCCGGCTCCATTGAATTCAATGGGCTAACATCATTCTTCTCTGCCACAGCTGTAACAGCTGTGGCAGAGGAGAACGATCTTTATGCTGACAGTGCGGGGGGGGGGGGGTCTCACTCTTGCCACTATTGTGGCTTAATAGTGGGACCTGGGAACTTGAGATGCAGCCCAACATGTAGCCCCTCGCCTGCCCTATCCGTTTCTGTGTCGTTCCCATCACTTTCTTGAATTGCCCAGATTTTCACAAATGAAAACCTTAGCGAGCATCGGCGATATACAAAAATGCTCGAGTCGCCATTGACTTCAATGGGGTTCGTTACTCGAAACGAACTCTCGAGCATCACTGAAAGTTCGACTCGAGTAACGAGCACCCGAGCATTTTGGTGCTCGCTCATCTCTATTAATAATCCCTGTTGCTGCTAGGCTGAGGTAGTGGCTGCAGATTGACAGCTTTGTCAGCCAACCAGTTGGTTTCATTAATTATGTAATCCACTGTGCTGTCTGTGTTGATTGAAAGTTCTGACAGCCAATCAACTCCTCCCCATTCCCTATATAATCCATCTCTGCCTGGCTGAAACTGCTGGTTTTGATTCTATATCTCTATATGGTCTAGTAAGCAACCTGAGTTTTCCTGTCTGTTGTCTGGCTCCTGTCTTGTGGTTAGTTCCTGTCTGTTTTGTATTCTGTGTATTCTCGTCTTTTATTTGTTGTTAGTTACTGTTTTTCCCAGGTTTTTGTACTCTAGTTCCCTTCGGACTCTAGACCTGGCTTTGTGCAAGTAGTGGGGTCGTCCCTCTCGGGATGGGTGCTCCGCTTTAGGCCGGGTTCTGTCGGAGGGGTTCAGAGTGGTTCGCTCTGACCAGTACCCCTTTGTTCGGTCTGCTCCTGCGCCTAGCCACCTTAGTAGTAAGCATACATGCCTGTTCTGACTGCTCTGGTACCATATCACTTATGGTTTTGTCAGCAGTTCAGGCGCATGTGACAAGGGTTCAGCACAGCTGGAGGTGTGATAACTGACAGATGCATCATCCTGTCCACATACAATGTGGATCACCTGAGGTTTATAAAAATGAACGAAACTTGCATTTCACCTGACTTCTGTAACCCCATGCCATATTTCTCCTTTTCCCGCTTCCGCCATGTTTCCTCCTGTTACTTCCCTCCAAATGAAAAATATGCCAATATTGAAATATGGAGCTGCAGCTCTCATGTTTCCACGAGGAGCATACTCTGCCCTCATGGTGCTGTTGCTGCTGGTGGCGGAACTGCTGCTGCTCTCCTTTTCCTGTTTTTTCCATGTTTCCTTCTCTAAAAACAAACATTTTCTAAAGCACAAGAAACAGCTGTAGCTTTACAGCTTTCCCTTGGAATAGGCCTATTTGGTATAGATTTTAACTTCTTCCCACTATAGGACGTACAGGGTTAAAGCTTGGGTTTTTATTTTTTTTTTAAATTTTGCAATTTTTTCTTACACTTTTTAAAAACTTTTTTATTTGTCCCACCACGGGATCATTGATATAATATAGACCCAGTGCTTTTAAGCCTCCAGATGCCATAGCAGCCCATGGCCATTACAGGGGTCCGATGGGTGACAGCCTCCATCTGTTAACATGCCATGTTTGCATTGACGGTGGCATGAAAGGGTTAAGTGACTGGGATCAGAGGTTTGCTCAGTTCTTGCCATTAGAGCTGGAGCCTGGCTGCGATCAGACAGGCAAGCTCCACCACCGACCGGCATGGAAGACCCGTATTGGTATTCTGATGCAGCACCATAAAAAATGGCAGGAAGTGGAGCCATTTCACAGTTATTGATTGCAAGCACTAACAGATTGTCAGTTTTTAGTTCTTTAGAAGCTCATTCAAAAGTGACAATTAACATGGCTGCACATCCTGTCATCTTCTTACAATAATGGCCAATGAAAGTAACTAAACTGTTAATCTTTTTTTTCAGAAATGTAACAGTACAAATGAATATAAGAATGTTTGTAATATATCTTATTAGAGAAAATACCTATTTCTCCACTTATCAGACACTTATCCTCCCTCTGCATTCTGCACTGATCATTTACTTTGAATATACTAATATAATCTATACATAGGACTTAGTACACAAACATAGAAGTCTATGGACAGAAGAGGGTGGAGGGGTAGATGGAGAAGGAAGGAGACAGACAGTATTTGATCTCATCCTGGTGCTGGATTCACAGCTACACTCAGTACTGCTTTACAATGTCCTCCATGCTGCTTCTGCATCTGAGATTGTGCTGCAGAGAGATCAAGGAGGGAACAGCTAGAAAATGCAGGATGCAAGCCAGAAATGCTGTTATTTTCCTCTTGTAGACACGATGGCTTATTCTAAAAAGTCATCAAAAGGCTGAGTTACACTTTAATAGAAATCTACCAATATTTATATTAGTAAAACAAATCAAATCCTTGTGCAAAGGGTCTTTATGGGACTTGTATACCTCCTGCATAATAAGGTAGACTCGCATCTCTGCTAGATATTTCTGGTTTTCTGTTCCATCATAGGAAATGTGAATTATTTGGGTGAAGAATGCTTGTACTGCAGACAAGCACTATTGCCAAATTGAAGAGCTGATCCTGTACTGTACGCCATCAGGCTAGCAGTGCCAGTTCCTATTAGGGATTGCTACAACTTTGCAAAAACTGAACAGTTTGCCATTTACATGCTGAGAAAGAAATGACCCATTATTTCAATAGTGTGGTACCACCTAGTGTTCAAACTGTTGAACTAGAGCTTGGATCACCCTCCCCAGAGTCAGGTCTCAACGTAGTGATCCTCTGTTCCCTACAGAGAAGCCAATGGAAATATCCTCATGCTAAGGGGCGCCTCTAGGGGAACTTCCATAGTAGCATAGTAATATACAGTAGCTGAAAAGACTCCTTCAGCGGGGGGAGCAAGACAGGTCCCTGGTAGACCAGGCATCACTTTCAACTCAGGAAGTTGAAAAGTAGGACAAAGTTTGGGAGTCATCGGCTCCATTCTCCATCATTTATACTTGTAGTCTATAGGGCACTTTAGGACTGTAGCCTATAAAAGGTCAGGTCTCCAGCATAGCCAGGCACGATGACATCAACATGCCTGACCCCTTATTCTTCTCCATAGTGTAGCATGAACATTTGCTCCTCACATCCTCTACACTTTACACAACCGTTACTGAGGAAGGGGCGGTATCCCTGAAATACTTTACTGTATATTGGCAGTATTTACTAAATTAATGAAGAAGAATCAGTTTAATTTCCTCGTTTCAATGATTTCTTTGCTAAAAAGAGTTGTGCTTTTGGTCCACGTATTATAATTTTCCACAAGATGAATTATTAGTGCTGCGGATTATGTTGGCGCTATATAAATAAAGATTATTATTATTACGCCCCATTACACATGGTTGCGAATAGTGGACCTTAGCACCTTATATTCCTGAAAAGGAAGAAAAAAATTCTTTAATTCATACTCCAAGCAGAAGTTGATCCACCACTTTTCTCCTTTTTGGATCAACATGCCTGCCTCATTCTGCAGGCCAAGTCTTAAAGAGGGGGTCAGCTATTTTTACTTTTTTCTTTAATGTTACACATAGTTATGCACTCAGTGTTTGGGGAACACCACTACTTTGGGGGGCTCTTCAGAAAGAAAATAGGGGCACTATTAATGTTCATGGTACTGTGGAGGAACTCTGATTTGACACAATTATTTTGGAGGTCACTTTGTGGGCACTATTAATATTGGCTGCACTATGGGAACACTATGTATGGCAGTTATTTGGGACCACTGTTGGCACTTTCGTTGCACCATAACCTCTTCAAACAGCTGATTGGTGAGGATCCCATTCAGTGGATCTCTAATATCAGATATTGATAATTCTATCCTAAGGATGGGTCATCAATATTGCAGTACTGGAAAAACCCTTTTAGGGCTCAGTCACACAAACGGGGATCTGCGCGTATTTCCGCGCGGAAAAAAAACGCACCTAAGGTGCGGACGCAAATCCGCACCCGCCAAAGAAAGAAAGAACCGCACGCGGTGCTTTTTTTTTCCGCGCGGAGATGCAAGCGGATCTCCGCTCGTCTGACTGAGCCCTCAGACAGGTGCTTTTTTTGCTGCGCATGTTTTTTGCGTTTGCAATTCGTATCTATTAGAACCAATGCTTTTTAATGGCAGTAGTCACTTGTCTGATTTTTACATGCGCCAAAAACTCCACAATGCAAATTATAGGACACTGTATTTTAAAATGCGCCTATCTGCGTTTGCAAAGAATTTTCTCAAAAACGCAGGATTTGCCATTGCTTCCTATTGTGTTCTTTAGAACACGCCGCATCCTGTGTTTTTTTTCAGCGTGACGCACGCCTCGGTCACGCAAATTTTTTTACGCATGCGTTTTGGGCAAAAAAAATTGCACAAAAAACACCCGTCTGACTGAGCCCTAAGGCTGAGTTCGTATACAGATTCTCAGATCCGTGTGTGCATATGGATTTTATTGCAGATTTTGGTACAGAATTACTCTGCGATGCGTGATCGTACTCTAAGGCTGGGGTCACATGGGATGAAATTTCAGCGGAATTCTCGCGGAATGGCCGCACCAAAAAAACGTGAGAATTCCGCTGGAAAAGCACAGCTTCAAAGGTTTTGGAGCGGTTTTGCCATCGACATTCCACTGCGGCTTACTCTTCCCACAGAGGGGAAAGAGGCCACTGTGGAAAAGAGAAAAGAAGGGACATGCTGCGGAATTGAATTCCGTGCAGCATGTCAGTTTTCATGCGGCCTGGCCACAACGGACTGGCCGAAGCGTGTGGACGAGATTTTTGCACAATCCCGTTCACTTTGCTGATTAATCCCAGGATTAGGAGCCATGGGCAGAATTGCCGCGCTGACTTTCCACACGGAATTCTGTGGCGATTCTGACCCGTGTGAACCCAGCCTTAGGGCTTCCACACACTTGAATTTTTTTTTAACGCTGCATTAATGCTGTTGTTTTTTTACGCAAATGTCAGTGGAACTTTCTAATGTAAAAACGCATCGCAAGTTTGTGCTTTGCAATTTTTGTGCGATGCGTTTATTAACATTAGAAAGACCGATTAACAATTGTGTTGAAAAAAATGCAGTGTTAAAGAAACGCAAGTGTGTGGGAGCCCTAAGGATCGTTTCACACGGGCAAGAAATCGCGCGATTTTCGCCTACTGCATTAGTCAGTAAAAAAGCGGATTATGAAACCAATGATTTACAGCGATGTTCAGGAGATAAAAAGACGTGGCTTGTTCTACCTTTCATGTATCTCTATGGAGTCTGCGTTTTATTGCATCACAACGGAACAAACATGCGTTGCGATTTTAACATTAGAGAGTCCCATTGACTAATGTGATAAAAAAATGCGTGATTTTTATCATAGGTGGTAGTAATGCAATGCAAGATTATTTTTTTTAAAAAGCACTGCTGATGCCCAAAAGTCACAGTGAATACAGACAAGATTTTGCTGCAATTTTCTCGCAACAAAATCGCAAATGACCACGGGAATTAGTCAAAGGGCCCCTGCACACTGGTGAGAGCAATATCAGGCCGTGATTCGCAGCCCAATATCGCCTGTGTAATGCTTCTGAAAAGCCCTGCATATAAGGCGTTTTCACATGAAAACAGCCTCGCATCCCTGCGGGGCTGAGGGAATCCCCCATAGCGGGGAGAGAGGAAGGCGGAGCTACAGGGATCTCCTAAAGCTCTCCCCCCTATATTTAGAGAGATAGGAGGGCGTGGCTAGAGGGTGGCTGCCTCATAGCTTGCCCGAGAGCGAGAGTGAAAGGGGGCGGGGCTAGAGTGGGTTCTCCTAGTAATTCCTCTCTAGCCAAGAGAGGGGTCAGTGCTAGAGGGCGGATCTCTCTATGTTTGCTTATAGAGCCTTCTTTTTTTATGCATTTTTTACATTAAAAAGTCCTATTAAATGGCGGAAAAAAAACAAAGTGGCAGCGATGTTTATGTGAGAAAAAGCAGCTTTTGCGCTCAGAAATCATGGTGAAAAAGTTGCAATTTTGCCACAATTTTAACACGACAATATCGAGATCACCACTGTGAAGGAGCCCTAAGGGTGGTGTCATCCACAGGTTTTCATAGCTGTTTTGTAGTAATTTTAAATGCAATTTATGAGCCAGCGCCAAAAGGACTTATACTTCTTCTTGCTGGATCTACGGCTGGATTCACACGGGCATTGGCCTTTTGTACGTTCTTTCACCGGTGACGTGAAAAAAGCGGAAATCGGTGCATTAATCTAACTTTGTGCACCCGTTCACCTGGCCCTGGCCCGGCGCATATACGCCGAGTCCGCAATGCCATTGGGACAGTTTAGTTCTGCTAAACTGTTCTCCTCCTTCCCTCCCCCTCACCGTCTCTCTACAAGGATTGGTGGTGGGATGGGGCGGGACTAGTGTGCTAAGCTCCCGCCCCCTCTCTGCCTCTTGTCACAGCCAGCTATGGGAGGGGGCTACCCCCTCCCATTGCAAACAGTCGGCAAGGGGCGGAGAGAAACAGGGAAGGGAGTGGGAGTTTAGCAGGTACGCTGCTAAACTCCCTCCCACCTCCCTTCTCCGGCAGCTGTCATAGGCTCCTATAGGAGTCTATGCAGCCAGCGGCGGCGTAAAAGCTCCCGCACGAAATGCACTATCTTGGTCAGCCAGGCACTTTCACACCACGGAAATACACGCATGTGCGCTGATGCATTGCAAACCAATGCATCAAAGGGGCAGCGTATATCAGCCAGGGCGTGAAAACCCAGCCAATATATCCCCGTGTGAATCCAGCCTATGTCTGTTTTTGGTTGAAAAAACTGAATCAAAAACTGCTACAAAAAATCATGTATGAAACCACAACATAAAACAGCCTTTCACATCTTTTGGTATGAAAATAAGTCCTTGACTGGTTAACCCCTTTAAGTAAAGGAAAATGTGTTTAATGAGCAACCACAGCTCCTTTAGAAACAGACCATTGGATTTTGCTCCCTGTGATCATATTTCAGTGTTCCTTTGCTGCAGACTGAAGTACAGCAGAGGGAGCTCCAAGTTCTATTAGAAATCTTCCTTGCAGACTGTGCAATGTAACAAAGGGAAGGACCGTCTGAAAGAGAACACATTGCTGCTACATTATGTAAATGCCAAGCCTGTGACATTTTGTAGCGATATATTTGAATGTACAATTTATGAATATTCCATCTGTTACAATCTCTATTTGATAGACCTGTTTGCGGGTCTGAAGAGTGGGTGTGATTAAAAGACACACTTTTATAAATCTGGAAGTATCAGGGAGCCTCAACACATTGCGGCTGAGTCACGGGAACTGCATGAGGGTTTTGGTTAAGTGCCATGCCCTACCTGTACTTGCTGGTGAAGCACGACAACGGTAATCCACTTGTTGTTACACGGATTGCCATACTTCTAATTGCCATTCTATAATTGCCATACTTCTAATCTACTTGGCGGGAATTAGCAGTAATCTGTATACAACTGCTGTAGCTCAGATGCAACCTATACAGGCATCCTTATAACACTGTTCTTCTACTGTGCAGTTATGCACATTTTACCATGAATTGCCATGGCTTTGTGATGTAGTTTTTGGGTGCACAGGTTCTACTCCTGAAAAAAGTTGAAAATATTCTGCTTGCATTTAAAATTTCACAAATTGCCTGCATTATGTTATATAGGTTTATGTTTATACTATGTATGAGTTGAGGGTTAGGTTCCGCAGGTCTACAGATTCTTATAGATAACTAATATTCTACTGTATGGGTTTTTTTTAATACGCCAAGGAACAATGATATAGGCACTGTTATATCACACCGTATGTATAAGCAACATACTTTGGTATCAATGCTCAACTAAGATATTATAATTGAGAAAGCTAAAAGCTATGTACTGAATGCCCACTTTATGAGCAACACCCTTCTAGTAGAGTTGAACTTCTTTCGGCCTTCAGAACCTCAGCAATGCATCATGGCATAGATTCCACTAGGTGTTGAAATAAGCTATGTGGACAGGGTAGCTTCTTGCAGTTGCTGCAAATTAGCTGGAGATACTGGCATGCTCTGTACAGCCGATAGGAAAGGTTCACCAATATGTCCAAATGGAGAAGCAGCATCAGAGGTGTAACAAATGAATCCGTGAAACCAGTATTATCCCAACATGGTAAATTTATTCTTCCATGGTCAGAGTAGCATCGTTTTGACCCACCCTCTGGGTTTTTCGCAAGCTGGTTTAACATATACAGTCATTGCTCACATTTATATACCAAAATCATTACACCCCCATCAGTTAAAAACTCCCCCACAGGTGTATGGCGTAAATTTCCTCACCCTCCTATAGGCTGGCACATGAATGGCAGTCCCAGGAGTCACTGATTTGGCTGTGGTCCGGCATGTTCCGCCGTTTGACATATTCTCCTGCTGTGCATGCATGGGATCTCATCACCACGTTAGAATAGCGGCAGCCATCTTTGTTGAACTAACTCTGATGGCGTGCTCATCGTGCATGTGCGGGATTTGTTTAGTCATGCGAGGTGGAGTATCGTCCAGCCTTTCAATATTTTATTAACGTTTGCCCATGCATAAACATTCAACATCGCGCAATATCCAAAGCATACAGGCAGAACACTGTAGTCGTAGTGACGTGTTGCAAACCCTTTGTGCATGCATAGGTATTCGGCATGTGCCATGAGAAACCACTCATTACTTATAGTTAGGTGCAAACTATACACAACTTGCTTCTGTCTCGGATACTTGCAATAAACACTATAATTCTACTCTCCACCAATTCATTGTGACATTTCCTAGAAGGCAGACATGCATTAAATCTCCCCCTTTAGTTTTACAATGAGATCTATAAGGCCATACATTAGTTCCATTAGATTTAATACATTAATTCCACTCACTCCCTATTCCCCAGAATAGGGAGAAAACTATTACTTTAAAAAAATTCTTTATATACCACACAAAACACGAACTGTCTCACAAAAATCATCTTTATTACCTGAAAAAAGACTTTTCACAAAAAATGCACCACATAATGTGTCAGGTGGCTATATATCTGGCTCCTCATTAGAGAAAAATATTTTTCCCCCCAATTTTTTTTCTGAATCATTTAATAATGTAGATTTCAAATGCCATCCATACAGCGCACAATCTACAAGAAAAAGAGAGAAAATAGAAAACATTAAAAACATAATACATGCTCCCTCAAAGAACATATATAATACTATATAAAAGCAACAGTCAGTTAGTCAAGTCAGTCTTGGATAATCTCTGTGGCATCATTTAAATATTGCGGGATGACGAAGGGTTTGCAACATGTTACTACGACTACGGTGTTCTGTACGATTTGGATATTGAGCAATGTTGTATGCTTATGCATGCGCAAAAGTTGATAAAATATTGAAAGGCTAGACGATATCTCACGCATGCATGATGAGCACGCCATCAGAGTTAGTTGAACAAAGATGGCTGCCACTATTCTTGTGTGGTGATGAGATCCCGCGCATGCACAGTAGGAAAATATGTCAGACGGCAGAACATGCCGGACCACAGCCAAATCATCGGCTCCTGGGACTGCCATTCACGTGCCAGCTTATAGCAGGGTGAGGAAAGGTATGCCATACACCTGTGGGGATGTTTTTAACTGATGGAGGTGTAATGATCAGATATTTTTGTATATGAATGTGAGCTATGACTGTATATGTTTAACCAGCTTGAGAAAGACCCAGAGGGTGGGTCGAAACATCGCTACTCTGACCATGGAAGAATAAATTTACCATGTTGGGATAATCCTGGTTTCACAGATTCTTTTGTTACACCTCTGATGCTGCTTTTCTATTTGGATATATTGGACATTGCTGGGATGCGGGTCTGATCCCATTTAAAGCATGCATCGCCTTCACTCCACCCGCATTTGGGAAACTGGTGAGTGCTGCTGACTGCCTTTGTTTATATTGAAGATTGTGTGATGGACCCTAGTCAGCGAGCGTCTGAAAGGTGTGACAATTTATTTGCAGATCTGGGCGGGGGTGTCCCAGAACCTTCCTGGTAATTTTTGTATACTGACGCTACCAGAATACTTACAGATGTCGCTGTGTATGGTGCCTTCCTGAGCTCTCAATCTGTAAATATTTTACAGCATAAATATGAAACTGAGAAAAAACGGATAATTTCTTACGGCTTACACATGGTGATCTTAAAGGAGTACTTTAACGCTAAGCGAATTCCGAGGGGTCTGTGGACGAATATTCGCCCGACATTGATGATGGACAATACGGATTTCTGTTCTAAATTGGAAGCTATCAGGAACACATTTTTATTCAACATTATACTTCTAAATTTTGAGTACTTACAATTTAACTCTAAAAGATCTTTTTTAGATCGGCGACCTCCTATGAGATCGAGAGGGCAGTCTTATCCAACAAAAAAAGTCATCGGGGAGGCCACAGGCACAACAGGTCGATAAAGAGGACCAATGACGACACGTTCTGGGTCCAAACGAATGCCACAATGAACACTACCTCTTCTTCTTCCCTGGTGGTAAATATCTCTAATAGAGTACTCACAGATATCGAAGTGAAAGTATTGTCTAAAGGTTTATTCTTTTGCCCCTCTTCGCCCATTGATTGGTCTCAGTTAGAATTGGATTGTCACAGTTTCCAGAGAAAGCTAAAATTAAGATTGCTTTTTGCAGACAAACTTAGAGGCATCAGGAACTGTTGCTGCTTAGTCTAACCCCTGTGAGGGATTCACCTCTCGCGGTTGATGCCGCAGTGGAGACTTCTATGAAACTAGTCAAGAGTGACATACGTCAATTAAAGAAAAAAAAAGCAGAACAGACGTTATGCGTCAAATTTGAACAGAGGAGAAAGGTTGGCACTAAGAGCTGCGGGCAGATAGTTCCATCACAATCAAGCCCGCTAATAAGGGTGAAGCGATGGTCATGATGGACACATTACAATATATGACAGAGATTCTAAATCAATTGAGTGATGTAAATGTCTACGAACTATTGAGAGATGATCCTACAGCTCAGTACCAATTCCAGCTGAAGATGATGGTGGATGAGGCCCTTGTACTGGGGGTTGTTGACCAGGCCCTGGCGGACTTTCTATGTATTAAACATCCAGTAACACCATGTATTTACACTTTACCCAAAATTCATAAGAGGTTAGAAAGTCCACTGGGCAGGCTGATAATCTCTAGCAGGGGTTCGCTTATCAGTAATCCATCTAGATTTTTGGACCACATTTTGAGAGAGTTTGTGGTAATGGCATGGTTGTATATTAAAGACACAAGTGACTTTCTGGTCAAGTTGGAAGGCTTGAGAGTAGACACTAATGCAATCTTGGTAACAATGAACGTGGTTTCATTGTATACCATCATCTCAAATGCTAGGGGAGTTAAGGCGGTGTGTGGGTGCCATGTTGGATACCATCTGCCTAATTCATCTATGGAGTCTACCCTGGAGCTGTTGGAGTTTATTTTGCATAATAATTATTTCATTTTTGAGGAGAAGTTTTACTGACAGTTCCAGGATACCGCGATGGAGTCCAACGTGGCCCCCACGTACGCTAACATTTTTATGGACCATATAGAAAGAACGGAAATCTATACCCTAGAGTGGTAATCAAAAGTCCTCTACTGGGGTTGTTATATAGACAACATTTTTATGTTGTGGAATAGCACCGTAGAGGAATTATAAGTATTCCATGGAATGCTGAATCATATTTTACCCAAACTGGAATTTACAATGACACATGCACAGGATAGGATCCAGTTCCTTGATGTTCTAATAATAAAAAAGGAGACAAATCTAGAAACGGGTCTATTTTGTAAAGCAACTGATCGTAAAAACCTGCTTCTCTACAGCAGCTGCCATCCCAGAAATACCTTACAATCGTTGCCATGGAGCCAGCTGCTGAGAGTACGCAGGATTGTACAGGAGGAGAATGTAGATCTACACCTAATGTGCCAGAAATTCCTAGACAGAGGGTATCCTCCGGATCTTGATCCTGCCAGCATCAGAAAGGGCTAGAGCCCTGAATCATTCTGGTCTATTAGTAACTGGGAGGATATCAGACATTATGAGACATTATTGGTCAATTGTAGGCAGAAATTGTCCACAAATAGCTGGGTTTGCTAGCCCTCCTATGATGGCATATAGGAGGTGTCCCAATATTAGGGATGAACTTGTAAGCTCTTACAAAGGGACAGAGAGGCGACAGGGTCAACAAGTGTTGTCGCGACCCAGGCATGGAAATTTTCTGTGTCTGGGTTGCTCCTGCTGCAGTAACATGTTAAAGGGGGACAAATTTAACCATTCTTATACTGGGGAGACCTTTCAGATCCAAAATCGGTTTACATGTTGGTCGTCCCATGTCATATATTTAATCTCATGTCCTTGCGGCCTTTTATATGTCAGAGAGACCACGATGGAAATCAGATCAAGGATTACTAGGGTAGTCATAAGAGCACAATACGAACAAAGAAGGGTGATCTCCCCATCCCTCGACACTTTATGGAAAAACGTCACTTTGTCAGCCAACTCCATTATAGAGTTATTGATCAGGCTTCAGAAAATATAAGAGGTGGGGACAGAGAAAGGGCTCTTAAGAAAAATGAGCTACAATGGATTTTTAAACTAGATACTCTCGCCATTGGGTTTGAATATAGAATACAACACTGCGCCATATTTGTAGGTATTGGTGATAATCATCAGCAGAATGTTGCTTTTATATAGTGTTATAAGAGGGGCTGCTGATAAGTCTTTGGCTTTGTGTTCTTTTTTTGTTTCTATGGTAACGAATGTTACATCACATGAAAGCCTTATGTGTCTAATATATGGTGGAGTCTAAGGCGATATTCACAGCAAATGAGAGCAGAGGAGTGATAAAATTCTTGTTTCTGCAAGGAAAGTCCGCAAAGGATATTCATGGTGATATGTTGCAGACATTGGTGGATCAATGCCCTTCATCAATGCCCTTCATATTCTACAGTTAAGAACTGGGTTGCCAAATTTAAAATGGGCCACTTTAGCACGTTTCAATTATGAAGAACGTCCTGGACGACCGAGAGATGTTGTTGTTCCGGAGATCGTCGATGCTGCGCACAACCTCATACTGGAGAATCGGAGAATTTCAGCTGCAGGAATAGCAGACATCATGGGGATTTCTCCTGAATGTGTTTGTGTCATTACATTTGAACATGAAGAAGCTATCTGCAAAGTGGGTCCCCAAATGTTTGACAACAGATCAGAAAAGCAAGCGAGTGAAAACTTCCCGGTCTATTTGTCAGCATTTCCCGACTGATAAGAACTTCCTGCATTGACTGGTCACTATGGATGAGACCTAGATTTATTTGTATGACGATGAAACCAAGGAGCAGTCAAAAGAGTGGAGGCACAGTGGTTCTCCTCACCCAAAGAAGTTCAGGGTGGAAAAATCATCCACTAAGGTGATGGTGTCTGTGTTTTGGGATAAGAAGGGCATGCTGCTTGTGGACTTCCTTCAAAATGGTTCCACCTCAAACTAAGGCATTACATTGAACTTTTGGACCAATTGAAGGCAGCTCTGAAGGCCAAAAGGCACGGCAAGCTGTCCAAAGGAATCTTGTTCCTGCAAGGCAACGCCTCCGCTCACACTGCTCAAGCGATCGCGGCAAAACTGGTGGAGCTTGGCTTTCAGCTGGTTGACCACCCACCTTATTCACCAGATCTAGATCCCTCCGACTATCATCTGTTTCCAAACCTGAAGAAAAACCTCAAGGGTACCAAATTTCACACCATGACCGGTTTGAGGCACAACTGAAATCCTTCTTTTTGCAAGGCTTACAGAACTTGGAATACCGATGTAAGAAGTGTGTTGGCATCAGTGGAGAGTATGTGGAATAAATATAAAGTTTAATCTTCCTATCTCGTTTCTTTCTGGGTAAAGCCAAAGACTTATCAGCAGCCCCTTGTATATGTTCTTTAAGGGAGCATGTATTATGCATTTAATGTTTTCTATTTTCTTTCCTTTTTCTTGTAGATTGTGCACTGTATGGATGGCATGTGATGGCATTTGAAATTTACATTACTGAATGATTCGGAAAAAAAATTTTGGGAAAAAAATATTTTTCTCTAATTAATATATAGATATATAGCTACCTGACACATTATGTGGTGCATTTTTGTGAACAGTCTTTTTTCAGGTAATAAAGATGACCATGGAAGAATAAATTTACCATGTTGGGATAATCCTGATTTCACAGATTCTTTTGTTACACCTCTGATGCTGCTTCTCCATTTGAATATATTGGACATTGCTGGGATTATGGTCTGATCCCGTTTAAAGCATGCATCGCCTTCACTCCACCCATATTTGGGAAACTGGTGAGTGCTGCTGACTGCCTTTGTTTATATTGAAGGAAGGGTTCACCAGTTCATGCTGCTTGCACAAAATTCTGATCCTTTCATCAGCATGGTGCAACAGAACCCAGTTAGGTTTTTTTTGTAATAGAAATGTGATATACAGCATAAATAGTGTGATACTGTTTTAGCCAGAAAAATCTATCTGATGCTAAATACTCATATACAAAAAATATTATAATATCACAAAAATATAGAGATAATAACTTAATTGGCTAACTAGAAAAATTATATTTTCAAGCTTTGAGAACACAGAGGCTCCTTCATCAGGCATCAACAAATTAAGAACTGAGAAAAAAGAACATTTAAAAGTTAGATCACGACGTTATACATGAAGTGAAACATTATTAAGTAATCCATAGCAATAAAAGTTGGGATTTTGCATGAGAAACTAAAAGGTGATGATTTAGGAGTTTAGAAACCTGGAGTCACTGATGAGTATGAAGTGCCCATGTAATGGGTCATAAATCCAGGCATTAGATTTAGTCCTTGTGTCAATGATTGAAAAGTTCTTATCAGTTTGAATTTCCAGACCTGCCTCTATCTGTCCTTCTTAAAATGGCCTTTGAGTATTAAAGGGGTTGTCCCGAGGCAGCAAGTGGGTCTATACACTTCTGCATGGCCATAATAATGCACTTTGTAATGTACATCGTGCATTAATTATGAGCCATACAGAAGTTATAAAAAGTTTTATACTTACCTGCTCCGTTGCTGGCGTCCTCGTCTCCATGGTGCCGACTAATTTTCGCCCTCCGATGGCCAAATTAGCCGCGCTTGCGCAGTCCGGGTCTTCTTCTTTTCTGAATGGGGCTCCGTGTAGCTCCGTGTAGCTCCGCCCCGTCACATGCCGATTCCAGCCAATCAGGAGGCTGGAATCGGCAATGGACCGCACAGAAGCCCTGCGGTCCATGGAGACAGAGGATCCCGGCGGCCATCTTCAGCAGGTGAGTATGAAGACGCCGGACCGCCGGGATTCAGGTAAACGCTGTGCGGGTTGTTTTTTTAACCCCTGCATCGGGGTTGTCTCGCGCCGAACGGGGGGGGGGTTTAAAAAAAAAAAAAAGCCGTTTCGGCGCGGGACAACCCCTTTAAGACTTTTAAATCTGTCATGATGTGATTTAGTTCAGAAAAATGATTCCCCATAGGTGTATCAAGCGTTTTCATTATTGCATGTCTGTATAAATTCATCCTGGACTGTAGTCTCTGTTTTGTTTCCCCAATATGGATTTCATCAAGGCACCTTGTACCTGTATCAGGTATACCGCATTGAAGGATGTACATGAGAAAGCGCGCGCGGGGGGGGGGTTATATTTTGGTTTGCAGTTATTACACATACACAGCAGACATGACAGTGGGAAATACTTTTATTGTGGGGCACAAACACAATGTGAGGCATATTTTATTCATATGACACCACATGTGACACAGTTATTTTCAGTGGCACTGTGTGAAGATGTGCTGCAAAAGCAAGGAGTAGAAGACATCTGGGTGACAATATATGGTCAGAAGTCGTCAGGGTAGTCTGGGTTGGATGGAGAAGAAGAGAGAACATCATCAATCTGAGATGATGTCATTAAGGGTGCGGGCAGACGAGCGTAGGCGTATTTACGTTCGCACGAGCGCAACGTATAATCGCCCGAGCGATCGTTTTTCACCGATCACGACCAGAGCTAGAAAGCGTATTTTCGTTTGTTCCTACTTTGCAAACGGTCTTTTCGGCGATCGAATATGCGTTGGCGCGTATTTCGGTCGCATATGTTCCGTTTTTTTTCGAATTGCCGTTTTTACGCGCCGTAAAATCGCCCATGTGAACGAATACATTCAAAACCATTGCCTCAGATGGTCACGTATATACGTTTGGTCGCAAAAACGCGCCGTTTATGCGCTCGTCTGCCCGCACCCTGAATGTCATTATTGATTCTACCACTGACTTTGTCTGATCAGTTCTGTAGTCACTTCTGTAGTCTGGTTTGAAAATTGATAATAGGTGGTAGCAATCGTATTTGTGAAATAAGAACTTCCATCTTACTTTACCATTCTTAAGGTTACATGAGAGGTATAGTTACACACAAAACAAACTTGTATGACAGTGAGTTACCTTATTTTGCAACTGATTTCTGTGCCGAGGTTAGTTCTGGTACAGAATTTATGTACACAAGATGGAGGTAAATATGTTAAGAATTGGTGACTACTAGAGATGAGCGAGCACACTCGGTAAGGTGAGTTACTCGAGCGAGCCTTGCTCATCTCGAGTAACTGCCTTCTCCTCCGAGCGTGCTCGGGGGGGGGGGAGGGGGGGCGGCGGGGGAGCGCGGAGGGGATCCTGGGGGAGAGTGAGAGAGATCTCTCTCCCCCCCCCCCCCCCCGCTACAGCCCGCCGCTCACCCCCACCGCCCCCCTTAGCACGCTCGGAGGAAAAGGCAGTTACTCGAGATGAGCGAGGCTCGCTCGAGTAACTCACCTTACCGAGCGTGCTCACTCTAGTGACTACTAATAGGCCGGTGATATGTGCTTGCTCTACTTCAGTCTGTGTTTCCTAGTTTGTGCTTTGTCTAATCTTTTCTTCTCTGTTTCTGTCTGATTTGGGTCACTCCGCCATTTGCTTCTTTAGATTCTTTTCTGGGCTCTACTGCCTTCTTGTTCTCAGGGATAGTGTTTCATTACGTATTTGCACACGTATGTGTGGGTTGTGTTTCTGCAAAAAGCACAGTAAAACAATGTTACCATTCATTGAAATGGGAAATTAGTGTAATTACAGTAGTTCAATATGGAAAATAGAGCATGCTGTGTATTTTTTGCGCAAACCAAATGCTTGTGCAAAATACGCTTGACTGTGTATTGTGCTCAAATTTTTTGGGCGTAATAAATGCGCTGCACAAATATGTTTGTGTAAATCCGGCCTCTGGAATAGTTTTTATTCCTGCAGTGCGCTATCGTCTCAGCCCTCAACTCCCATAAATAAAAGAATAACACCACATGCTGTAATCTGGTGGAAAAAGACAAAAGTGCGTCTTTATTAAATAAACTTCTGACAAATTTCTTCATATAACATGAGAACAAGCGCTCCTTTTTCATCAAAGCAAATACTCATAAGAAGAGGTTGTCCTCATGCTCAATTCTAGTAATGTGCCTTTAGGCCGCTTCCACATAGGCGAATTTATCACGCGATTTTTGTTGCAATGCGTTAGTGCCACAAATCGTATGTATGTAGAGCCTATGCTTTCCTATGGGTTCTGCCACACTAGTGATGTTTTGTAGCCCGTGACATTGTAAGAGACTACAAAATCGTGGCATGCTCTATACAGTCCGATTTGCAATTTTTTTTTATAGCCCATGTTTCCCTATGGAGCCTTCCTTTCTGTTGCATTGCACGAAAAGGCGGTAGAAAATCCTACTGTAAAAGCCATAAACTAAAGCCCCATTTACACGTTACGACTGTCGGGCAAACGATGCCCGACGCTCGTCCCCGCATGTACTCGCTCCCGTGCTGTTGCTCAGGAGTGAGTATCGCTGGCTCACAGTTGAGCAGCTAGAGGAGATCTCACTCTTCGTTCTCCCCTGCCCCTCTCCATTCACTTTAACAGCGACTGTTTAGTACCAAATGGCTGCTGTTAAAGTGAATGGAGAGGGTCGGAGGAGAGCGAGTAGTGAAATCCTGCTGTGAGCAGCATGGGAGCGGGTACGTGCGGGGACGAGTGTCGGGCATTGTGTGCCTGACAGCTGTCCCGTGTAAATGGGGCTTAAGCCCTAGCTGCAGGAAAAAAACAAACAAAAAAAAACACCTAAGAAGCTCTGTCATCTCCGCGAAGGGTCTCCTCTTCACCTCCGCACTTGTCTTCAGTCTTCTGCCAGCCCTACCTGTATTGGAGGATCAAAATCGCCGCCTCCAGGAAGGGCTGGCTGTGATTGGCTCACCAGCACCGTGGTTCAGCCAATCAGAGCCAGCGCTCGATGAACCACAGCTATTTAATCTCAAAATATTTAGTGCTACAGAATATGTGTCTTCTTCAGCAGGAGGGGCAAAGTACTGGTGTTACAACAAACTGATGTGAGTAGTGCTTCTTAGGGGGATGTCTCAGCTCATGCACACAAGCGTATGGGGGCTGTATATTACATATGTGTTTTTCACATGTTTAAGCGCTTTAACTCATGGGCGCCTTTTATTTCTGTTATGTGCACATGAAAATCAGAGCCGCATAATGGGACAAAAGAAAACCATTGATTTCAACGGTTTCATTCTCAGTATTGGGATTCTTGTGCATTAATACTATGCACCAGACAGGGCAGGACATATTTTCCCGTTTTTTGTATTTTTTTTTAACTCACACCCAATAATGTAGAGTTTGAATAGTCAAATAAAAAAAACCCTTGTTTATGCTCTAATATGCTCCGTAGTGACGAGCGCATTAGCGATGTACCCATGTGTTTTTTCCCTAATACGCAGTATACAGATAATAAATATGCATATAACGTGTATTTACTGCATGTTTTAAACCTCTATATTATATAATGGGCGAATTACGCACCACAAATAGGACATGCTGCGTTTTTTTTCAGACGCATAATATATTCATGAAAAAAAAACATGCGAGGGCTTTTAGGACTGCGCATTACATGCATGAAAAATACATACGTACTATGCAGCCCCAAACATCCCTGTGAGTGAGCCCTAATAGGTTTACGGGCAAATGTTGCTCTCTGTTGCTGTACTTTTTTACTTGATCAAGGTTTTTACTGAATTAGTAATATTCCTAAAGGGTATCTTTAACCCCTTCCCGCTCCTTGATGTACCGGTATGTCATGGGAGCCTGGTACTTCCCACAATATGACGTACCGGTACGTCATCGGGATAGCGCGAGATCATGACTGACCTCGCGCTATCCTGCAGCGGGGGCCGGCTGTCAGTCACAGCCGGCATCCCGCTGCAATAGCTACGACGCCCCCCCCCCTCCCCCGCTGTTAACACCTTCCCTGCCGCGATCTAAGGAGCGCGCTCCCTCTGTGTCTCCGGCCGGCTCTCGCGATGTTATTGCAAGAGCCCGGCCTGTCGCCATGGCAACAGGACGCCAGACACTGGCGTCCTGTGTTGCCAATGCCTATGATCGCTGTATAAGTGATAAGGCATGGCAGGGCAGTAGCTCTGCCATGTCTTATCACAGCGATCATAGGTACAGTGCTGCAAGTCCCTCAGAGGGACTCAAATAGTGTAAAAAAAAGATTTAAAAAATGTAATAAAAAGAAAAATGTAAAAAAAAATTTTAAAAAACCCTTTTTTTGTGCTTTTTTTAATATTAGCATAAAAAAAGATTCTAAAAAATTAAAACCCCACATATTTAGTATTGACTCGTCCGCAACAACGTGTACAAAAACAGAGGCAAAATGCTAATTTTTAGGCTTTTGCCTCCCAAAAAATGCAATAAAAGTAATCAAAAAAGCCGTATGTATCCCAAAATGGTACAAATAAAAACTACAGCTTGTCTCGCAAAAAAATAAGACCTTACAGAGCTCCATACATAAAAAAATAAAAAAGTTACAGGACTTTGAATGCAGCTATAGAGAAAAAAAAAAGATTTCCAAAAAAGGGGTTTTATTGCAAAAAAGTGTAAAAACTAGGGATGAGCGAGCGTACTCGGAAAAGCACTACTCGCTCGAGTAATTTGCTTTATCCGAGTATCGCTGTGCTCGTCCCTGAAGATTCGGGTGCCGGCACGGAGCGGGGAGCTGCAGGGGAGAGCGGGGAGGAACGGAGGTAAGATATCTCTCTCCCTCTCTCCCGCCGCTCTCCCCTGCTCCCCGCTGCGGCTCACCTGTCAGCCGCAGCGGCACCCGAATCTTCAGGGACGAGCACAGCGATACTCGGATAAAGCAAATTACTCGAGCGAGTAGTGCTTTTCCAAGTACGCTCGCTCATCTCTAGTAAAAACCTAAAAAAAATATAAGAATTTTGGTATCGTTGTAACCGTACCGGCCCGCATAAATAATTTAGTGTGTCATTTATGCTGCATGATTAACGCTGTAAAGAAAAAAAATCTATGGCAGAATTGATGCGCTTTCTCTCCCTGTTATCATAAAAAAAAATAATAAAAGTTTTACGATATAGTCTATGTACCCAAAAGTGGCACCAATAAAAACTACAGTTCACCACGCAAAAAACAAGCCCTTATACGGTCGCGTCAACAGAAAAATAAAAAAGTTATCGCTTTTGAAAAATGGAGTCGCTTGGTCCTCAACGCCAAAATAGGCCGTGTCATTAAGGGGTTAAGAGATGTGAATGATCCCCATAAAAAGAATATTTTTTAATATGTGTTTCCACATGTCACTTTATGATGGTAATAAATGTTTATCAAATTGAAGAAAACTATTTATTACTCCGGAGAACATGAGTGCAGTTTATACACGTGTTTATGGTGGCCTTTGAAAATCTGATCTTTTTAATATCAACTCTACATTGAAGTATCATTCAAACAACAGTTGATAACTCTTTATTAAACCCCTATGTAGTACCATGCAGTCTATTTGACCTCAGCCTTATTCATTGCAGTACTGCACTTTGAAACTGGTAGCACACGAGGGTTAAAGGAAGTTCTCCGCATTGGACAATCTTTTTTTGTAATAAAGGTTCCCTAACATCTAGCTGATCATAGATTGCCCCGCTGCTAGTTCCACCAGTGATCATTTGTAATGTATCTGCGGGAGCCTGGTATTAAGCATTCTGCTTCCTTTAGAAATCAGTGGGTGTTCTATGTATGTACAGATGCGCTGTGTCCTCCAGATCCAAAGATGTTCTTTGTAATGGCTCTTTACTCTGACCATAGCAATGGGACCCCTACTATTCAAACAGAATTTCTGAACACCGCATCTGAAAATGAATTTTCTCAAACTTACAACCAGTCATATGAAAAGTGCAGTCATAGAGCTTACATAACAAAGGTGACGATCCATCAGATCATCTACAGGAAAAAAAAGAGTGCTTAAAGGGTTAAATATTCCGGCGTATAAGGCGACTGGGCGTATAAGACGACCCCCCAACTGTCACCTTATACGCCGGGAATATGGTGTAAAAAAAAAAAAACTGTACTCACCTCCCCTGGTGTTCTGTGGTGCTGCTGCAGGCTGCCGCTCCCTCCTCGTCCCCGACAGAGCATTGCTTTCTGGATGCGGGGCTTGTAATCCCCGCCTCCAGAAAGCTAATGCTGTGATTGGCTAACTCGCGCGCCGTCAGCCAATCACAGCCATTCAATGACATAATTGAATGGCTGTGATTGGCTAACTCACGCGGTGTCAGCCAATCACAGCCATTCAATGTACATGAAGAAGGTCAAATACATTAGAATTTTGTCAATAGATCCCCTTTAGAGATTTCTTTTTTGATTGGAGTTGTTCTTCTCTTTCCAGCCCAGACCGCCATGATCACTTCTCATGGATGTAACTCTTCTTGACAGGTCATCAATAGATGTCAGTGGAAATTTGCCACTCAGATGATGCTATGGTCAGTGGAAGAAGTAGTAGACATTGATCATAGTGCAGCAACCCAGGTTGGTACTTCCGTTGAATTCAGTTGTCCCTGCTGATCATTTATTGATGACCTGTCAAACATCAATAGCAAAACTTAAAAATCTAAATCTGCTGGAATACCCCTTTGATAAGCTGGACTTTGCCTCACAATATAATTAATATGGCACAGTTATTGCTTTAATAATTAATAAGATGCACTGACCTCTACAAAATAATGATTAAGGTATACTGACTCCCATAAAATATGCTTTCTCATCTCCCCCATTCTCCCATAGTGTCTTCCATCTGCTACTTTTGCCTCTTCTGACCAAGATCCTATGGAATGCCACAGGCTGCATGATGAAATTCCAGAAAAGGCACCGGACAGCAGAACAGGGAGATGAGAATTGCTTCCCGCAGTCTCATTGCCATAGTCAACTGTATCTGTGTCTTAAAAACATAGATACAAATGAATGAAGAGAAAGAGGACCTGATCTCCAATTCTGGCTTATCCCGATTCTACGAAGTGGCTGTTATTTTAACAATGGAATTGGGAGAACTGTGAAGAACCAGCTGAATACCATTCCTGGTCAGGAGCAATCAGGGTTAGCACTAACAAATCTAGTGGTATAGAATCAGCAGCCAGAGAGGTCATTACAATGAAGCCTTCAACAGGGCACACACTGGGATGTCAGAACAGCATGTAAATGGTCTGTGTCAGCTTGAAGAAGAGGACTGGTAGCCTCAAAAGATTACAATATATATATATATTAATAAACTATCCTCAGGATTGGTGGGGATTTGCTGCTTAGGATCCCTGCTTGTCTCCTGAAGTTGAGCCAGCTGTCATTTTGGACAGAGCCCGAAGTAGATGGCTCTGTCCATAGTGCAGTGGCCTGGTCACTGTACTAAATACAGAACTATCTGCTTTTGCCTCTGTCTACAGTGACAGCAGGCCTGGTAAACAGCTGATCATCAGGGATCAGACCCACATCGATCAACTATTGTAATAAAGTCCCAGACTACCCATTTAAAATCCATTTCAGCCTTCATAGGACATTTCTGGACGAAGGAAATAATTATAAAATGGTTTGTGATGGCTATCCAGAAGATGGGGCTAAGCAAAATTCTTTTTTCCTGTTGGAATATTCCCTTCTTCCTCAAGACCCTGTTCAGCAGACATAAGGGAAAGGGAAAGGAAATGGGCTTGTTATTTGTATAGCGCCAACGTATTCCGCAGCGCTTTCAGGAAATTTATTTATTACACCCCAGCAAGCTGAGTCAACCTTGAGCAGGCTACCTGAGCCCTGAACTCGCAATCTTCAGTTCGCGAGCGAGAGCTTAGGACTGTATTCTGCTACCTTAACACTCTGCGCCACACAAGGCCTTCCCTCATAAAAAAAACTAGCCTTCCCATCACAAATTATGTAAGGGGATTTTCTTTTTGAATTTTCCCCTGAATTCAAAGTTTTCAAGTTACAGCATTTTTAAGATAATATTTGCAGTATTGTTCAAAAGTTTTAGGCAGGTGAGGAAAAAATGCTGCAAATGAAGAATGTTTTCAAAAATAGAGCTGTTGGTGGTTTATTTTTGTCAATTAACAAAATGCAAAGTGAATGAAGAAAAGAGAAATGTAAATCTGATCAATATTGGGCATGACCATCCTTTGCCTTCAAAACAGTACACTTGTACAAAGTAAGAGTTTTTGAAGGAACTCAACAAGGAGATTGTTCCAAACATAGTAACATAGTATGCTAGGCTGAAAAAAGACAAATGTCCAGCCAGTACAGCTTGTTTCTGCCCACCCCCCTGTTGATCCAGAAGAAGGCAAAACAAAAAAAACAATGAGACAGTAGCTAATTTACCCCACCCTGGGGGAAAAAATTCCTTCCTGATTCCATAATGGCAGTCAGAATAATCCTTGGATCAAAACTCTTCAGAGAAGGTTCCTTCCATACCCAAGTTCGGCAGTCGAAAGATTCTCAACAACCCATTCTGGCTATTAAATGTCTATATCCTGTAATGTCATAGTCCTCTAAGAAGACGTCTAGTCCCCTCTTAAACTCCTCTACCGATTTTGCCATCACCACGTCCTCAGGTTCCACAGTCTCACTGCTCTTACAGTAAAGAACCCCCTTTTGTGTTGGTGATGAAACCTGCTTTCTTCTAAACATAGAGGATTCCCTCTTGTTACCATCTTGGAGAACTAACTACAGATCTTCTGTAGATGTAGGCTTGTCAAATTCTTCTGTTTATGTAATCCCACACAGACTTGTTGATGTTGAGAACAAATAGTTAAAAGAAATACAGCGACTCAGGAGTTTGGAAGAGAGAATAAATTCCAAGAAATAAACAGGAGAGGACTCATCTAGTGTGGGCGGCCTGACTTCCTAGTAGGTAAAATGGACGTGACACTCTGTCAGTAGGACATCCACAGTGAGAGAAGCTTCTAGACAGCTCGGTTACGCAGATGTATAAGTAACAAGAAAAACACAATAAACTCCTGTGCTCAAAGAGTCCGTCTCAAAACGTTGTCTGTAAAAGGACCAAATAAACAAAGCAAGTACTTACTTGAAAGGGTGTTCTGGTGGACACCCGGACCACTTATAATCCAAGAGTGGAGTGTAATAAAATCTTGTTTGGTTTCTTATGAATTACTGGATCGTTTCCACTTGTGTTTTGAAAAAATTATTTACTTAAAGGGGTTGTCCTGCGATAGCAATTGGGGTTATACACTTCTATATGGCCATATTAATGCACTTTGCAATATACATCGTGCATTAAATATTGGCCATACAGAAGTTATACACTTACCCCCTCCGGTGCTGGCATCCCCGTCTCCATGGCGCCGACCAAAGCCGCCTTCCCCCTGGATTAGACGCGCTTGCGCTGAAAGGGCCGCTCCGGCGTGCTCGCGCCGCACAGGTCTTCTGCGCATGCATATGTGAAAGGAGATAAAACTTTGAGATTGTGCCACACTGAAATTTAATTAACCAACCAGCTAATACATAAAGAACTTCAGAGTAAGTATCAGCACTTTGTGTTCTATGCAGAGGCGTAACTTGAAGCTCCTGGGACTCAATGCAAAACTTGTAACAGGGCCTCCAACTATAATGCTTTTTTCATACTACTGGGCTCCCTATATGGAGAAGAGAGGACTTATGGGCCCCCTAGGGCTCCTGGGCCCGGGAGCAACCGCATCCCCTATAGTTATGCCAGTGGTTCTATGGCAAATTAACCTAACTGCTGTAGTTGTGGAATAAAATTAAGGTGCCAATACACATAAGACATAATTTGGCTGTGCCTGTCAAATTTGGTGTGAATTGGCAGACCCATCTAATGTATATGGGAGCCACCCGACTCTCCCCCTGACCTCAAATGTCAGGAGAAAGAAGTTTGCCTAATCCTTTGTTCCCGTGGGAAATAAGCCAATGCAAGAGGTGTCTGACGACAGCTTATTTGGCTTTCCCTAATTAAATAAACTTGCACACTCAGTCAAGGCAAGTGTGTTTATGGGGGAGTTGGGAGGAACAGCTGTCAAATGAACAAGCATTCAGTCAACAGTTATTTAATATGCATGGCCAACTTTACTGTTAAGTGAATTATGTCCATAGATTAGCAATTCCCAAACTTTGTGATATGGGAAACTGCTGAAAAAATTGCTGTCTTGGAGAACCCCTACAAATGTTCTGTGACCACTGTAAATGTGGTGACTCTTAAGCAGATTTGAAGGAACTCTGGTTAAGAAGCTCTGCCATTATGTTATTATGAAGATGAGACTATTGGCTTGTTGGTATATATCAGTACTCTGCAAATGTTTTAGGCAGGTGTGGAAAATATGCTGCAAAGTGAGAATGCTTTCGAAAAAAGAAATGTTAATAGTTTATTTGTGTCAATTAGCAAAATGCTAATTGAATGATCAAAAGTGAAATCTAAATCAAATCAATATTTGGTGTGACCACCCTTTGCCTTCGAAGCCGCATCAAATATTTTAGGTATACTTTCATAAAGTCAGGGGTTTTGTAGGATTATAGTCAGGTGTATGATTAACCAATTATATCAAAAAGGTATAATAATCATCACTTTTGTATGTAGGTTGAAACACATTCATCTGCAACAGAATCAGCTGTGTAGATGGCTTAAAACTGGGTGAAGAACAGTCAAACTATCCTTCAAAGGTGAAGTTGTGGAAGATAGTTTTATGTCACAAGTCATATTCAATATACCATGGCAAGACTGAGCACAGCAACAACACACAATGTAGCACCAGCAAAGTGTCTCCCGGGCAAACATTTGAAAGCAGTCTGTGGTTTTAAGATGTGCAGTTCAAGCTCAATTAAAGAAGCAGAAAGAAACGGGCAATGTTGAGGGCCATAGTCACAGTGATCAGTCAAGGAAACAGTACAGCAGATAAAAGACACATCATGCTTACTTTCCTTCGAAATTGGAGGATGTCCAGCAGTGCCATCAGCTCACAATGAGCAGAAAGCAGTGGGACCCAGGCAGACCCATCTACTTCAGAAAAGTCTGGCCAGAAGTCGTCTTCATGGAAGAACTGCGGAAAAAGGCCATAAGTTCGACAGAAACAAGGCCATGTGACAAAAGCATAGGAAATGGGCTACAAAAATGTTGGCAGATGCTTTGGACTGATGAGTTAAAATGTAAAATATTTGTTTGTAACAGAAGGCAGTTTGTTCACCAGAAGGGCTGGAGAACGGTACAATAATTAGTGCCAGCAGGTAACAGTGAAGCACGGTGCAGGGTCCTTGCACATCTGTGGCTGCATTTCAGCAAATGGGCATGCCACCGTGCAAAATAGGTTCTAAACTATATTTACAAGGAACAATATTACAAAATCAAATGTTTGGCTTGGTTTTACTGCTCGATCGGTATTCCTTAAATAGTTAGATTTTGGAAAGAAATTCTCATGAACCCTTAACCTGGAAATTCAGATATATCTCATTATTACTAAACGAGGTTGTAAACTATTTGATAATATATTTCCTCCTAGCAAAGGTCACTTATTTGTGATAATTTTTATATCTTTATCAAACACTAAAACTGATTTGCATATTACCATTCTTTTATTGCTAGATTTAAGACTGAATTCTAATATAGATAAAAGTATTATAGAGGTGATACGTTTATTGGCTAACTAAAACAACTATTAAAAAATTCTAAGTTGAGTAAAATAGAAAAAAACGAAGATGGGGGGGTTATTTCTATGGTGTACATACTGCAGTATCAGGGTGCATTCACACGACCGTATATCGGCTCGGTTTTCACAATATACGGTGTCCTTGTGTGCAGGGGGGAAAGGATGGAAGAGCCAGCAGCAGGAACTGAGGGCCGCCGACATCGCCGGGGACAGAAGGGGACCGTCGGGGACCTCGGTGAGCAGTTTTAGCACCCCCCATGGTTGCGATCCATGACGGGAGCTGAAACTTCATCTTTTTTTTACTTTTTTCTGATCGGCGCTATCCGTTGGATAGCACCGATTGCAATGCCGGGGGGACTGTCCGCATCCTGGGATGACAGCTCCATGCTGTCGGCTACCTGCGGGCACCGACAGCATGGAGCTTTCACGTCCAGAGCCTGCAGGGCTTTAATCCAAAGAGGATGCATAAAACTACGTCCTCTAGGATTAAAGCCCACTTAGGCAGGACAAAGTTTCCCGATGGGGCAGTCGTTAAGGGGTTAATTACTCCATTCTCATCCGAAAACTTGCATACATGCTGTTTAATAATTTTTTCAAAGATCTTTGCCGGTCTAGAAGTCAGGCTCACAGGTCTATAGTTTCCTGGGTCCACCTTCTTCCCTTTTTTAAGGATGGGGACAAAATTTGCCCTTCTCCAATCTTCTGGAACTTCTCCTCTTCTCCAGGAATTTTCAAAGATTACGGCAAGTGGTTCCGCAATTACCTCTGCTGCTTCCTTCAGTATCCTATAATGTAATTCATCTGGACATGGAGATTTGAATTCATGGATTCAGCCTGTTAGACCATATGAGACCATAAGTTTAGCTTATGGGGCTCACAGGAGCTAACAGACTCCATTTAAGGACTTCCCAACCCTTTAGGCTGAATTGATCATTGCAAAGAGTGGGACTCAGCCTGCAATACCACCTGGGCCAATGCACAATTTACAAATCTGTCTGATTCCAGAACAAAGACAGCTCCATACCAACAATAACCGACCTGGGGATCAACTGATGTGTGGGGATTTGCTATTGATGACTTATCGCAGTGGTTCCCAACCTTTTCAGCCTTCCGGCACCCCTGGGAAAAAATTTAACAGCGTGGCGCCCCTACCAAAAGAGGGGAGGTGATTAGGGTGTGGCCAGGGGCATGGTTAGGGTGTGGCTTATTACGACAAATTACATATTCCTCCTTGAATGTCAATTTTCACTTGGGATTTTTTTCAAAGGGGCACCTCTACCCAAAATGTTTACATGATATACAAAATCTAGTAAAATCTGGTCATTTACAACCTCTTAATGATCATTTTTAGCTATTCCCTCCCTCCATCATTCTACATGCGGCCATTTCCTCCCTCCCTCCACCATTTTACATGCAGCCATTCCCTCCCTCCTCCAACATTACAAATGCGGCCATTCCCTCCTCCCTCCATCATTTTATATGCGGTCATTCCCTCCCCCACCATTTTACATGCGACCATTCCCTCCCCCACCATTTTACATGCGGCCATTCCCTCCCTCTCCCCTCCAACATTTTACATGCGGTCATTCTTTCCCCTCCCTCCCTTCACTATTTTACATGCGGTCATTACCCCACCTCCCTCCCTCCTCCACCATTTCACATGCGGCCATGCCCTCCCTCCACCATTTCACATGTGGCCATTCCCTCCCTCCACCATTTTACATGCGGTCATTCTCTCCCCTCCCTCCACCATTTTACATGCGGTCATTCTCTCCCCTACCTCCCTCCACCAGTTTACATGTGGCCATTACCCCACCACCACCACCACCATTTTACATGTGGCCATTACTCTCTCTCCCCTCCCCCCTTATTTTACATGCGGCCCTGGAGTCCAAAAAGCAAGGCAAAAAGCAATGCAGCCTGACACCTGTCAGTCACCCCCGGCTCTCTGCCTGCGCACGTCGGCGCTCCGCCGCTGACCCCCCAGCCCTCTGCCTGCTCCCGTATGCGCTGCGTCGGCACCAGAGCTGTTACTCAGCACTCACCGTGGTCCCCTCAGTACTCCAGCACTGTCGCTGGTGCCCTGCAGTTTCTCCTCTCGCTGGCCACCCGGTGAGAAAATGCCTCTTTTAGCTGTGTGCGCAGCATTCCGCCCGCCGTTCTCCCGCGCTGGCTCTGTTGCCACCGGCCTTCTGGATGAAACATGCCCCCAGCCAATCAGAAGCTGGGAGCATTAACTTTTCAGAACTATGATGCGTGCATTATGTCGCCACCCACAACTTCTGGTGGCGACATAATACAATGAATACAAGAATACTAGCCGCGGAGCCGCGGCACCCCGGTTGGGAAACAGTGACCTATCATAAGGATAGATTGTCAATAGTAAAAAATGGTACAACCACTTTAAGCTCAAAATTCTGTTTTCTAGCCTCAGACACTGATCTTTTGCACTTATAGATATATAGTCATGAGAAAAATTAGTCCAAAATGCAGAAGTAGTGTGTGAAAAATTAAGCACTAGAGATGAGCGAGCACACTCGTCCGAGCTTGATACTCGTTCGAGCATTAGGGTACTTGAGATGTTCGTTACTCAAGTTGAACACCACGCGGTACTCGAGTCAAATCTATTTCCTTCCCCACATGTTTAGCGCCATTTTCTAGCCAATAGACATGCGGGAAAGGCATTACCACTTCCTGCTGTGACGTGCCAGCCCTATCCCACAGCAGTGAATGGCTGGCGAGATCAGGTGACCGCCGAGTACTTAAAGTGGTCCCGCCCGCGGCTCACCTCAGACACACGCTGGCAGAGGTTAGGGAAAGTGCTTCTGCTCATTCAGGGATAGTGTTAGCGTAGGCTCTGTCTTCAAGAGCCCCAACGGTGCTTCTTAGGGCTACATCTGACCTTGTGCATTATTGTTGTTGCTGGCTGGGAGCAGTAGTGCACCATTTTTTTTTTCATCTCGGGCTGTGCAGGCCATTTCATCTATAGCGTTCTCAGTCTGCAGTGTATTATACAGAGTTTGGGGAAAGAGCTGCTGCTGATATAGGGAAAGTGTTAGAGTAGGATCCTGTCTTCAAAAACCCCAAAGCTCCTTCGTTGGGCTACATCTGACTGTGTGCATAATACTTGTGGCTTGCTGGGAGTTGTAGTGCATCCATTTTTGTATTACACATCTAGGCCTGTTCCCAGCCTTTCAGTAATAGTTTTTTCAGGCTGCAGTGCTATACAACCAGCTCTCACCTTGAAACTGCACTCAAATAATTCCTAGGCTGCTGCGAACGACTTCATTTATACTGTTCTGTGTCTGCAGTGCATTAGACAGCGGTCTCACCGCTTAACAGTACTGTAATATTTCCTGGGCCAGTGCAAAGTATTTCAGCTCTGCCGCTGTGCAGAGCGTCTCATAATACCCTTTCCTTGGTGGCGTTGAGATAGCCGCAGTTACCAGCACTATCCACTGACTTTAAAGTCTTCTCCCACTCCACACAGTCTCTATAATCTACAAGTCTATGCGAGTAGTAAATTACCCCTAGGTATCAGCGAAAGACAGCGGGTTAATTTTTTTAAGTCACAGCATAGAGCCTCTGCTATTAACAAGTCTCAGTGTGTGTTGAATTAAGCCACAGTTGTCAGTGCTGTACAGTGGGGTAATTTATTTGGGCCCTGCTCTATTCTTAATCTGCCATGATGAGAAGTAGGGGTAAGGGTCGAGGACGTGGACGCGGACGTCCAAGTGAGGGTGTAGGCACAGGCCGAGTTCCTGGTCGTGGTGAATCACAGACGGCTGCTGCGGGATTAGGAGAGAGGCAAGTTTCTGGGGTCCCCAGCTTCATATCACAATTTATGGGTCCACGTGTTAGACGTTTATTACAAACAGAACAGTGTGAGCAGGTCCTGTCGTGGATGGCAGAAAATGCGTCCAGAAATGTATCGACTACTCAGTCTTCTACGCAGTCCACTACTCTCGGCCTAGGGACTGCCACTCTGAATCCTCTGGCTGCTGCTCCTCCTTCCTCCCAGCCTTCTCACTCCATGAAAATGACATATTCTGATGAGCAGGCAGACTCCCAGGAACTGTTCTCGGGTCCCTGCCATGAGTGGGAAAAAATGGTTCCTCTCTCACCTGCGGAGTTTGTCGTGACCGATGCCCAACCTTTGGAAAGTTCCCGGAGTCCGGGTGATGAGGCTGGGGACTTCCGGCAACTGTCTCAAGAGCTTTTTGTGGGTGAGGATAATGATGAGACACAGTTGTCTGTCAGTGAGGTAGTAGTAAGGGCAGTAAGTCCAAGGGAGGAGCGCACAGAGGATTCGGAGGAAGAGCAGCTGGACGATGAGGTGACTGACCCCACCTGGTTTGCTAAGCCTACTGAGGGCAGGGCTTCAGAGGGGGAGGCAAGTGCAGCAGCAGGACAGGTTGGAAGAGGCAGTGGAGTGGCCAGGGGTAGAGGCAGGGCCAGAGCGAAGAATCCCCCAACTGTTTCCCAAAGCACCCCCTCGTGGCAAGCCTCCATGCAGAGGGCTAGGTGTTCAACGGTGTGGATGTTTTTTAGTGAGAGCGCGGATGACCGATGAACAGTGGTGTGCAACCTGTGTCGCACCAAGATCAGCCGGGGAGCCACCACCACCAGCCTCACCACCACCAGCATGCGCAGGCATATGATGGCCAAGCACCCCACAAGGTGGGACGAAGGCCGTTCACCGCCTCCGGTTTGCACCACAGCCTCTCCCCCTGTGCCCCAACCTGCCACACAGATCCAATCCCCCTCCCAGGACACAGGCACGAGCACCTCCTGCACCCACACCCTCACCTCCACCGTCCTCCACTCCATCCAGCAATGTCTCTCAGTGCAGCGTTCAGCTGTCGCTAACACAAGCGTTGGAGCAAAAGCGTAAATATGCCGCCACCCACCCGCATGCACAAGCTTTAAACGTGCACATTGCCAAATAAATCAGCCTGGAAATGCTGCCGTACAGGCTTGTGGAAACGGAGTCTTTCAAAAACATGATGGCAGCGGCAGTTCCACACTACTCGGTCACCAGTCGCCACTATTTTTCCCCAGTTCCCCAGTTGCCACTATTTTCCCAGCCCTACACCAGCACATCTCCCGCAACATTAATTGTGCCCTTACCAACGTTGTTACTGGGAAGGTCCACCTAACCACAGACACGTGGACAAGTACAGGCGGGCAGGGCCACTATATCTCCCTGACGGCACATTGGGTGAATTTGGTGAAGGCTGGGACCGAGTCAGAGCCTGGGACCGCTCACGTGCTACTCACACCCAGAATTTTGTGACAGAGGTGGCAGGGGATTGGAATGATGATCGTACGTCAATTTATCATCAATTCTCAACAGCATTGTGGGCTATCGCCCACACTTTCAAAAAGGGTCGCTGCCTGGCCCTGCCAACTCTCTGCAGTGTGTGCCTCCGGTTCCTCCTCATCCAGTACGCGCTTATAAATAGACATGAGGGTGGTGTGGCTATGAAGCGAGCGTGTGGCATGAGGGCAGCTGAACGCTGCGCAGGATAACTTTTGGATGCGCTGTGGACGCGGCATGTAACCCAGGAGAAGAAGCAGTGGTGTCACCCACAGGCAGTGATTGTCATTGGTTGCAGGTAGTGTGATGTTTAGCTAAGGTGTGCCTTGCTAATGAGGGTTTGTCCAAAGTAAAAATTATTAGGGGGGTGACACCAGACTCTTGCCCCCATTTTGGCTTAATAGTGGGACCTGAGAGCCTCAGATGCAGCCATGCATGCTGCCCCTGCCCTTTCCTATCCGTTTCTGTGGTGTTTCCATGACTTTCTGATGTTTTCTGGTGTTTGACAAGTCATCAGCTATGCGGAGCATTGGTCCCATACAAAAATGCTCGAGTCGCCCATTGACTTCAATGGGGTTCGTTACTCGAAACGAGCTCTCAAGTATTACGGAAAGTTCGACTCGAGCAACGAGCACCCGAGCATTTTGGTGCTCGCTCATCTCTATTAAGCACACCTTATAAATCAATAGCTCGTAGAGCCACCGTCAGTAGCAATAAGTAATAATTTTCTGTATGACTTCATCAGTCTAGCAGAAGTTTGGACTACTCATCTTTACAACATCAGTTCAATGAAGTTATAGGCATTCCTTTATGCACAGCTCTTTTAAGGTCCCGCCACAGCATTTTAATCGGGTTGAGATAAAGCATTCTGATGAAGATTTGCTGGTGTGCTTGGAATCATTGTTCCATTGCATGACCCAGTTTCGGCCAAGCTCTAGCTTTTGAATAAATGGCCTCATATTTGACCCTAGAATACTTTGGCATAAAGAAGAGGTAAAGGCCAACTCAATGACCTCAAGATAGCCAGGTCCTGTGGCTGCAAAAAAGACCAAAACATCACCTGTCCACCACTGTGCTTTTAACAGTTGGTACGAGGTGTTGGTACTAATATGCTGTGTTTGGTTTTTGCCAAATATGGCTCTGGGCATTATGGCTAGACTACCTTGGTCTCGTCTGTCCAAAGGACATTGTTCCAGAAGTCTTGTGGTATGTTCAAACTTTAGCTGTGCTGCCATGTTCTTTTTAGAAAGTAGAGAGGTTCTCCTGGCAACCCTTCCAAACAATATATATAACTTCTTCAGTCTTTTTCTATTTGTCATGGACATGAACATTTAACATGCTTAGGGTACGTTCACACGAGTGTGTTTTTTTGCGTACTTAGGTGCGTATATACGTGCGCACCTAGGTACGAGCAAAAACACGCGTGAACACAGCTGCGTGCTTGTTGTCAATGGAGCTGCCGGCCCCTGCGGTATTTTTCAGGGAAGGGCTTTACATATAAGCCCTTCCCTGCAAAAGAAACATTTTAGTGCCAAAAAAACCCCAAACTTTCCTCTCCACCGCTGCCATGACCCCCGCGGGCATGAAGAACACATCTGCTGCATGCAGCAGATGTTTCCTTCACCCCCACTAGTTAAAAGAATTCCCTGCTGCTACATCTGCCAAATCTTCGATTCTCAACCGAAGCTGTCACACATGACTGCTGCGGTAGAGAATCCTGCTGCCGGCATCCCCGTCAATGGCTTTTCAGGGAAGGGCTTCATAAGCCTTTCCCTGAAAAGCCATTTAAAAAAGTGCATAAAAAAAAAAAATTCAATACTCACCTCCCTTTAGCTGCCAGGGCTCAGCGGCGACTACTGGCGCTGTCCCCGGCTCTGTACTTCTGAGCTATCAGCAGCCAGGATTTAAGATCCCCGCCTGCTGGTAGCGCTGATTGTGATTGGCTGAAATGCTATTTCTTATACTGCTGAGATATTATGAAAGCTGTGCTGTGATTGGTTGCTATTTCTTATACTGCTGAGGTAACATGAAAGCTGTGATTTGTTGTTATTTCTTATACTTCTGAGGTAACATGAAAGCTTCGCTGTGATTGGTTGCTATATACCATACAGCTGAGGTAAAATGAATGCTGCCCTGTGATTGCTTGCTATTTCTTATACTGCTCAGGTCACATGAAAGCTGCGCTGTGATTGGTTGCTATTTCTTATACTACTGAGATAAAATAAAAGCTGCGCTGTGATTGGCTGCAGCAATGCGTGACAGGTAAGCTAGTTACTAACTAAAAGTAAAAAAAAACAACTGTTGTTATATGTTATGTAAAATAACAATTATTAATTTGCAATAAAGTAATACATACCTGAGTTATAACAAGACATACTACAATAGTAACTGGTGATTGGTAATCATGACTTACCACACACAGTCCATAAATCGAGTAAACCAGCTCTGCAATGGGTGGATTCTGAACAAAGTTATGTCACATGTTCCTTGACTAAATGTCCCAAATTTCCAGCTAGCTCCAACTAACAAACTCAGTCTTATGTTTCTTTTATCTATTTATGTATGTGTATATTCATTTATTAGGTCTTTCTCAAAAAATCTTAAATTATTTTTGAAAAATCCTTCTCGGTTCAGGGAGACATCAACTTAAATTTGAGTCCGTTTTTTTCTTGATGCCACATTGCTTGATTAATTCTAATCCCCGTATCTAAGTCACAGAGACAAATAGTTCTCCCTAGGATAACCAATCACTGTAGAGAACCTTCCTAAATGATAGGTAGAAATAATAAAATATAACTTTTATTAATAATATTAAAAAGTGGTGGAGTCCACTATTATACACATAGACGAACAAACATAAAGATTAAAGGGGTTGTCCCGCGCCGAAACGTTTTTTTTTTTTTTCAATAGCCCCCCCCGTTCGGCGCGAGACAAACCCGATGCAGGGATAAAAAAAAAAAACGGGTAGTACTTACCCGAATCCCCGCGCTCCGGTGACTTCTTACTTACCTTGTGAAGATGGCCGCCGGGATCTTCACCCTCGGTGGACCGCAGGTCTTCTGTGAGGTCCATTGCCGATTCCAGCCTCCTGATTGGCTGGAGCTACGAGGAGCCGCTCTCCGGCACGAGCGGCCCCAATCAGAAGGGAGAAGACCGGACTGCGCAAGCGCGTCTAATCGGGCGATTAGACGCTGAAGATTAGACGGCACCATGGAGACGAGGACGCTAGCAACGGAACAGGCAAGTGAATAACTTCTGTATGGCTCATAATTAATGCACAATGTACATTACAAAGTGCATTAATATGGCCATACAGAAGTGTATACCCCCACTTTGTTTTGCGGGACAACCCCTTTAAGTATTAGTGTGTGTCTGATAACCAAGTCTGATGTTATTGGAAAACCCTGCAGAAGATATGATCAGATAGCTGACATCTGATGTATACCGTAAACCGTAGTGTGTATGGGAGATCTATCCCTCAGATTTTTGTTTCAAATGGTTTTAAATATTTATTTAGTATTTATAGAGCGGTCAGGGGATATTTCTCCGGATAAGTACTACTCTAGAATACGGTACTCTAAGTGACCAATATTGTTAGCATGATAAGACTGCTGCAGGAAATAGGCTACAGTCTTGATTTTCAAGAAGGTTTAAAGTCATTTTAAAACAGTATTTATCATTAATCCAGACTATCTGGATGGCTAACTTAGTATGACGTTAGCCAATCACAGCCATTCATGGCGTCATTGAATGGCTGTGATTGGCTAACGCCAGACTATGTTAGCCAATCAGAGCATTAGCTTTCTGGAGGTGGGGCATTCAAGCCCCGCTTGCAGAAAGCAATGCTCTGCCAGCGTGCACGGGGGAGCGACAGCCTGCAGCAGCGACGCCGGAGGTGAGTATTGATTTATTTTTTTCACACTGTATTCCTGGCATATAATACAAAAAGTATACGCCCTGTCGTCTTATATGCCGGAAAATATGGTATGTTTATTGCTTCATACTTAATTAATTCTTATTTTTGCCTCTTTTGAAAAGCATCTATTCACTCTGAATATTTTGTTATCCGATTGGACTCTGCCTCTAATCTCCTTAATTCTTGTCACAGTTCTGTGGCTTCCATCACATTGGAACTATAACACAACCACTCTCTTTCCCCATGTATGTTTCCAGGTAGCAGACCGTCTTAAGTTCTTTAGTCCAGCACCTGCTGTCTCTCCAAGTTGCCCATTATCTCACAGTCTCTGGACTCTACTACTGCTCTTCTCTTACTCTCTTGTAGACAGCAGCTTCTCTGCAGACTATTGTAATCATCCTCTGAATATGCTTAATTCCAATGTGCCAAAATTTGGTGCATTTTACAGTCTATCAAAGTAATATTTTAACCTTCTAGGATAAGCCCCTTACAGATACACTGCTGCGGCCTAGAGTCGGCAGGGGTAGCCCAACAATTGTCACGTGACGCCAGTACCTCTGAGAGTAATGTCGTTAGAGAATAAAGAGTCCAAGCCAAATAATCTTTGCAAAACCATAGGCACACAGTTTTACTATCTCTGGTAGATTGATGAAAATAACATTCACGGAACAGTTCTTCCAGACAGTAGAAACTTCACCAGTACTTTGCACAGTCATATAACAAGAGTCTTTGATTCCTTAACTCTCTATTCCTCTCTCACGCTTCAAGAAGATAATATTTAACCTTTTATTGATATCAATTTAAAACTAAGGGCTACAGACTAACTAACAAGTAAAACAGACTAAACATAACATATAAGTTTCAAGGTTGGAGAACCTGTACTCCACAACCTTCCCTATGGAGGGACCCCTAATTGGGATTATTTAGCTCCAAGGAATGGGAGAAAAACCCCAAGCAAAAAAACTCCCTGGCTGAATTGTCTCTAACCCCCATGCCAGAGAGGTGTCCTACTGGAATGTGGCTGTATGCTATATATTAGGATTAATTCTGAAAGCAAAGGTGCCAGTATCCAGAGTTTATGTAGGAGTAAATCAGGTCTTTCGAATTCCCTATTAATGCCAGTTTAGTAGATTGACTCAGCTTGAATAACGAGTCACCCCCATCCAAGCAGAGATAGTTATTATGATAAAAGATAGCTAACACAATTGATACACTATATAGAGATAGATTGAAGTTTGGGAATTAATCCCTGACTCAAAAGAGTTGAGCCAAAGACAAAATTAATGAGGAGGTTCAAGTGGGTTTGATGCATTTCTGTTGGACCTACAACTCATCAGGAACCTAATTGTGTTCATAAAAATAGAATCAAGTGCTACAAGATCATCTAGTTCATATCAAAAGACTGCCCTTTAGACTGGCGGTTTAAGGTTTAGAATCACCCACCCCAAACAAGGAATGTGATACCAGGAGGCACAATCTCCTCCTAAAAAATGCTAAGTCCAATTAAGGAGACAGACTAACACTTAGATGGATAATGTCCTAAAAAGCACATAAAAAGACCCTATGCTATCTTAAGCTCCCCTAATAGGATCCCCAGAGGACCCAATAATCACTGGGCTCTGTTATAATCTGCTACCGAGGGAACAATCCCCTAACCAAACAAATAACAAAAAGAGAAAAAGAAACAGAAAAATGGTAGGACCGCCAGCCCTGATGGTGGAATAGCAGTCATATGCAGGGCTAGAGTCAATCTGGTGTTATATAACCAATGCTAGGTAAAGTCCAGCCCTAAAGGTGGATATCACGATGCCAATCATCCTGCCTCCTAATGAGACAGGTCCAATCAGAGCCTGTTGCTATAGCATCTAGAAAGCACTGATAAGTGTCAACAATCATCCAGAGGCATCTATTGGTTGCCCCTACAATCAAGTGCCCACCCTGAATACACACCCCCATGCAACCAATCAGGGATATACATATAGAGGTAAAGGGCGGTATTCCCTAGGGTGAAACATTCCCCCATCAACTACTACCAACAGCTGACACTGTGTTCTTTGCAATGTCCTGCAAAGCTAAGCAGCAATAAGTGAACCACACTGTGGGAGAGAAACCCATACACACATCCCTTATGATAAGGAGATGGAACCTCCAACCAATAACCTTACCCATGTTGATAATGCTGCAGGTCTCGGACTGTCATTACATCCTGCCCCCTTCATGAGGTGTATATGGAACCATGCCCACCAGCGTTGGTCACGCTGTTTATTGCATCCTCTTCCCTTTTTTTTTTTAGTGACGCGCCACCCTACATTTGTTGAGTGTTCCTGAGAGAGATTCCCATACCAATCACCAATCCTAGACACCCCTCCTCACACGGATCAATAATTGGGGCTTAGATGAAGATCCCCTAAGTGAGCAGTAGAGATTACATACCGAAGTAGCCAATTGCATAGCGGTGGTGCCGCTCTTATATACATAATGACCTACTTTGCTTGAAAGAGGGAATACAGTGGGGGTTGGGCATAAACGCCCCGCTCAGGAGGTCCTTCGGATAGTACACTAATGAGTAACAATTCTGGGGTCAGAAGCATTTAGCCAGACATGCATCCTTTATGGTAGTGGAAATATCAGGAGAGATGCATGTTATTGATATCTGTGACCACAGAAGAGACATCAGTCTGACAGGCGTTCTCCTTATGGGGTGCATCAATAGGGAGGGTGGACCCCCAGGACACACAAGATAACAGAGAATGTAAGATAAAGAGTAGAATGGGGGGTGGGGGGGGGGGAGGACCAGGTCCTGAATGATGACACAAATCAAGAAATTGGAGGGGATAACACCAAACGGGATAATAAACTGGTATAGCACAACTTGACAAGGTATAACTCTAATACCAAATAAGGCCAAGTCAAATAATTCCAAGTATAGGGGGGAATCACGATAAGATTCCCATGATGTCAGGTACTTCAAAACCAATACGGTTATGCCATTTTAACAAAAAAAAATGACATCAAGTGATCATGCTGTTGAGGATAAAGACAAAGAGAGACCATGCATGAGTTCCCAACTCATGGATAACAGGGAGAGGGAGATGAAAGGAAATGACAGGGAGCGCAAGCTGTGTTCTACACTGGAGTCAGAAATTACATTGTATTCTGTGGACAGCCCCTGGGAGAACAATGGAGCTGTGCACATGCTGTGATCCACAAACAACTCTCAGAGGCCTTTTTACATGCAAATGAAGCTGATAAAGTGTTAATGGACATTAGACAACACAGACACCAGACAATTACCTGTTAATTACCTGACTAGGCCAATACACATAGATAGCCACATGTAACAATACACACAGACACACAAATACAAACCTCATGAGATTAGTCACATAAGTGCTGTGGGGGCCCATACTTCGGGCCACTACAACACAAACTTTACTTAGAGCGGTGCATAAAACACTGGTCTTAAAGTAACCCTCCTGTCATGTACAAACAAAGATGGCCGAACTGCTTCTCTGAATACTTGATCCCTACTGTGTGTTAGTATGCATCAGTAGTCTAAGATACTACAATTCTGCTCACATGAGCAACACTGGTCAATCAAAGCAGTTGCAATAACTTAAACTAATGATACATTGTAATGCACAATATGCATGAGGTAGTCAGAGAAGGCGTTCGGCCATCTTTGTTTGTCCAGGACCAGAGCGTTGCTTCAATAAATATGTGTCCTTTAAATGGTAAATTATAGCAATTAGAATACTGAATCATGTTAATGAGGTTTATCCTTTCTTGTGCTCTTCCATGTTTTAATTCATCAAGCCAAAGTCAATTGATAGCTATCTACAATTCACTGAAAGGTTCTCGAACCGGCAAGTTATAAAGTCATATCAGTGTGTAGATGTTTTACATGATTTAATAATGTACACTAAACTACTATTGCAGTAATGACACGTAGAGGGTAATGGTCAAGTTCAACCCTGCAATAAACTGTTCTTAATTAACTAGAAAATGGTTAATAAGAAAATGTTTGCAGTGCTGTTTCGTCTCCCCGTAACAGTCATTTTTTCCTAGATTCTTGGGTATTGTCAGATTATATAATCCGCATTGGATAAATCTGATATAGATTTCAGTGGAAATCCGTGGACTGAACGATGGATTTCTGACATAGATTTACACTACAGCTACTGTGGATCCACACATGGGGATAATCCACTTGTGCAAAACCCTATGTGGATTCCACGCAGAATACGAGTCTGTGGCGCATATTTCAAATCCACAGGTAGAAAAATACACTCCATATAGACTATGGCACAAATCTCCATTTAAATCAATGAGACCTTAAAATGAAGTGGATTTGATGGGGAATCTGCGTAAAATCTGTGATAAATTGAGCTATTGTGAATATCGCCTTATGCTGCTAAATGCAAAAAAACCTTCATTATTGGGGATACATTCTCAATTTGCTTGTTGAGGTTGCTGCCATTCTGCATTCACCCCTGTATCAGGTCTTTATCAACTACTCTTTATTACTGTTTTTGGGCTATGGGTCATACTGATCATAACTATAGTACTGGCCAACTTAACCCTTTCCAATCCAATTTGTACCCTGGTTTTCCTAGAGGGCTTACTCTTTTTCTGCCGCTATACAACCACACTATCTGCTGGCTAAAGCCAGTACTGCATGAGGTGACAGGTTGGATAGGCTCCGACAGCAGAGAGGCTGGCAATATACAGTAAGAGAACCCCAACGGATGTCTTCCAACATCGGAGCTGTACAGCCTTAAATTATAATGTCTTCAGAGGTCAGACAGTGGATTAGAAAGGGTTAATAGCATAAATGCAATTTTGTAATGATTTTCTTGCTATTTTACCAGAAGTGAATTATGAAAAAAACAAACAGTTTAATTGGCAAAATACTGCATACAAGCAACATCAAATAACATATTTTAATACTTGCTCCTTTGTTTTCAATTGCGCTTTTACCCTGTCCGGCATTCCTCGAATCGATTTCATAATCATGTCCTTTGTTTTGGGATTGTGGAACCAGTTTTTCAATTGTCTCTCAAATAGTTGGTTACTGGCCCTTCATTTTGCATTTTTTTTGTTTTTAAGGCCGGATTCACAGAAGCGTATTTGCGCATGCAATACGCAGAAAATAGAACCCATTAATTTCAATGGATTTTTTCATATGCTCATATTTTGCATATGGATTTTGGTGCAGGCTCCTCGAAGCAGGCCCACAGCTGAGGAAACAGTGGGGTAGAGAAAGGCCTTGTCACGGGGCTCTACCATCTCCTCCCCTGGGGGAAGCTCAGGACCAGACCAGGTTACTGCTAGAGGAAATCACAGGCATAGTAACCGGGGGTTGCCTCAGGTCCAGTTGTCACTCGTGACGCCACCGTTCCGTCCTATGCGGCGGATCTTCCAGATAAAATAAAGTAGTCCACACACAGGGTAACTTTCTGAACAAGAATGGTCGGTTCTGTCCGTTTACTGTAACCTTGTAAACTCCAATCCAAACAAACAGTCTTGGTACAGATATAACAATCCAGAGTGGTGTAACAGGGGGGATTTTCGGGTTATTCGGATAATGCACAGTCCAAGTTATCTGTGTAATCCCGCCCCGGCAACTCTCTCTCTACCGGTCCACACTCACTCTCGTTGTCCTCTTCCCGCTGTGCAGTGGCTTGTCCTACTCCCAGCACTCAGTTGCAGCACCGAGGTCTCCCGGGTAGAAAGGGCCCAGGTCAAGCACAAGGAAGTCGCTCGGCCTCCTCCATTTTCTCCACACACAGACCCATGTCTGGTGTCTGTGTGGCTCACTCACTGTCAGACCTTACTCTTCCTCCCTGACTGACAGACTTCTTCTCCTCTCTTGCATTCTTGCAAACACATACATATAACATGCTCATGTGACCACAAAAGGATACACTGAATACAATACATTTTCCAGACAGGAGAGAACATACCAGACATTAACCCTCTCAGTCTTGCAACCATCCAATCCACATAAATCAAATGCACTCCACTGACAAGACTACGGCACGAGACAGATATATAACATTATGGAGAAGCCCTATTAACTCTGAGCCACTACAGTTGTCGCAGAAAAAAAATACACAGCATGCTTTATTTTCCTGTGCATTTGCACAGGGAAGGTACACGCCTTCAACTAATTACACTAATTGGCCATTTTAATGACTAAGAGCGTTGTTGTGTGTTTTCTTGTGCATTCAAATATGCAATGCCAATGTTATGTTGTGCTGCTGGGACCTGTAGCACTAGGGTTTCTAGCAGCACAGCTCACAGGTGTTAAATAATTAAGCAGGCTGGGAGTGGTAATCTCCTGTTAGCCAATCCCCTGGGTCTTTGCTCAGTCACATATAAACCCATCCCCTGTCAGTGTCTGACTAGTGTCCAGAGTGAGCAGTCATGTATCCATGTCCGTTACAGCTTGCTGTGTGTTTGGTGTTCAGGGTGAGCAATCATAAATCCTTGTCCATTGCAGCTTGCTGTGTGTTTGGTGTCTTGCTGGTTCATGTCTGTTTGTACATTTATTTTCTGTCAGTTTTGTGTCAGTATGTTCTGCTGAGTTTGTTTGCTATTTCTGTGCTAGGGTGGCCCCTAGGGTCCTCTAGTAGATGTGTCTTTCTAGTCTAGGGACTGCAAGACACAATGGGCCTTGCCGGGGCTTGCAGCTTAAGTTCATTGGCCAATGTACAAACTAACACCTCACTTTTATATTCAGCTTTACCATCTGCTATTAGTGTTTGCATTTTGGCTGCTGTATGCTGTGTTTTCTGGCTCTGTATGTCTTTGTGTATCTTGTTCTGGTGTGTGGTTCCTAGGAGCAGCTAGGGCCCAGATCAGAAGACCACTGGGCCGCCCTTTATTGGGGCGATGTCTCCGCTTAGGTAGGGCCAAGTCATCCCTCCTTGTAGTTCAGGGCCAGTTGTCTGAAATCCGTGTGTATCCGTCTATCTCGGTCACGATTGTGTGGGCTCCGTGCTTAGTTGTCCACATGATCGTAACAGCCCATTCTCCAAAAATGCTGTGAAACTGCGAGCACAAATATGTATACGCTTATGTGAAACCGGCCATAATGTTCTCTATTGCGGTCTGGTCCAGGCTATTGCCCGGCCATGGAAGCACTGGATTTGTTAAACACAAGCATCATAATTTTTGCTGCCTGCCAAGAAACCCCCAAGCAGCATAAAAAGGCAGTTTTCATCTGGAAACCACTTCTTGAACTGATTAAACAGGTGATTTTCAATCACATTCTAATATCGGAACTGATCTATCCTTCCTTTTACTGCAAGAAGATGACCTGGACCCCTTACTAAGATGACACGCTAGACCATCAATTTGTCTGGATGTTTAACTTTGTGGACAACGTATACAAGCAATGATCATCCCTTATTTTAACCTTTTGATTCATCAGAGAAGCACACTCTTTCTCACTCTTCAGGACTCCAACTTTTAAACTGCTTGGCCCAAGTAAGGCATTTAGCCTTCATTTGTGGAAACAAAAGTTTCTTCTTTCTGAATTCATAAGCTTGGTAACCTGCATCACTCATCCTTTTCCTCACAGTCCTACAGCTTCACTTGACACCACTTTGTTCCATTTCGGTTGAGAATGAGTTGAGGTGGGTTTGGGTCAAGTGAACAGATAGTGAGGTATGATTTGGAGGGTAAGGTGGAAAACTTCTCTTTAGTGATGGTGGAGATGCAGGTTATAGAAGAGGAGCACTGGGCAGTTTTGTTGAGAGGTTGCTGGGACTGCAGGTTGAATTTTGCAAGGTCCTGAGCAAAAATGAGAGATCTGGAGAAGGGAGTTAAAAATGTTAAATAGTTGCCTGGGGTTCCGATTTACAGAGGGTATAAAAGTAGGGAAATAGTCCTGTTTTGCAGGAGTGCAGACTTTAAGTTGAGAACTGCTTGTTTAGTATGTAATAAGGTATTCCTTTGAGTGGGTTTTCTTCAAACATTGCTCTGCAACCCTGGAAGCTTGCCTTGTCTGAGGTTTTTTTTTTATTTCAGGTTGGTGTGCCAAGATTGCCTATTGATTTTATTGTGTTCTTTTGTATGGAAGCGAGCGACTTAATTGAGAGCTTAAGTGCTTGTTGTGTTATAGAAAACTGTAAAGCGAAGAAATACGAGAGTCAGAGAGAGTGTAACTACAAAGATGTTTGAGGCTCCTATTAGATTGTGGTAGTTTGGGCCAAGAGCCCCGAGTCGCTCAGAGTGCTAAGGAAGTAGAAATGCAGTCCTAAGCTCTTGCTCACGACCTGAAGGTTGCATGTTTAATCCCTGCATGGTTCAGGTAGTCGGCTCAAGGTTGACTCAGCCTCCCATCCTTCTGAGGTCCATAAAATGAGTACCTCCCAGCTTGGTGAGGGGCTAATAAATAAATAACTTGAAAGCACTGCTGAATACATTGGTGCTATACAAATAACAAGATTTATTTTTTAGTTTCTGGATGGGGTAAAGTTGAAGAATAAATGGAAGAGAATGTAAGTAAATTAAAGTAAGTAAGTATGTGATCAGATAAGAGGAGAGGTGAGTTTTGAGAGGTTAGATGGGTAGCAGAGGCAGGTGAAAATAATGTCTTGATGTCTTTATGAATGGCGGTGGAGGACCATTGTGAGAGGCCAAAGAAGGAAGTCCTGGTGGAGCCAAGATTGACGCCCCCTGTTGCTGATTGGCTGACGGCATTGCTTACTCGCAGATCCTTGCACTCTGTACAATACTGTAGTCTGTGATGTAAGTTCCCCACTGATGCTCATAGCAGTGTTTCCAATTTCAAGGAAGTGCATTGCTGCAGACACTGGCCCCCAGAAGCGTGCCCCCCCCCTCCCTTCCTGCCCCAGCAGCGAGATTATGTTCAGGACTTTGTCCACAGCTCACACTTCACTCCTTCTCACTGCTGTCCCAGAGGACTTGCTTTGCTCCGCTCCTCCGGACCGCTGCTGCTCACAGTGAGACCCCCCCCCAATTACGGACCTCGCAGAGCACAATACTACCCTCCCTCCTCCTACTGGCGATTTGTTTCAGTGCTCCTGCCGTCACAGCTGAGATGTCAGCGATCACTGTCAGTGCTCCTCCGGTCCTCCGCTGAAGTGCAGTGGTCCTCCAGTGCACACACTGCGGGTGGCATTAATCTGAGGCAGAGCTCATTAATGGGAGAGAGCAGTGGTGAAGCCACTGCTGGCGGTGGTAGGACAGCGGGGAAGTCGCTTCTGGTGGCGGGTAAGGCGTTTCCAGGGGTGAAAGGCAAAGATTGCAGGGGCCAGGGCTTCGGAACATCTTGCCGCCAGGAGGATTCCATGCTCCAGGTCTGATGAACTTACACCCCTGTTAAACTCCTAGCAGCATGCATTGCCTGCCTTACAGACACTTCAATACTTGAGCCAATTGGGAGCTAGGGGTGTGAGAGGGGCGTTCCTCCTGTCAAACCCCTAGCTTCCGGTGGCGTCAAGATACACTAATACCAAGGTGGAGTATGGGTGAAGGAGCAGTTATCTCATAAAGGAAGGCTGATTCTTCCTTATCTTAGTCTCTATAAATGTTTACTCTCTCTCTGCCTGAAGACAACTGGTCCCATCTTCATGATTGCAGAAACTTTTGATTTTCATATTGGGCTTCCACCTTGCACAACATACAAAGTAAGGGTTCTCTGATTTTTAGGTATGCATAAACTGGACGACAAACAAATTCTAGTCTGTGCATGCTTTTACACTGAATGACAATCAATCAGATTTTTGCTGATTGTGGGAATCTCAATGATTTGTTGGCTCATATAAAAGGGAGCCTTATGGCCCTTTTACACGGGACGATGGTTGGCTAAATGACTGCATGAGTGTTGACGTCACCGCTAAGGTCCTTAGAGCTCGTGCAGAGTGTACACACAGGCAGAGTTCGCAGCTGGATCGCGGGCTCCTTGCTCAGCACCTCACATTCTATGTGAAGCGCTCACCAGGGAGCATTCACACGGATCAAGTGTAAATCAACAACAGTTTTTATGCTGACCGAAAGTCAGTGATAACGGCTTGCAAACACATAGTTAGCAAATTTTTTGCATTAAGCTGCACAATTATCGCTGAAATTCGTCTTTGTTCACGGCGATTTTTGAGCGTCAGTGATGCTTTTTTTAGAGAATAATCTCGCATCGCATTCCTGCCTCCCGCAATTAAATTGCGCAATTTTTTGTGCCAAAAGTCAGTGGGACTTTTTAATGTTAAAATCGCATTGTATCACAATGAATGTTTGTTGTGATGCGATAAAACGTAGGCTCCATAGGGATACATGGGAGATAAAAAATCGCACATTGCAGAAAGATAGAGCATGCTGTGATTTTTTGAATCTCTCAGCATCGCATCAGTGAAAACACTGCTAATGGGAAGGAAACCATTGTAAATCATTGGTTTCCTAAATTGCTTTTTTTTACTGATTAGCGCATCAGGCGAAAATCTCGCCTGTGTGAAACCATCTTAAAGACCTTTTGATTTGAGAATCAGGGTTGTCTAACACGGGCGAGAAAATCCCACCTAAACCCATGACTCTTCATCTCTGAAGGGAATTTGTCATCCATTATAACCACTACTGTATGTACTAACGTATGGTTTTTATAGTTAAGGCAACAGCGAGTCCAAGATGCAATGTCTCCTACTCATCTGGTCCCCCGTTCCTGTGATGTGCCCCAGCAAAGTCGGCATGCGCACAGAAGCATGAGGCCTCATGTCCACTTACAAATTGTAATTTAAAATCCGCAGCGTTTTTCCTGCACGCGGATCCGCGCCCCATAGGGATGCATTAGACACCCGCAGGTAGTTAAATTCCTGCGGATGTCATTTTTCCCTGCAGACGCGGATCCATGTACAGGAAAAAATCCAGACATGCTCCATTTAGGTGCGGGTCTCCCCTAAAATCAAAATATACTCACCTGCTGCGGGCCGTGCGTGTCTTCCCTTCTTCCCGGCCGGATCTTCTTGCTTCGGCCTGGCGGATGTGCCCGGCGCATGCGCGCGGCACACAGCTGGCGTGCCGAGCACATCCACCGGGCCGAAGAAGGAAGATCCAGCCGGGAAGAAGGGAAGACACGCACGGCCCGCAGCAGGTGAGTATATTCTATTTTCAGCAGGAGGGACCCGCTATGGATTCTCCATGGAGAATCCGTAGCGGGCCTGATTTTCCCCGTGGACATGAGGCCTTACTCTTTTCAGAAGGCTTTACATGCACACCTCCCATTCATCACTCTATGATGCTTTACTTTGCTGTGGATGTTAATAGCAATACATACACAACTCAATATTTCTTCAATTGCTTTTGCAATACAGCTTACATAACCCGAGCGACGTACCGGTATATACAAAAATGTATTACTTGTATAGATGAAAATCATTTTGTGAAAATGTTATTTTTTACAGAAAAGCTTCAACCAGCTTATTAAAAAAGCTATATTGTAAATCAAAAGTCCTGAGAATGCCAAAAGCAGAATTAAGTTATTATTAGAGATGAGCGAGCACCAAAATGCTCGGGTGCTCGTTACTCGGGACGAACTTTTCGCGATGCTCGAGGGTTCGTTTCGAGTAACGAACCCCATTGAAGTCAATAGGCGACCCGAGCATTTTTGTATTTCGCCGATGCTCGCTAAGGTTTCCTTGTGTGAAAATCTGGGCAATTCAAGAAAGTGATGGGAACGACACAGCAACGGATAGGGCAGGCGAGGGGCTACATGTTGGGCTGCATCTCAAGTTCACAGGTCCCACTATTAAGCCACAATAGCGGCAAGAGTGGGGCCCCCCCCTCCCAAAAACTTTTACTTCTGAAAAGGCCTCATTAGCATGGCATACCTTTGCTAAGCACCACACTACCTCCAACAAAGCACAATCACTGCCTGCATGACACTCCACTGCCACTTCTCCTGGGTTACATGCTGCCCAACCGCCCCCCCCCCTCCCCCCCACAGCGCACACCAAAGTGTCCCTGCGCAGCCTTCAGCTGCCCTCATGCCACACCACCCTCATGTCTATTTAGAAGTGCGTCTGCCATGATGAGGAACCGCAGGCACACACTGCAGAGGGTTGGCACGGCTAGGCAGCGACCCTCTTTAAAAGGGGCTGGGCGATAGCCCACAATGCTGTACAGGAGCAATGAGAAATAGAATCCTGTGCCACCGCCATCAGGAGCTGCACACGTGGGCATAGCAATGGGGAACCTATGTGCCACACACTATTCATTCTGTCAAGGTGTCTGCATGCCCCAGTCAGACCGCGGTTTTTAATTCATAGACACAGGCAGGTACAACTCCCTATTGTGAAGTCCCTGTGGACCGACAGCATGGGTGGCTGCCTGGAACCCACCGGCAGTACATAAAAATATCCCATTGCATTGCCCAACACAGCTGAGGTAGTAATGTCGTGCTTAATGCAGGTGGGCTTCGGCCCACACTGCATGCCCCAGTCTGACTGGGGTTCTTTACAAGTGGAAACAGATGCATTTATAATTCCCTGTGGACCCACAGCATGGGTGGGTGCCAGGAAGCCACCGGCGGTACATAGAAATATCCCATTGCATTGCCCAACACAGCTGAGGTAGTAATGTCGTGCTTAATGCAGGTGGGCTTCGGCCCACACTGCATGCCCCAGTCTGACTGTGGTTCTTTACAAGTGGAAACAGATGCATTTATAATTCCCTGTGGACCCACAGCATGGGTGGGTGCCAGGAAGCCACCGGCGGTACATAGAAATATCCCATTGCATTGCCCAACACAGCTGAGGTAGTAATGTCGTGCTTAATGCAGGTGGGCTTCGGCCCACACTGCATGCCCCAGTCAGACTGGGGTTCTTTACAAGTGGACACATGTAGGTTAAACTCAGTGTGCACCTACAGCATGGGTGGCTCCCTGGAACCCACCGGCGGTACATAGAAATATCCCATTGCATTGCCCAACACAGCTGAGGTAGTAATGTCATGCTTAATGCAGGTGGGCTCCGGCCAACACTGCATGCCCCAGTCAGACTGGTAATATGTACCTTAACAGTAACCGCGTTGGTGGGAAATGGCCTCGCCGCCATCATGTCTTTGGGAAGCCTCTGTTTCCACACCCCAGAGACATACCATTAGCAGCGGTATAGGCAGAGCCCAGAATTAGTAACATTTCAGCCGTAGCATTAGCGACAGGCCCCACTAACATATCACTAGCAGCATTATAGGGGGAGCACAGTCTTAGTTCCATTTAAGTCATTGTAGCAGCCTACACAGGCCCCAGGAACAATTCCGAAGCAGCAGTATAGTGGGAGCGCAGTCTTAGTTCCATTTCAGTAGCTGCAGTATAGCCAAGGCCCAAGTTACATTTATGTAGCTAAAGTGTAGGCCAACCCCACACACACTTCTGTACCATGAGTGCAGGCGAAGAACATACAAATTGCTATGATTACACTGTAGGTGAGGGCCCCAAAACATTGGTGTACCAACAGTACTAATGTACCTCAGTAAAAATTGGCCATGCCCAACCAAGATGGCAGGTGAAACCCATTAATCGCTTTGGTTAATGTGGCTTAAGTGGTAACTAGGCCTGGAGGCAGCCCAGTTTAACTAAAAATTGGTTCAAGTTAAAGTTTCAACGCTTTTAAGAGCATTGAAACATATAAAAATTGTTTAGACAAATTAGATGAGTGAGCCTTGTGGCCCTAAGAAAAATTGCCCGTTCAGCGTGATTACGTGAGGTTTCAGGAGGAGGAGCAGGAGGAGGAGGAGGAATATTAGACACATATTGATGAAGCAGAAATGTCCCCGTTTTGGATGGTGAGAGAGAACGTAGCTTCCATCCGCGGGTGCAGCCTACGTATTGCTTACGTATCGCTGCTGTCCGCTGGTGGAGAAGAGAAGTCTGGGGAAATCCAGGCTTTGTTCATCTTGATGAGTGTAAGCCTGTCGGCACTGTCGGTTGACAGGCGGGTACGCTTATCTGTGATGATTCCCCCAGCCGCACTAAACACCCTTTCCGACAAGACGCTAGCCGCAGGACAAGCAAGCACCTCCAGGGCATACAGCGCTAGTTCAGGCCACGTGTCCAGCTTCGACACCCAGTAGTTGTAGGTGGCAGAGGCGTCACGGAGGACGGTTGTGCGATCGGCTACGTACTCCCTCACCATCCTTTTACAGTGCTCCCGCCGACTCAGCCTTGACTGGGGAGCGGTGACACAGTCTTGCTGGGGAGCCATAAAGCTGTCCAGGCCCTTAAAGACTGTTGCACTGCCTGGGCTGTACATGCTGCTCGATCTCCGCACCTCCCCTGCTACCTGGCCCTCGGAACTGCGCCTTCTGCCACTAGCGCTGTCGGATGGGAATTTTACCATCAGCTTGTCCGCCAGGGTCCTGTGGTATAGCAACACTCTCGAACCCCTTTCCTCTTCGGGAATGAGAGTGGGAAGGTTCTCCTTATAGCGTGGGTCGAGCAGTGTGTACACCCAGTAATCCGTAGTGGCCAGAATGCGTGTAACGCGAGGGTCACGAGAAAGGCATCCTAACATGAAGTCAGCCATGTGTGCCAGGGTACCTGTACGCAACACATGGCTGTCAGCACTAGGAAGATCACTTTCAGGATCCTCCTCCTCCTCCTCCTCCTCCTCCTCCTCCTCAGGCCATAAACGCTGAAATGATGACAGGCAAGCAGCATGGGTACCGTCAGCAGTGGGCCAAGCTGTCTCTTCCCCCTCCTCCTCATCCTCCTCATGCTCCTCCTCCTCCTCCTGAACGCGCTGAGATATAGACAGGAGGGTGCTCTGACTATCCAGCAACATACTGTCTTCCCCCGGCTCTGTTTCCGAGCGCAAAGCGGCTGCCTTTATGGTTTGCAGGGAACTTCTCAAGATGCATAGCAGAGGAATGGTGACGCTAATGATTGCAGCATCGCCGCTCACCACCTGGGTAGACTGCTCAAAGTTTCGAAGGACCTGGCAGATGTCTGCCAACCAGGGCCACTCTTCTGAAAATAATTGAGGAGGCTGACTCCCACTGCGCCGCCCATGTTGGAGTTGGTATTCCACTATAGCTCTACGCTGCTCATAGAGCCTAGCCAACATGTGGAGCGTAGAGTTCCACCGTGTGGGCACGTCGCACAGCAGTCGGTGCACTGGCAGATTAAACCGATGTTGCAGGGTGCGCAGGGTGGCAGCGTCCGTGTGGGACATGTGGAAATGTGCGCAGAGCCGGCGCACCTTTACGAGCAGGTCTGACAAGCGTGGGTAGCTTTTCAGAAAGCGCTGAACCACCAAATTAAAGACGTGGGCCAGGCATGGCACGTGCGTGAGGCTGCCGAGCTGCAGAGCCGCCACCAGGTTACGGCCGTTGTCACACTCGACCATGCCCGGTTGGAGGCTCAGCGCCGCAAGCCAACGGTTGGTCTGCTCTGTCAGACCCTGCAGCAGTTCGTGGGCCGTGTGCCTCCTATCTCCTAAGCTGAGTAGTTTCAGCACAGCCTGCTGACGCTTGTCCACCGCTGTGCTGCCACGCCGCGCGACACCGACTGCTGGCGACGTCCTGCTGCTGCTGACACATCTAGATTGCGAGACAGAGGTTGAGGAGGAGGAGGAGGGTGCTTTAGTGGAGGAAGCATATACCGCCGAACATACCACCACCGAGCAGGGCTGGGACAGCACATCGGGAAAAGTAGTGGCGACTGGGAACTGAGTAGCACGGGGCCGCCGCCGCCATCATAGCTTTGAAAGCCTCCGTTTCCACAGCCCTATACGGCAGCATCTCAAGGCTGATAAATTTGGCTATGTTGACGGTTAACGATTGAGCGTGCGGGTGCGTGGCGGCGTACTTGCGCTTGCGCTCCAACACTTGCGCTAGCGACGGCTGGACTGTGCGGTGCGAGACATTGGTGGATGGGGCCGAGGACAGCGGAGGTGAGGGTGTGGGTGCAGGCCAGGAGACGGTAGTGCCTGTGTCCTGAGAGGGGGGTTGGATCTCAGTGGCAGGTTGGGGCACAGGGGGAGAGGCAGCGGTGCAAACCGGAGGCGGTGAACGGCCTTCGTCCCACCTTGTGGGGTGCTTGGCCATCATATGTCTGCACATGCTGGTGGTGGTGAGGCTGTTGGTGGTGGCTCCCCGGCTGATCTTGGCGCGACAAAGGTTGCACACCAATGTTCGTCGGTCGTCAGGCGTCTCTGTGAAAAACTGCCAGACCTTAGAGCACCTCGGCCTCTGCAGGGTGGCATGGCGCGAGGGTGCGCTTTGGGAAACAGTTGGTGGATTATTCGGTCTGGCCCTGCCTCTACCCCTGGACACCGCACTGCCTCTTGCAACCTGCCCTGCTGCTGCCCTTGCCTCCCCCTCTGAAGACCTGTCCTGAGTAGGCATTGCACACCAGGTGGGGTCAGTCACCTCATCGTCCTGCTGCTCTTCCTCCGAATCCTCTGTGCGCTCCTCCCTCGCACTTACTGCCCTTACTACTACCTCACTGCAAGACAACTGTGTTTCATCGTCATCGTCCTCCTCACCCACTGAAAGGTCTTGAGACAGTTGCCGGAAGTCCCCAGCCTCATCCCCCGGACCCCGGGAACTTTCCAATGGTTGTGCATCAGTGACGATAAACTCCTCTGGTGGGAGAGGAACCACTGCTGCCCAATCTGAGCAGGGGCCCGAGAACAGTTCCTGGGAGTGTTCCCGCTCCTGAGCATGTGTCATTGTAGTGGAGTGAGGAGGCTGGGAGGAAGGAGGAGCAGCAGACAGAGGATTCGGATTTGCAGCACTGGACGGCGCAGAACTCTGGGTGGATGATAGCTTGCTCGAAGCACTTTCTGCCATCCACGACAGGACCTGCTCACACTGCTCATTTTCTAATAAAGGTCTCCCGCGTGGACCCATTAATTGTGCGATGAATGTGGGGACGCCAGAAACGTGCCTCTCTCCTAATCGCGCAGCAGTCGGCTGCGACACACCTGGATCAGGAGCTCGGCCTGTGCCCACACCCTCACTTGGGCCTACGCGTCCTCGGCCGCGTCCACGTCCTCTAGGCCTGCCCCTACCCCTCAGCATGCTGTATTACCAGTGATTTCCAAGCCAGGAAAAAAATTGGCGCAAGCCTGCAGCCAAAATAGTATTTTTTCCCTTGTTTTTCAAAAGGACAAGCCACACTGCGTGTATTCAATGAATACTACTACGTTTAATAACTGTGTTGTGGCCCTGCAAATGTGTCAGAGAACTGCAGTGATGCAAAGTTATTCGCTACAGAAGATCAGGGATTTCCCATGCAGCAAAAAAATTGGCGCAAGCCTGCAGCCAAAATAGAATTTTTTCCCTTGTTTTTCAAAAGGACCAGCCACACTGCGTGTATTCAATGAATACTACTACGTTTAATAACTGTGTTGTGGCCCTGCAAATGTGTCAGAGAACTGCAGTGATGCAAAGTTATTCGCTACAGTAGATCAGGGATTTCCCATGCAGGAAAAAAATTGGCGCAAGCCTGCAGTAAAACGTAGCTGGCTGCGTCTGATTATTTTTAACGTTCTGCACGCAGCACACACGTACCCAGAGCCCTGAGGACTGTCAGAGGCAGGCGAAATAGAATTTTTTCCCTTGTTTTTCAAAGGACAAGCCACACTGCGTCTATTCAATGAATAATGTATGTCTTCTGGCCCTGCCTACACAATTCTATCCCTGTAGTATTAATGCCGGGTGCAATGGTCTGCACAGCCGGTTTTGAGAAGAAAAAAAAAATGCAACACTGCTAACAGCAGCCTGGACAGTACTGCACACGGATAGATGTGGCCCTAGAAAGGACCGTTGGGGTTCTTGAAGCCTACACTCACTGCTAACACTCTCCCTGCCTAACCACCACTTCTGTCCCTATTGCAGGGCGCAATGCTCTGCAGATCCAATTTTGAAAAAAAAAAAAAAATTACAGTGCTAACACAGTACTGCACACTATTAGATGTGGCCCTGAGAAGGACCGTTGGGGTTCTTGAAGCCTACAGTAACTCCTAACGCTCTCCCTACAGCAGCTCCATCACCAGCACTTTCCCTCAGCTAACTGAGTCACAAGGCATCTGAGCCGAGCCGCGGGAGGGGCCGACTTTTATACTCGGGTGACATCTGATCGCCCCAGCCACTCACAGCAGGGGGGTGGTATAGGGCTTGAACGTCACAGGGGAAGGTTGTAATGCCTTCCCTGTCTTTCAATTGGCCAGAAAAGCGCGCTAACGTCTCAGAGAGGAAACTGAAAGTAACCGGAACACCGCGTGGTACTCGTTACGAGTAACGAGCATCCCGAACACCCTGATATTCGCACGAATATCAAGCTCGGACGAGTACGTTCGCTCATCTCTAGTTATTATGATAATAAAAAGAGATTAATTTGATTGCATCTGAACATTCTAGAAATAAGACTTATCATTAGTGTATAGTGTAATTCTATCCTAGCTCAGGGCTTTCCTATTAGGGTGATACCATTGATCAGATCAAACACAGAATTTATAGTCATCATTTTGCTCAATTTTACTTAGAGCCCGTCACATCAGCACTTGGGGGGTTCTGTTTAGGGAACAGTACCAAGTGAATCCCTTGACTGTATTTGGGTCCGTTTGGTTTCCAGCCAGGCTTCTGGCATTTTACACGAAAAGTATTGCTGTTTTAGGCAGAATTCGGAGACAGAGGTTCTGAACAAAACCCTCAACACTGATGTGAACTGGCCCTTAGTGCTCCTTCACACGGGCGCTGTGAATTTTTTCGGCCGCCTGCCTCACGGCCGCAGCGCTTCAAAAATTGCGTGAACGATTAGGCAGCCATGACCAAGTCATGGCTGCATCTCCCGTTTTGTCACTCATTCAGACGTCCGGGGCTGCAGCGCGTATATGCCGCAGCCCGGGATACCATCATGCGACTGTCGGCAAAGGGAAGGGGCAGGACGGGGTCTGGAGCTAGTCTGCTAAACTCCCCACTCCCTCTCTGCCTCTTGCCAGCTGCCAGCAATGGGAGGGAGCGGGACGGGACAGGAGATTAGTAAAGCCAGTGTGCTAATCTCCCCCCCCCCCCCCCCCCCCGTTCCGCCCCCTCCATTTGCCGGCAAGGGGCAAAGAAGGAGAGGGAGTTTAGCAGAGACGCTGCTGAACTCTCTCCCTTTTCCATTAGCTCTCATAGGCTCCAATAGGAGTCTATAGGACCAGCCAGCATATTTTGGACGGAAGATAGGTCCAGACCCATCTTTTCCGGACGGTGTAAAAGCGGCCGGCCAGAATGCACTCTGTATGTATCTTTTCTGGATGAAAAATTGCCCATCTGAATGGATGCATTGGAATCCATTGCATCAGATGGTTGCGATTTCTGGCCAGCCTTTTTGGGGGGGCAAAATTGACACAATAAAATGCTCCTGTGAAGGCAGCCCTAAGGATATGTTTATATGGCAGGGAAATGCTGCAGAAATTCCGCAGCATTTCCACATTCCAATACAGAGTCAAAATTCACACCACTGGTATAGATTTTGATTTGAAATCAGCTGCGTACCTGCGAAGGAAGCAATAACAGCTGAGGACTTCGGAGGTGAACACTGTACCTTCTGAAATCAGGTGTGGGTACGCAGCTGATTTCGGCAATAATTCTGTTGTGGATGCAGAAAGGCTACAGAATTTGCCACAGAACACATGCCATAGGTCACTTCCACACAGGCGCTTTTTACACCGTTTTATCGAGCGTTGTTCCTCGGCAGAATAAACTTGGAACCAATAAGACACCTGCCCAAAACTTTTGCACGGCACTGTACTTTATCAATTCCTCATGGTTTTTAAGATCTCTGCTTGCAGTCATTCACCTGGAACCTTTATTGCGTACTTCCAATCTGTCCTGGTTATGTAAAGACACAGAGGAGGACTACTGGTTAGAAGACTGAATTCTGGAACTGTACTCCAACTGTACTATGTACTCAGCTATATCTGATAGTCCCACAGATGAAGTAGCACTGCACATAAGAAAAACACCTCTCCATTCAAGCTACTGTAGTGTCCCAGAACAACATCCTGGTCGCCTCCATAATTCTCATACATGTATTATCTCATGTGGATGCACTGTGCAAAACTGTCATGTCATTTTCTGTATGTATGTTGCACAGCTTTTCCAAAGTTTTTCTAAGTAAAGTTTTACCTGGCCTCAACCGTTCCTGATGACCCGAAGTACCATACACTTGTCTAGTGTTTATTACTCAGCCGCATAGAATAACGGTGTGGGAAGGGTGGCGTCACGACGTGATATACATATATCCTTCCATAAGCATTCCCCCTCTAGTTACCACTCGGCTACACCGTGACAAGGACTAAGCCTCCGGGTCCAGCGGCTCATGTCCCCGTGAATTACAAGTTCTGACGTCTGACATGTATATAATACCTACGGCTACTACTCAAACCCCCCCTTCTCCTGCAAGTTGCACTACTCTTTACTGCAATTGTGCAGTGAGGAGGAACTGGGGGCTCTGGATCCCCATTCTATTGATTAGTATGAGTCCCATCGGTGGTGGGCCCCCAGCGATCAGAAATGTATCCCCTATCCTATGTATAGGTGAAAATGTCCGTTGTGGCAAATTCCATTTAAATGTGTTGAAACTGCAACACCCCTTTAGAAGAGAACCCTACAATCTGACAATTTTGGTGGGAAAAGTATTACATGAAACCCAGAATATGATATCTAGCCAATTCGGCTCAATAAATCATTCAAGGAGGTGATGAAAGGGATCATCTAAACTGTAGAGAACTGAGGGCATTATTCCAGCATTAATAACTTAATTGCAGCCGTATGGGCAGAGTTCACTGACAAGGTGTTCTTAGGTCTTCCGTTTAGGGATGCTCTCTATTTAACATCTCATCATCATCTATTGCTGATTAAGACTGAGTTATTTTCAGCTACACTGCCCTGTAAGAGGCGGGGAGGGGGATGCGGAGGAGGAGGAGGAGGAGGAGAAGGGGGAGCTGGTAGAAGTATGTTCAAGTAGTGAAAAGAGTCACATCAGCCTGGGCTCAGCAGCTGGGAAGAGAAGAGCAAGAACAGCTCACTGTCCTCCAAACTTTATGGAACATGATATGGAAGATATGAGCATGTACGAGAAGGGGGGTGCTAAGAAGTACTGCATAAGGGGAAAGCACGTAGCTGCTATTGTAGCAGCAGTGGTGGTGGTGGGACTAGCTGTGGGACTGGGAGTAGGACTAACTTATCCAGACCCATGCAAAAGCACCAATGGAGATGCCACTGAATCACCTGCACCCAGTCCTGCAACATCTTTGCCCACTACTACAGTACACCACACTACAATACCAGCACAAGCTTCTGAAGCCTGCCCAGTGGAAAATAATGAAAACGGGGACTGGAGTCAGTTCCGACTTCCAAGTTACATTTACCCCCTGCACTATGACCTGCATATCCAGCCTGAGATGGATAAGGATACATACAATGGTACTGTGACCATTTGGCTAAATCTGACTCGCCAAGGTATCAAACATTTGTGGCTACACATCAGGGAAACAAGAATCATAGGGCAGCCCAGGCTGAGAGATCGAAATGACCAAGAAATCCCCATCAAGCACTGCTTTGAATTTAGGCGCCATGAATATGTGGTGCTGGAAGCTGACCAAGATCTGCAGCCCAATGGCAATGATAAAGACGACAGCTATCGCCTGACACTGCAATTTGCAGGACAGCTGAATGGCACCCTAGTGGGCTTCTACAGGACTACTTACCAAGAAAATGGAGAGACCAAGTAATGTATCTATGACCAACTGAGATATACACATGATTATATATATATATATATATATATATATATATCTACACACACACGCATACAATTGTGATTCCAGCAAATGCCAACCTGTGTCTAGCATTGGTGGACAAAGTCACTATTAGGCATGCTACAATGTAGAAGTTAATATCTGGGGAAGTTTCTCCAAGATCTCATTTCCTTGCAATCATGTGGTCCCTGACAGTAGCTATTACATAGATTCAGCAGTTACTGTGTAAGTGTATAGTGGCTAAGATGTAGGTGGTGACGATTATGCAGTCACACCTTAGGTAATGGTTTCTTATTTTTCTATTTGCCTCATTGTGGCGTTATGAATGTCATATGAAAGCTGAGGGCCCTCAATGTAGTATACCTCTGTTGCAGATCATCATTATCACTAGGAAAGTAAATAGCAATAACAGAAAGTTTTTCTCCTGTCATTGGAACAATTTTCCTGCCATTTTTGTTCCAGTTGTAGCATAATATCTCTCCATAAATTCCTATATGTCTGCATGATTTCTAGTTTCCAAATTACAAGAAACTTGAGAGCAAAAGCGAAATGTTTAAACTTTTTATTCAAGTTTATTGCATTTCAGGTAGGCTCTGATTACTTTAATAATAAGATTTTGTAATACAGTTAGGCTGGGTTCACACAGGGCGGATTTGCCGCGGAAATTCCGTCCGGAATTTTGCCGCGGCAAGTCCACCTGCGGCCACTGATCCCGGGATTAGCCAGCCATGTGAATGAGATTTCTCAGAAATCTCGTCCACACGGGACAGCGAATCCGCCGCAGCAAAGCCGGCAGAAGCCGGCGCTGTGGCGTAGATTCCCCTGCCGCAGCATGTACATTTTTTTCTTCTTCCGCTGCGGCCGCGCTTTCCTCTATGGGAGAGCCGGAAGAGCGAGCTGCCAGGCCGCTTCAAAATCCGCTGTTAGGTGCCGCGGGTTTTGAAGCGGCGCTTCTCCCGGCGGAAATCTCGCGGCCAAATCGCAAGATTTCCACCGGTGTGTGTGAAACCCAGGCTTAAAGGGACTCCATGCTTCTATTAATTTGGGTTACAAAGGATGTAACAAAAGCCCGTCTGTGTAAATAGCCTGCATATATACAAATCAGTGTGATGGCTCTCAGTTTATAAGGAGGGGGGCACCGATTGACGCTCCAGTATTATGCCATATAGCACAAGCTGTCTAAAACGGATAAAAGATAACAGATATTAATTGTACTTTGTATCATTTTATTTACTAATAAACTATCAATTCATAACAGTAAAATAATGAAATTGTGGATACTTTAATACAAATGTATCCATATGACGGTGCTCTCTGAAGTATGTAATCCAGCACAGCTTAATAAGTGAAATTAGTTCATATGGGGTATATATTCTGCACTCGTACTCATTGAACTGTGGTAGGAGCTACGGATTCCTCACACCATCTCTGCTAAAACTTGGTTTTGTCAAGTGTCCAAGGTACTGTTCACTACAGCTGGCACACACATCTAGCACTCTGTCATTAACTAAATGTTATTTAAGAAGCACATCATGTCGAAGGCACTTTAACTTGCTCTATTTGGAGGGAATTTGTCAATGAAAATTCACTGTAAATAATTGAATTACAGTTTTACAGAGCCGCATGCTGCATCTTTGCCAGATCATCCATTTATATTTCAAGTCTAAAAGTTCAAGTGTTTGATGGCATTTAGCTCAGGTTACCGTATAATTGCTGGGCAGGTATTTATACAACGTGCGTTCCTCTAGTTCTGTAGAAATACTAACAATATCAACTGTATATGTTCAGTCTCCTTTTGTGGCGATATTATGTATTATAGGGTACATAGCTTCTATTAGCTATGGATGGCATCATCAACAACTTTATTTTAGAGCCCAAATGCCACTTTACCATACTCTAATCAATTCACCTGAAAAGGGTTGTCCAATTATAAACTGTTGATAGTAGACCGGCGGGGGTCTGTCACCAGGGACCTCTGCCGATCAGCTGTTTTTTGGGTTGGTGATTTTTGCAGGAAGCAGACAGCTCCATTCCCACTGCACTGGCCAGGCTTTGAATTGCAGGGCATTCATTTCAATAGGAAATTATCCTGCAGTACCAAGCCTGGCCAATGCAGTGTGAGTGGGACTGTCTGTCTGCTACAGAAATCAACTCAGTGGTGAATAGAACAGCTGATCAGTGGGGGATCCCGGGAGATGGACTTCCTCTGATCTACTATTAATGACCTATTCTAAGGAGAGCCCATAAATAGTTTACAAATGGACAACATCTTTAAACTGCTGAGGAGGTCATTTATGACAACCTGGGTCACCAGGGCTTTAGTTTGGTACTGGTGACCTTGCACAAAGTGTTTTGGACATGCGGAGGCAGTGAAGCGAGCAATTGCCCAAAGACGGGTAAAAGTTGCCTACAATCTATGTACACTATCAATAGTTGTTTTATCTCAGTCTGGTCTGAAAGACTAAGTTTGTATATGGCAGCGGTTAGTACAAAACTTTTCATATATCTACCATCTGCAAATTGAGTATCAAGGAACCCTAGGTAGAGCAGAGTCCTGGGTCTCAGTTCAGTACTTAAAGGGGTATTCCTATTTGGGACTTTTCAGTCATATGTTATATCAACCAGGTGTAATAATTCTTTATTATGAGAATTGGAGAATCAGTGTAACACAGTCCTTGTCTGTTTCTGTAACTCTTACTACCACATACAGCCGTCCCAGGGGTTGTCAGGCTTGGTTCTGTAGATAGATATGTTTCCGTAACTCACGGAGAAATATTCTTATCGCGGTAATGTAGTCTGAAATGGGAATACCTCTTTAATCAACAAGCAGGTGTATTGCCTCCAGAAGTATATTACAATCCATAACTGCATTTACAATTCAGTAGGAATCAGAGCTGAAATCTCTCAGCGTTCCTTATTTGCACAGACCTTGCTCTGGGAATTTGCATGAGGAACTCCGCTAACTTGTTAGAGAGGTGTCTGACAACAAACTTATTGTCTGTTTCTAATATCAGCCAGCAGATGGGTGAATGCAGCTGTAGGCTATACTATACCCAGGATTTGTATAAAACAAATCATACAATTTACAAACATACCCAACTGTTTGTGTAGATTATATGTATGTATGCACTGTAAAATCATGGTTAACAATCCGACATAAGGCAACATCTGCATATGTTTGTATGTTCTCCTTGTGTCTTTGTGAATTACTTCCCACACTACAAAAACATAATGGTAGATTAATTGAAGAACTATGAGAGTGTTTGTGTATGTCTAGCACAGAATGAAGCAGGAATACATTAAGTGATTGCCACTCAATGACTATGTATGACTTCTATTTGCTGAGGCATTATGAATGCAATTTAATTTCTTGGCAGGAAATCTGGGAAATTGCAGCATAACTCTGCTTCTACCAGTTCTTCCAGTTGTCAGCTGTAATTTCCAAGATGACTTGCCAACTAATGAAGAGGAATTTCTGCTGGGAATTGAAATCTGCAACATTTGGGGTGATAAAGTGATGATACGGTACCCTGGGAATTGGGCATCTTCGTTGAGTCACAACTTTATATAAATTCCTTCATGAATGGGGTTTGCATTTTGACTTAGACTGAAAGTATAGAAAGAACCAGAGGTGGCATAGTAGCATTCATGATGTTGCTTGGTATTGTGGCAGTACAGGCTTGTGCACATCTGCTAGTAGAACGGGTTGTGTAGTACATTATCTTTTAGAATGTGGCTTGATGATCTTGGGATGACTTGGGTGTTTTACTCGTTTTAGAGACTATAAAGTTTTAGCTAGTTGGGGGCAGTAATGTGGACCTTCAGTTTATGGATACACTCCACTATGTATATATAAATATGGCACATGCTTTGAAAGTCATAGTTGTGTTACCCGCTTTCTTGAACATTTCTGTTATAGATAGATGATACGCAAGCCTCACTAGAGATAATTGCTGCATCCTGAGAGTAGAGATGTACGTTGGGTAGTTTGCTGCTCATGATAAGATTTGTACAGTCTGAGACTACATTTTACACGGTATGACCTGTTGGGCGCAGATGTCCAACAGGTGATTCCGTGATGATTGTTCCCGTGCTTTTAGGGCCCTTTTATACCAGCCAACAAATCGTTTAGATTTTCTCAATCAGCAAGAATCAGAACAATTGTTGTTCAGTACAGAAGTACACACAGACTGAACGACGAACGATAATTCCTTTGCTGTTCAGTTTATGCATGCCTGAAAACAGAGCGAAGAGTTGGTCCGTGAAAATGGGCAGTTGTTCATAAGTGAATGGAGACAGGCGGCCGGAACAATGTCAGGCCCGCTACGCCTTCATTCACTCAACGATGATTGTTGGTGTGTAAAAGCATTGGACTGAACTATTGGGCATCTGCACTTGACAGATCGCCCTGTATAAAAGGAGCCTAGCACAGGAATGATCATCACTCAGTGAATGGAGGTGGAGTGGGCCGGAGATTGTTCCGGGCACCCACCTACATTCACAGTAAACAGGCCGTCGCTCATAGATGAACGACGACCTGTTTACACCGGCCAATTTGTCCTTCTGTTTTTAGGCATTCATAAACTGAATGAATAAATTATTGTTCGTCGTTCAGTCTGTTTATGCTTCTACACTGAACGACAATTATTCAGATTCTAGCTAATTGAAGAAATCTGAATGATTTGTTGGCTTGTATGAAAGGGCCCTTAGTTTTCATACATTCAGTTTGCTTTGGGCAGCAATTTGATAAAATGTGGTCCATCTTTGCAATGAAACCCATTAATGGGAATCCATTGCTGCTGCAGAATCTGTGCTGACATGCTTGGTGAAGACATTGCAGATCATTTCTAAAACCTATTGTACAAAGCTACTCAAGAACCAGAGCACTGCTTTAGTTTTCACATACAAATACAAGGTGGTAATTTCAAATCACATAAAGGGACACAAAGTAGCAATATGCTTAATCCAGCAGTTTGTGCAGTGACTTTTTGAGTCTTTTTGAATCATGACTGATCCCATTGAGCATAATGGTTTTTGTATTTTTTTGTACCGTGGGTATACCAGCAAGATATAATGACTACCATCCAAATAAACCTCTGAACCCAGAATTTACACCACATAGTTTTCAAATAATTTACCGACAGTCGATCCTATTTTTTTTTCATTCTGATCAGATTAAAAAAGGTGTTGTAATAATTGGATTGAATTACCAAGGAAGGGGGACCAATGATAACTTTACAGGGAATGTCAAATTCCCATCCACTATTTTGGCAGAATGAGGGTAGCCCTTCATGTCAACCTATATTCTATTAATGTGCTGCTGTCAAAGAAATTAATGATGCCAATTAGCACATGATGACTGCTTCTGTCAGCAGCATATCTCCCTCAGCCTGGCAGGGTTAGTATCAGATTATTCCTGCTTGCAAAGAAACAATTCTGGTTAGAGGAATTGCTATAAATGATCTTCCTGTGTAGAATGTATAAAATGTCTCCAAACTAGCGCTTCATTGTAGAGGTTTAGATTTAAAGGGTCACTAACTTTTCAAACTCCTGCTTATATAAAAGCCAGTGTGCATGGCATTTAAAACTTTGACAGTTTTTCTATAACGACAGACTGCAAAATGCCACTTTTTTTAATAACAACGCATCATCCAAGTGGAGGTTTTGCAGAAAGAGAAAATTTACCCTCAAATCCTCTTCCTAAGACCAAAAGAGAAGGGAAATGCTGAATAGAATGCTTTGGATCATTCATTTTGGAAATAAGAAATCACAGCTTTGGCCTGTCCATATCTAAATTGATGGTGGAGTTCAGAATGACAAAATTTAAAGCTTACCTAAACTTAAGGTGACTTTTTAGAAAAACCTGTGTCTGTGTACATGAGGAATAACACTATTTCTGACCCATATATGACTTTTCTCCTGTATTTATCACCATTTTCTCTAATTCTCTGTGTTTCCTAAGCTAATGACTGTTATGATGTCTCCCATAAACTGCACACAGAGAAGTAGATATTATGCTCTCCAATCATTATCTCCCATATGCAGAGAAGCGGCAACAGCATGGAAGACATTAAAGAGAAGTACTGAGCAGTGTAGATGTGATTCCAGTAGCTATGAGACAGTAAAACATTATCTGCAGCAGCAAGTCTACGTCTCTCTCCATCCTTTATCCTTCCCTTTCCATAGACTGGTCTTTCAAGATGGATTTTAGAAGAGACTACAGTGCCATTAACGGGGGTGGGGGAAGCCTATATTACAATGTATCTTACTGGTATAATTGATTTATGCAAAGACTGTTGAGAACTCAGTGACCCGTACCATCTTGAGAAGGTTTAGATTGGCTTATGGGATTCAAAGTAAAACCTACCATGTACAACTTATAATGCTGGTGTCTTCTTATGCATCAAGGATCCTTTGAGCTTCCTTTAGATCCAGAGCTGGGGTGTGTCTGCTACTTTTTCACCTTTTTTAAAGCTACACCAATGCATGGATATTGTAATCAAGAGCTGATTAAATGCTATGATAGTGTGAACTACTCAATGAACTACTGAGAAAAAGTTGAAACAAGTCACTTGTTCTAAGAAGTCATTTAGAACACATCAGTGGAATGACTCTGCATCGTTAAGAGCCAATCATTTTGAGTTCGTAGATGGAAATTATTGTTAAGAGTTATTTTTATAGTCAGTTTATTAAAATTAGCATTGCATCTATGGACGGACAGCATTGTTGGTAAATGTTACAAGTTCTGCTCCGCTGTTTTCTTCCACCTCTAAGTAATACACAGATCTCAGCAGGCTTATTCTACAAGAAATGACACAGATTTTATTTTCAATATCCGAAATGCTAATATGTTTCCAAAAAGTTTCAGCATATATTTTTGAATGCCACTATTAACTCTTCTGGAACGTGACTTTTTATAATGACACCGGCTTAAAGGCAACATATGAGATGGGATACATAATATATCCACTGTTGACATCTGTGTTTACTGGATAAAATTTTTGACCTCACTGACCTTTTGGCAAAGTATGAAGTTGGGCAGAAGAGAATGTGAAAAGGTCAACATGTTCAAGTATTTCAAGAGTCTGCATAGGCTCTGATGATTTTAGCTTTTACAGAACATCTTTAGTATGTACTATGATTGCACTTTTGGTACCAATTCCCTAGTTTTACAACCTGGTTGTTAAAGATAAGATTAGTGTTATTCCTTAAAAAAGAAAGATAAGATTAGTGATTAGCAATTTTAAGATAGCAAGTAGAGTTGGCAAAGTTTTCCAGTAACACAAGATCAAAGGTAAACTTGTCACAGATGGACAGATCCAGTGAATCATTCACTTGAGTGATTCTTCTAAGGCGGTAGAGATGAGGAGGTTTGGTAATATATAGTAGTTGCCAATGAGTGACTCAAAATGTTAGAATAATTTCCATTTTGTGGAAACATTAATTATCGGATTTCGCAGTATAGGATAAAACAAATTATAGAGGTAGAACTTGACATCAGATTAATACAATACACATAGTTTAAGTTACACATAGTTTTCCATATCCGTACTATTCTAGTACGTATATGGAAAAATAGCAAAAATTGTCTACCTCTAAAGATGGCCATAGATCTTCAGTTCTTAATCATGGCACAAGTTGGTTTGGCTAATAGCTAGTCTCCCCGACTCTCTCATACACTTGTATGCATGAATGTGTTCTCAGTCAGGAGAGGGAAATAAGCCACTGCTATACACCTCTGACAGGGGTTTATCTTTGGTAAAAACAAAGGATTAGGAATGTTGAAATCCCACATGCTCAATCCTTCTTTCTCCTGACATCTGCCATCTTAGGAAAGCCATCGTCTTGGCTGAGTCAGCTGAGTTTGAAATCCATAGGAAAAAAAAACCATTGACAACATGATTGTTAACAGCCAATTGTCAATTTATTTCTTCATTCCTAAAAAGAATAACAGAGAAACGGTACAATGTAGAAATGATTAGATAGTACTCATTTTAACCAATGTCGTCTATGAGCTCTGGTAAAGCTTGTCAGTTGTAGCCCATAGACTCTAGTCATTTAATCTCATTTAAAATGACTGGATTTGTCTAATTTCAAAACCTATGTCTATAGCCAAACTATTTGTAATTTTGGTACCTGGATCGTGAGTAGATTTAATTCCATTTTGTTTTACTTTTTGGTTGATCTTAGGATGTCTACAGACCTACCAATGTTCATTCTAGACAAACACATAGTCCTCAGATTGAATGTGACCTGCTTATAATGTGAAATACAATGATGCTCCATGTCTACTCTTCTATAATCTTGAAAGATTAGGTCTATATTGTTGCTATTAACACAATTTGCAATAATTATTATGTATCACTTAACCCTTTCCAATCCACTGTCTGACCTCTAAAGACATTATGATTTAAGGCTGTACAGCTCCGATGTTGAAAGACATCCGACGGGGTTCTCTTACTGTATATTGCCAGCCTCTCTGCTGTCGGAGCCTATCCAACATGTCACCTCATGCAGTACTGGCTTTAGCCAGCATATAGCGCCGTTGTATAATGGCAGAAAAAGAGTAAGCCTCTTAGGAAAACCAGGATACAAATTGGATTGGAAAGGGTTAATTGCCATACTTGGTGTGACCGCTAGTGGTCCGTTGCAGCATATACTTTTACTAGTATATACAAGTTTCTTACCATCTATATTGAAATTTGCTTCGAAATGAATGCTCTGCTGTTACAGAATCAGTATTACTACAAACCTTGATAGCTGTATTTTATATCCTAAGCATGTCTGTAGTTCATCACATACTTAGAAGACTACCAGCATGATTTATTGTGTTTTCACAAATAACATTTGAAGAGAGGAAAGCAAGTCTTGTCATTGTCAGCACAAATAAACTCAACATAGTTAAGATTCCTCGATAATTAATCCTGTGGAGGGGTTGGTAAATTTGTATGTTAATTATCAGCATGCATTTTGAAGGCACATGAGTTGTTTGCTCTTTATATGCTGTTGGTTTCTGTTTTAATAGGCTGTAATTAACATGTTGAGATTATTCTAGTCATTGACAGCCATATGTTAGGGTAGTTTCACATCTGCATCGAGGGATCCCTGTTTTCTACTTCGTTAGGGGAGCAAGAAAGGGGAATCTCCATGGCCGAATAGCTCAGTATTAGGATGGAACCAAACAACGATGAACCAACCCCATTGACTATAATGCGGTTTGTTCGATTTTTGCTCAACTGTCCAGATTTTAGTTGGAAGAAAAAGCGCTGTATGCAGCACTGTTTCTTCCAGTATTTACAGTTAGATCTGCAGTGGAACATCTGACCGAAGGTCCCGACGCACATGGGAAACCACCCTAAGATTCAAAATGATCACCTTGTATAACCCTACAATCAGACAGTATACTTAAACATCCCTGTTAAAATTCGATGAAATTATATGTTAAAAAAATACTGAATATTGTAATTTTCTTCCCAAGGAGCATTGCAGCTACGGATCATGAGCCAACAGATGCCCGGAAGTCATTCCCATGTTTTGATGAACCAAATAAAAAAGCAACGTACAATATTTCCATTACGCACAAAAAAGAATATAATGCTCTCTCCAATATGCCCGTTGAGGTAAATATGAAATAATTATTTGTCAGCTGCCCATAATCATATTAATCCATCCTTGCCATGTTATTATCATTTTGGGCAGGAAAATCATTCTCAAACAAGTTGTGTCCACTTAAAGGGCCACCTTAGTGATATTTTTTATTTATTCATTATGTAGCTATCCCCCAGTACATATAGCTCAGATAGTGTTACCTGTGTTAGTTATTCCTTTCTATCAGAATCTCCCAGACCCTTTTTCCTCAGATGGTCATGTGATCTCATTCTTGCCAACTCAGATCTACTTGAATTTAGGGATTCGTTTACTAGTCAAATTATTATTTTGTGTTTTGCTACCGTATTACATGGATCACACGGATTATATGGATCTACCACAGAAACTGCATAGGGGGAAACACAGACACTAGAGATGAGCGAACGTACTCGGTAAGGGCGATTTCGCAATCGAGCACCACGATTTTCGAGTACTTCACTACTTGGGTGAAAAGTACTCGGGTGCGCTGTGGGGCGGGGGTTGCAGAGGGGAGTGGGGGGTAGCAGCGGGGAACAGGGGGGAGCCCTCTCTCTCCCTCTCCCCCCCACTCCCCTCTGCAACCCCCCGCTCACCCACAGCGCACCCGAGTACTTTTCACCCGAGTAGTGAAGTACTCGAAAATCGCGGTGCTCGATTTCGAAATCGCCCTTACCGAGTACGTTCGCTCATCTCTAACAGACACGACTGTCACACAGCTCTAAGTATCTAGTCGTCCCTCTGACTAGATACTTATGTTGGGTAGTTTATTTAGGTGAATATAGAAGGTAATGATAAATAAATTGATTAACTTAAGCCACATGTACATGCAACAATTATCACTCAAAATTCGTCCAAACAATGGTGTAAATGTGCACCTATCGTGCATTATTCATTCACTGTTTGTTCATCACTGACTTCAAATCAGCATAAAATCCATTGTCCCCGATAGCAGGGACCACACACTGAGTTCTCCACGGGGAGCGCTGATAACATTGAATTCAGCAAGCAGCCCACAGCAGAACAAAGGAGGTGTATTTAAAGAACTGACCACCTGCTGTTCTCTTAATACATGCAAATGAAGTTAATAAGCTACTAATGACAATTAGTGCCCATTAGTAGCTTATGCAGAATGATCGTTCAAAACTGTCACTCAAACTACCTTTTGAATGAATTTTGAGCGATCATCTTTGCGTGTAGATGGAGCTTTACTCTCTACCCTGCAATTGCCATTTCAGAGGTGGATGGTCAAGCAATTGTGTCCCTCTCTTTCCCCACGCAATTGACATTTCAGTTTTTTAAACATTGAGGGCTTGATCATTCGTCCCCATATTACAGATAATCTGCCTGTGTAATCATTAATAAGTGCTGATTGGCATGGTCATTGTTGGTTGGTGCTCCTTACCACAAACAGACAATCTGCCCCAGTAAAACCACTTTTAAGGAATGCATTATAATTGTCTATGAAAGAATCCTACTAGAGCAAAAGAAAAACAAGTAAATGATATGGGATAAATCCTTTTGATTATCTCAAAAATCTTTACATGCATGTCCCTTTCCCGAGGAGCATCCTAATATAAAAAATATAATTTGGATTACTTGTCAAATAAAGGAGGAATATTCACATATGATGCCAGGTAAAAGAGTTTGTCTCAACACAGTTCATCTCAACACCATTCAGAAAGTTGATCATCGATGTAATACATAGATAATACTAATCCACCAAATTATAAACTGCTCTTACAGAGCTGCTCCCCATTCTGACTCATAGAGGAAGGTGCAAAGCGAGGGGACCTTGACACCCATGACATTGCAAATAAATCTATTGCTACATGGTATGCTTCTGGGTTTGAAATTAGTTTGAAGTATATTCGGGCTCTGAAATAACCTAAACCATACACACAACTGGATGTGAACAAAAGTTATCTATTTATTAATTGACAGGCAGCAGTTTTTATAGAGGCACGTCTCAATTACAATAATTCAAATTTATTATAATTCACCTATTACCATTAGTTCATAAAACTTAACACAAATCTGAATATGCATGATAAAGAATTTAACATCTAAAACGCCAAACAGACACGCCCAGGTGCAGTCCAACATACATGATTGACTTCTTGGAACACGGTTATAGGAATTAAAAACATTAAAATGCTTAAGAATCAATGGAGAACAGGGCGCTATGACCCGGCCCATCGAGTCTGCTTTCTCAATTTCTGAGATTGGAATGTTCTAGCCACCAAGTTCCCCTTTATTTTTTAGTACATTTCTGCAAATCTTGTTAAAGGAAAAATACAAAATGGAAGAAACATATTGTAAAATATGTAGGGAAAGTGGAGTCATATTAATTTCACTAGAAACATCCATAATATGGTATATGGACCGAAGCGGTCTTTCCATGACAACATCTTTAAGTCATAATTTCCACAGTAGGAAATAAATGTAGAAATCCTGTGGGTTTACGAGTTATCTGTCCACTCAGGTTTGCAAAAATGGGAGGTTCCAGACAAAAAGAAAAAGCTGCAGATTTTAACACCAATATATAGTCACATATATATTATACTGCAGAAAGTCTTAAAGCAAGTATTAGAATAATATGAACTGACAATGTTATAAGCTTGCCTAAGATATGCATATACAGTATGTGTCCTACATAAAACAGGAATGCTATATACTTCAGCCCTATTTCAAGGTGTAACAGTATCTCTAATTCTTTTTTTTCTATTAGAATATTCATGATGACGGAAGTGGTTGGGTCCGAACATATTTCTATAAATCAGTGCCTATGAGTACATACTTGGTTGCCTTTGCTGTCCACCAGTTCACATATGTGGAAAGATTTTCAAACAGAAATATTCCTGTAAGTAGTAATCTTTTAGAAAACAAGTGCTAAATACTCTTCGTTGTCATCTGAGCTACTCATAGTTTACTAGGGAATTGATCATTCCTACATAATTAAATGTACTTCCTGATTGAAGGGGGTTATCTAGTTTAGAAAAACTATCCTTTAAGGAATTTTAGTCCCCTCCCCTCCCCCCACCCCTACCACCACCACCATCCTTCCAGGATCCTTATCTGTTAGCCAGAGTAGAGATCAGCTGCACATCCTTAGGACCCGGCTCATACAGTACATTGATTTCACTGAGAGCGGCATAATGGAAATTCAATACTTGCTGTCAGCTTCTCCACTGGATTACAGTTTATCGTTGGGGTTACAAGGAGTGAGACACTCTGTGTTGAGTTTATCCTTCGGAGGACTCTTCTAGAGTAAAGGAATTGTGCAAAGCAGGCAACGCTCTAAACATACTGAAGACACTTAAGTTGTCCATACAGGGTCTATAACTACTAGTCAAACAATCAGTTAGGACTCCCTACAGTGATAGTGGGAACAGCGAATGCCAGGCAGCCAATGCATTGCTTATCTCTCTGGGGAGCAAAGGATTGAGCAGATCAAAATCCACCCTGCCCTGTCCGTTTTCCCTGACTTTTTATATCAGGGGACTATTAGGCTCACTCTCATCCAATGATTATTATTTTTTAATTGCAGCTAAGAATCTATGTGCAGCCACAACAAAATGAAACGGCAGTATACGCAGCCGACACTACAAAAGTTGTGTTTGACTTTTTCGAACAGTACTTCAATATGGACTATTCTCTTCCAAAGTATGGTATGTGTGTTCCTTTGTTATTAGCAGGGTGGGCACCAAAGTACACAAAGATTTGCTTAAAAAAACAAACTGTTTTTCCTATTTGAACTTTGGGAATAGATTTACAAATTGGTTTGTCATTGTCAGCTATTAGGCTATATTGGGTGAAACAATTATCTTGGTTTGAAGTTCACTTTTGACAAGTGTAAGAGAATAATCAGCAAATCATTGCATTTTATCCAGTAGCAAATCGGGGAATGAGGAGAAATGATTTACTCATCACTAATGGTTACTTTTGTCTAACATCGTTTGAAATCATTTTTGAGACATGTTAATAATTGCAAGGGTTAATCACATATTTCTATATCCCAAAATATAGAGTTTATCCAAAATATAGCCAGATCCGGAGTTTATCCAAAGTATAGTTAGTAGAGATGAGCGAGCACGCTTGGAAACAGCAGTTACTCGAGCGAGCATCGCTCATCTCGAGTAACTGACTACTGGTCCGAGCGTGCTCGGTCGTTAGCGGCGGGCAGCAGGGGTGAGCGGGGGGAGAGAGAGATCTCTCTCCATCTCCCTCCCGCTCGCCGCCGCCCTCCCCCGAGCACGCTCACACCAGTAAGCAGTTACTCGAGATGAGCGATGCTCGCTCGAGTAACTGCTGTTTCCAAGCGTGCTCGCTCATCTCTGATAGTTAGATCTATGCTGCATCTTTAAAGTTCATTCGTTTCTAGTAATAAAAGTTATGTGTGCGCTCTTAGGGATCGTTCACATGAGGGAATTTGCATATCTAACTTCTAAGCGAGAAAAATTGGGTCTATTAGAACCAAGGGTTTCCTATGGAAATGTTCAGATGAAGGAATTTTAGCCATGCAAAAAAATCACAGCTAAAATAATCAGCGACTGAAATTCTCTGCTGTGCAAAAATATGGGTCTTGACCTATCTTTGGTGCGCAGAAGTGTCCATAGACTCCTATGGGAGCTGGAAAAAAAGGGAGGGGGTTGGTTTAGTTGCGTCCAACACTCAGAAAGACAGATGCCTGTATTTTACACATTAGAAATCATTAGGAGGATTTCTACCCACCGAGGGAATTCCAAACAGCACCGCATTTTTTCTGTAACATGCCGCTCCAGATCATCTGAATGGGCGATTTAAATGCTAATGAAGCTTGGGACTGGATGTAGGAAAATCATCTCTTCACGCGATTTTTAGTGGAGTTAGCCGCTATTTTTTTGTGCGCAGAATTGTTGCGCGATTAGGTCCCTCGTGTGAACGAGCCCTTAATATGTATAGTATTTCACTTGTGAGAGCAACAGTTTATATATCCAGAGCTACTCTTCATAGTAAATACTAGAACAGGAAGTTGTCAGCACAATCAGCCATTTTGGAGGTCTAAACTTCCTTGTTGGCAGATTGCAACATTCATTTTTAACACTCAATGTTCATTTGCTCAGATAAATTTATCACTTTATTTTCTGTAAGTTCTGTATAGAATCAGGTGCATAAGGTTAACATCACACAGGCAATTTTACAGCCTATTTTGCGCACATTGCTTTGGGGAGGTCGCGATCCTTGCACGACTTGTGGGACATTAATATATACACCAATATTGTGGGGACGTGTATGTGCATGTTAGTACCTCTTAAGTATCTGTAAAGGTTACTAGCTTAGTAACACCATCTGTGAACAATATAGTCACACTCAGTTTGTGTTTAGTATTTATCTCCCACAATTCCTAAAACATTTTTATACCTTCGTACTTTTACAATTACCAGCTTTCTCCTTCCCAAAACAACAGTAAATAGTTGGTAGATGCCTCTTACTATTCGCTTTTGTGGTCTGTCTGAGATGAGATTTTACATTGTTTTGGTCCATGACAGGTAAAGTAGATAATGTCACCTTCAAACTCTCAAGTTAAGAGACTCCGTCTGGGTTTCCTTCACTTTTTGATGGAAAGAATCAATAGTTTGAGATCAAGTTTTAGAATTATTTTCAAGCTGAATATTTTTAAAGAACTCTATATTTGCAACAATTTTATTTATAAATGGCATATTCACACAGAAGTAATAATATATGAGGTTATAGGACTAATTCAAGACACCTCTCAACATATATGATTATACCATTGACCAAAGGTTTTCCATTGATGGAACCATGACAGGCTCTATTATAAGCCAATGGAGTCTGTTGTCACCATTTGGTTGTGTCATATATGACATATATTATAAAAAGAAGTCATGACGCCAGTATGAACAGAACCTTAAGGTGCCCATGCACATTAGACTACAGTTAATGAAAATGGACAATTTCAACCATAATGAACCATAATCTCATCGGGCAAAATTTAACAACAAACGATCATTTCAGCCAATGGATGACACACCATCATCATCTGGAAAGAAGTTGACTGTGGTTGAAATTTTCTAGCAAAGATCTTTCATTGATGAAAGATTTTCAATAAAGGCATATTACAGAGGGAACATTTGTCCTTCACCTGGTGCCATTGAACGTGTATCATGGTTTGAATGACTGTCCAATATGGTCTAAAATGTGTATGACTGCATCTGTAATTCAATCGCTTGATGATTGTTCGATCATCTAGCTATTGTGTAGGGCCATCGTTAATATACTTCCTCTATGAAAATCTCCTAAAATCTACAGTAGGAGGTACATTCTGAGTTCTGATAATCAACTAGTTGATTTTAGGCTTAAAGAACATTTTGCAACAATAGAAGTACATTCTGTTCACTTTTGGCATAGAATTAAAGATGTGTTTTCTTTGGTCACAGTGCTATCTTAGGGCTTTTTCGCTTTTCAAATCCCTATACCTGGTACTGGATGGGAACCATGGACCCATATGTGCCGTCTCTCCTTCCCATCTAGCAGATTTTTCCCTGTTGCACTGTCAATCAGGATTGATAGTTTACATTAATGTTCAAAACAAAAAAGTAGGGGAAGGACACTTTACGAGTTCGAGACTGCATGCATAGGATAATTGGTGCGCTCACCTTACAAGGTTGTATATCACACAACACTAATATCACTTTCATTGACATATGGTCTGGACTGCTACCGGCTTCTGGACATTTTTGCAATAATAAATGGTACAGCTAGTTCCAACTGAAAACAATAGGATCTGTTGTGCCAGTAGTCAGTTTCCTTCCAACTTTTATATGAAAAGCTGGAGTTATGCGAGTCTGAGTACCGGTCTAATGCAAGGTCATTATTTTTATATCATGCTCTGAACAATTTCATAGTTTTGTTCTTAAGGTGAAATGCCTTAGTTTTTTATGTGTTTCAGAATTTCTTGAAAACTTTGTCATTGCAACATTGGTTTTGTTGAGAAATCTAAATTTTTGCATTCACTATAAAGTAATTTTATTGTTTCGCTTTTTTTTCATTTTCTTCTCACCTAGATCAAATAGCAATACCTGATTTTGGCACTGGAGCCATGGAAAACTGGGGACTGGTCACATATAGAGAGGCAAACTTGCTTTATGATCCTAATGAATCTGCAACAGTTAATAAGCAGAGAGTTGCGGCTGTAATTGCTCACGAGCTTACCCATCAGGTATATGACTGAGCTTCATAGGTTTCATGACCATTAATAAAGTGATTTTCTGCGACTTAGGATAGGTCGTCAATAGTTGATCTACAAGGTCCATTGCTCCAAATCCCCACCAATCAACTGATTGAAGAGGACATGGTACTCAGCAGAGTGCTGCGGACTCTTCTCAGGCCTATGACATCATTTACACTGGTCACATGGGCTGAGAGCAGTTCTGTTCTTTTCAAGTAAATTGGACCAAGCTGCAATACTAGGGACAGCCGCCATAGAATGTACGGTGTAGTGGACTGAAATGACAGCAGCACGCATCCCCATTGTCACTTCAATCAGCTGATTAGTGGCAATCTTGAGTGGCGGACTCCAACCAATCAACTATTAATTTACCTATCCTGAGGATAGGTCATCAACATTTAGGGCTTTCTTCTGGAAATGACTCCCCCTGGTGATAAAGGATAGAAATAGAGAAACTGACAATCCAGCAAATAGCTGATCACCAGGCCACTCAATGCAATAATTGCTGGTTTGGTGGTCCTGGAAGGTGTGTTTAGGACAACAGAATGTGGAATATATTACTTAAAAGAATATATTAGGAAAAACAACAGACTGACTACAAGTTTACCATAAAATGTGTATTTTAGTTATCTACTTGGGTTTTACTAATAAAGAATATGTTTTATAATTTAGCATCTATTGATTTCAAGACAAGGTATATTGATATTTAGAGCAGTTACTGTGTACTTGTGTCTAAGGCCACTGTCACACATGCGTTCAGAAAACCTAGCTCAAAATCGTGGCATTTTACAGTGATTTTGAGCTGCATTTACATGGTACAGTATTTGACAACGCTTTTTAACGCACCCCATCATTGGGATGGGTTATGGGATGCATAAAAAAATGCTGAAAAATAGAACAGACAGTGCTTGAAAATCGCGATGTTACAAATGCCACATTTGAGTGCAGGTCTGAGAAGCAAATCAAAATCAATGGGAGCGTTGTACCTCGGGACGCCACGCTAATGGTGGTAAAAAGCGGAATGTGTGAGAGTGGCCATAGTCCCTGATATCTGCTAATCACTTTTTTCTATGCAGGATTGATAAAAAATTGTCCTGCTTGTTTATTGCAGTGGTTTGGAAACATAGTGACGATGGACTGGTGGGATGACTTGTGGCTTAATGAGGGCTTTGCCAGCTTCTTCGAGTATTTAGGAGTAAATTCATCAGAACCCACATGGAACATGGTTAGTTGATTTTCAAGAAAAGAATATATAAAATATATATATTTACAAGCATTTCCATGCCATTTTCAGCAACATGTTTTTTAACCATTTTTGGTTGCTAAACACACGTAAGCCAGATATTTGCTATTTTTTAATTGAAGAATAAGATGTTCTCTACACACACTATAGCAGCTTTATCAATACATTTACAACAGTTCAATACTATTCAACAGAGCAGAGTGACACAAATAAGAGCAGCTCTCTAGAGAACCCAGTCCATCCATGTATTACATGGCCAAATACACTGAATGGCCACTTTATTAAATATATACCTGCCCTTTCATGATTGGAGCTTCCCTGCATGGATTTTAGACATGTGACCCTGGAGTGACTCATAAAATCACATGAGCAAGTTTTCTGTGGATCAGTATCAGTCAGAATCCTCATTAAAATGGGAAAATTGAGCAATCTGAGTCATTTCCAATTAGGCATGGTCATCGATGTTAGACTAGCCAAGGCATGAATTTCAAAAACTTCCAGCCTTGTTGAGTTCTCTTGTGCAACAGTATTGAGATTATACTGACAATGGTGTGATCAAGGAAAAACATCCAGCGAAATGCCATCCTGTAGATGTAAATAGCTAATTGATGAAAAGTATCGGAGGAAGATGTTGAGAATAGAGATGAGCGAACCTACTCGTTTCGAGTAATTACTCGATCGAGCACCGCGATTTTCGAGTACTTCAGTACTCAGGTGAAAAGATTCGGGTGGCTCCGGGGGGTGGGGGAGGCGTGGCGGAGCGGGGGGTAGCAGCAGGGAACAGGGGGGAGCCCTCTCTCTCTCTCCCCCCCACTCCCCGCTGCAACCCCCCACTCACCCATGGCACCCCCCGAATCTTTTCGCCCGAGTACGGAAGTACTCGAAAATCGCGGTGCTCGGGCAAAAAAGGGGCGTGGCCGAGTACGCTCGCTCATCTCTAGTTGAGAATCATTCTGATGAACAGGCAATACTGAATTTAACACTGGTGCTCCAACAAATGTGTTCCTTAGCATAGATGGGCAGATGACCAGTTTGAGTACTATTGCTGTTTCATTGGAAAAGAAAGGCAAGACTACAGTGGAAAAAAACAGTGCAAAACTTGGATGACTGAGCAGTGAAAAAATATCGACTGGTCACATGAATCCTAATTTCTGTTGCACCGTGCAGATGGGAAGGTCAAAAGTAGTACGAATCAATAAACCCATCCTGTCAGCTGTTCAGACTATGTCAGCACCTCCATCTAATTGGCGGCAACTGCAAGAAGCTCTCCTATTCCCATGCGCCAATAGTCCTTTCAGCACCTTGTAGAATCTATGTCATGACACATTGCTGTGGTTCTTCATGCCGAAGGCTTTCCATCGTGCTACTAGTTGGTTGTTTCTAATGAAATGGCCATTCAGTGTACATGACGAACATGTAATACTACATTTTCTCTGCAGCTGCCAATTCAGCAAAAATGTTTGGCCCAACACAGCTCCTTGCAGCAAACATATGACACACTTATTCAAATCTTTAAAAAGGGATAATACAATCTCTAATTTTACACCGCCTATTTGTTGGCATATTTTGCGCCAAGTCTTAGCTCAGTAAATCTTCCCTAATGTGTTAGGTTGGAATTAGGTTGGTTTGATACATTTTCTATAGTGTTTCTTCTCCAGATATTAGTTTAAAATGTACAGTAAAACATGAAAATGTGTACATACACAGCATTTAGGTTTTTTTTGCCATTTTGTAGCATTTTGAGAGCAAGTCCAATTTTTACCAGCATGCTCAAGGTATTTTTTCTGGAGTTCTTCTCCATAGGTTTCTCTATAAAACTTCAAAAATACCATGAAAAAATGGCTGTGCAAAATGTCAGATGCTGAAAACCGCAACCACAATGCTTGTGTGTATGTGTATGAGGCCTAATAGCTAGTACAGGGCAAAAAAGAATGGTGCATGACACAGAGATTTATTCATTCATCCATCAGCTGATTTCCTGTGTCATGCATCACAGCCTCGGCAAAACTTGGCATAACACAGAATATCAGTTTTGCCCAGATTGTTCAACAAGTGTCAATGTCTTGTGTTTGCTCTTTTTACAGAACTGTCTAACTTTTGTTTTCATTTACTACAATAAGTTCTTCATGTCAGAACTACAAACATTTTTTTACAGCTTGACCAAATTTTAATTGATGACCTATTACCTGTAATGAGAGATGATGCATTACTGTCTTCCCACCCAATTATCGTTGACGTCTCCACCCCAGCAGAGATTACATCGGTCTTCGACGCCATTTCATACAACAAGGTTGGAAATACAAGAACTATGCATTTGGCCTTTTTTTTTTCATTAATTCCAAAAGTAAATCTAGTGACTAAGGTGGGAAAGTATATGTGATTTTCTTCCACCTCACCCATGACTGAAAGTCAGCATACTGCATTACTTCTTCTATTCATTAGATTAGTTTATCATTCCCTATTTTATGAATTATGTAGCATTTCTTGTAGTAGATTTCTTGTAGATTTCTAGGTGGATTCCGTAGTGTTATGTTATGTTTTATATACAACCAATCCCTTTACAAGCAGGAGCAATACAAATAATAAAACTGGAGGGTTGCCAGAAAAACAAATTCAATGCCTTTTAGATGCCATTATCACCAGGTTTGCCCCACTAGCCCCTGAAGACACTAGCATATCTACTGAAATATGTAGAGGGGCATAATGATGTAGATTTACACTAGTATATATTTACACCAGTTTTCTGGCAGAAATGTATCCACAATTACAATATTTGCATTAAATGCCATAATACTCAATTTTCTGAACCTCTGAATGTTGTAAAGATTGGGCAAGGCTTCAGATTAAGTATTGCCATGTTCGCAAAACTCTTAACCATTAAAATATCGCACTATTTAACCCACACGGTATACACCAAAAAAAAACCAGAATGCCTGAATTGTGGAGGTTATTTTTACCCCAGGCCCCCCAAAAAAAGGAATAAAAAGTGATCAAAAACATGTATTATCTCACTGTGGTACTACTCAGAACCACAGCTCTCCCGGCAAAATATAGCTCTCACACAGCCCAACTGATGAGAAAAAAAAGTCATGGATTTTAGAATATGAGGGCAAAAAGCAATTTTTACTTTCTAAAATTTTTTTTTACTTTCTAAAAGTAGTAAGAGATGAAAAAAAAAAACTATATCAAAATTTGGTATTGCTTTAATCGTACTGACCCGCAAAATAATGTTCACGTCTTTTTTGCTGCATCTTGGTAAAAAAAATAATAAACTCTCCAAAAAATGGTGCAATTGCATTTTTTAATTTTACCTCACTTAAAAATTTTCAGTATTAGGTACATTTTTCAGTACATTAAATGGCACTATTAAAAATACTTGTCCTGCAAAAATGAAGCCCTCATACAGCTACATCATTATGTATCTTGGAAGGTGGGGACAAAAAAGTAAAAATCTCTAGTCCTGAAGGGGTTAATATATTTAGCTTTACTTCACACAGAAATGTTACCCTAATTTGAATAACTGTAATATAGAGAATAAAAATTCTTACTAAATGTACATTATGTCTGCAGGGAGCATCCATTCTAAGAATGCTTGAAAATTGGCTTACGCCTGAGAAGTTTCAGTTAGGATGTCAGGTACAGTATTATATTACATTAGGTTAACTTATATATAGTATTCGGTATGTTTTTAATGCTTCTTACATATTATAAAACTTGAAGGGGATTTCCAAGATATATATATATATATATATATATATATATATATATATATATATATATATATATATTATTTTATTTTTTTATTCATCTGCTGGCTATCCTGAAAAAATAATAAAGGAACATGTATCCACCTATCACTGACCCCAGCATCTCCAGTATACAGGCTAACTGCAGCATATGCAGCATATGAACAGAGTGCCAACGGGGTGATCGGTAGAAGCGGCTCTAGAACTGCTGGGTCCTGGACAGATGAGATATGTTGCGCTAACATTTTTCAGAATAACCAGCGGGTTTTCAAAAAAAATCTTGTAAACCCCCTTTAAAGGAAAATCTCACTAAAAACATATGTGCACATGTGTAACTACCACTCCATTCACTATCTGTGGAGACAGCTGAGCGCAGTACTTAGCTATTGCCCTCAGCCCTGTAGAAGTAAATAGAACATACATGCGTGCCTCGGTCTTGTGATCCCTGGGGGTCCAGCAGTCAGACCACCAGCATCATACAGTTATCACTTATCCTGTAGATAGATGTTAAATGTTTTCATGTGATAACCCCTTTAAATCGTTTCATTAAATAAAGCAAGGTTTCAAGATACAATTCTGTCCCGGAGGTGGGGGGACAGAGGGAGAAGTAGGTATATTACCTGCAGTTGTTATTCTCTGCCGTCCCACATATTTACTAATTCTAGGTCCAATTTTTGGCCATCCAAAATGGCTACTGCAATATTCTAACTATCTAATGCACACTGTGCATTGCTCTCTGATTGGTCAATGCTGCTCATGTGATCTGTACTGGCCAATCAGAGAGCAGGTATAGTGCATTGGTAGTCTAATACTACTGATGCACTTTGGGGATTAGGTAGTATAAGATTGTGTTGCCCATCTTGAACAGCTGAAAACAGTAGAATCAGTGGATTGGAGGGCTGGCAGAGAAGAACAAAAGCAGGTAATAGACCTTCTCTCGCTCCTGTCCTGGGACAGAATTTTGTTCCAAAGCTGGAGGGTCACTTTAATATCTCAAAAAAGTAAGCCAATTAATGATGAAGAGCTTTGGAGGTTAGATTTTCTTTAAAAATTAAAATAAGGTATCTTGTGTAAATACAAAGGACAGCATTGTACCAAGATCATAAATATGTAAAAAAAAAAAAAGTGCGGCTAGCTCTCCAGCACTGAGGACCATCACAGGGTCCGATTTTTGGGGGGAGCCAAGGATGGAATGAAAAGTGTTGAAGAGTCATCTGGGGTTATGGGGTAATGAGGAGACAAGGGTGGTGAAGTAAATTTGTTTGGCATAGTGGAGGGCGAGATCTTTTGTTTTCCTCAGTGATAAGTGACATCCGAGGTGTCTTGTAACTTACCAACCTCTGTCTATTGAAATAATGTCATGCTCAGCCAAATCAAATGGGCAAGTTGAGGACACACAAGACCTTTCACACAGGACGCAATTGTTCCGCAACACGCAATGGAATTTGCTGCTATGGAAATCCGCACCAAAGTCTGCATGTGTAAATGCAAATTCGGATGTAGAATTTCCAGCAGAATTCAGCCTTTTTCAATTCTGCATAAAAACCCGCACGTTAGAGATGCAAAATTTTGTGCGTAATTTCTGCATAACAGAAAATTCCTCTACATGTTGCAGAATAATTCTGTCCTGTGTAAAAAGTCTCAGTCTGTTGCCAAATACTTTTTGCTCAATGTCAGTATCGGGAGATATCTAATCTGGTACCAATAAATAAATATCTGAAAATGTAATTTTTAGAAAATGTATTATTCTGGATGAGTTTTTCTTGTTTGCATAGGCAAAATATAATAAACTATATTATTCCTACATTAGAATTACCTAAAGAAGTATAATTTCACGAATGCCAAAACAGATGACTTCTGGGGTTCTCTCGCTGAGGTGAGAAAGCTATGGAGTTTTATTTTTCTTATTATTGTGATACCTACAGCTTTATACTAAAATTTCAATAGGATTTTCCTACCACAGTTAGTCACAGCCTATCACCAGGATATGCCATCACTTACTGATCAACCTCGCCTTCTCAGAGGGAATTTCTTAATAGTGACATTTCAGAGGAGGAAGTAATTTGTGCCATTACGTCCTTCCATAATGTCAAGGCACCAGAGGGAGCTCTACAAGGCCCTGGTTGATCAGACCTTCAAAGTTTTGATACATTATTTTATCTCCTGTTCCACTCCAATGTGGCACTCATAAAATTGCTGCCTAAACCTAACAAGGATCCTTAATGCCGTAGCTTCTGTTGCTTCCTCTCCTTAATCAACCAAGGCTTTCAACTGCTCTCTAAGATCTTAGCAGATGAATGGTCTCTCTCATGCTGTCTCTGATAGGTTTATCACAGGTGTGTTTCATTAAAGGTTGCTCTGCTGTGGTGAATATCAAAAAAGTTATATTCTGGTTTCTGGACATTTCAAGGCACCTTTCCCAGCCAGGGAAGAATCCAATTTTGTTGTCTCCAGAGACCAAAAAAGCCATCTGACAACATACCGTACTCTGGGACTGGCTGGCAGTGGTGCTAGACAAGATGGGGTTCCAAGGCACCTTTAGAACATTTCTGAATTGCCTATATAGAAATCCTGTTGCCAGGATACACACTTCTGGGTTTCTCTCATACTTCTTCCTGCTCTTCAAGGGCACCAGACAAGGATGTTCCTTATCAGCCCTATTATTCAATTTAGCTCTGTAGCCTTGGGTAAGATTTCCGAAGGGGTCCTCCTTATTTAGGGCAATATGCATAGGGCCCTGCAAGGTTAAATCAGTCTTATTTGCTGATGACATGCTTATCTTCATGGCCAATCTCAAAGCAAATTTGAAATTATTGATATCATCCATTGAAGCACTTGGGTTTGTTTTGGGGTATCATATCAAATCAACAAAGAGTGAAGTCCTGGAACTCGGATGGCCTTGCTCAACTAGCTTTTGGAATTCTCTGGGCAGGGAAGGGAAAGTTGCTAAACCCTTCATTATGTATCTTGGCATAAAAATCACCAAGAACCCTAGCTCCTTGTATACTTTGGATTACCCACTGTTGATCAACAAGATCTTGGCCGAGTTGAGGTGGTGGGAACATCTCTAATCCCTGTTGGGTAAATGCCATCTTATCAAGATCCTGAGCTTTTCAAAGTTGCTGTATCCAATACAATTTCTATATTGCTCAAGCACACAGATGTCTGTCACATCAACTCTGTCTTTGTCAAATTTCTCTGGCCTGAGAAACAACCCCACTTATTTCTACAGAAACTGATGCTGGGTAAATCAGAGGGGTAGGTACATTCCCCTAACATCAGGAACTACAATATCTCTTGTTTAATACAACATGTAATCGACTAGCTACAAGACTCTGCCATCTTTTCAATCAGGTTACTGGAGTCTAGCTTGGCTTCTCCTTGGAGTTTGACAGCATGCCTACATATCCCGTTGGCTAATTCACTTTCGTAATCAAACTCTCGTTACTTCAGAGGAACACAATAATCACTTTGAGCTGCACTTTTTAATATCCAAGTACATGCCTATATTGGATCACCCAGAGTTTCCTAGGAGTCAGAATGATGGTTTTGCGAAATGGAGGGAAAAAGGTATTGCTTTAGCCAAACACATAATGCATTACAAAGACCACAGATAGCTATCACCTCCTGAATTTAAATCAATCATCCGGACCTGGAGAAATAAAGATAGCCGAACTACTTATCTGACTACCTGATACACACTGTGCATAGTATGCATTGGTATGCTGAGACACTACATGCTGATCTCACTGGCCAGCACAGCTCACAGGGGGAGTACTGATTAATCAAAGCAGGTGTAGTTTCCTAGACTAATTATGTATATTAATAAACAGTGTGCATCAGACAGTCAGGGAAGCTGATGTGGCCATCTTTGTTTCTCCAGGCCTTTAAGGCTTGAGGCTCACTTTAAGGCAAAGTTTGGCTTTGCCGATTCTTAGTTTTTCTTTTTGCAAGTATAGGCTGAACAATCTTCTCAAAAAAGCTGGCACCATGTACTGATAATACATGTACTTGTATTAAAAATAATTGTGCTACTGTGCAGAAGAAATATTGTCCCTTTGTTCTTCTAAATAGCAAGGGTCCTAGAGGTTGGACCCCCACTAATAATAATGTTATGAGAGATTTGCCATAAAATTATATGAAAATTATTTGAAGGACAGCATTAAATATTGGTTAGCACTGCTGCTTGCAGGGCTGGGATCCTGGTTCAAATCTGACAAAGGCCAACATCTGCACGGAATTTGTATTTTCTAGCTGGGGACCCTGCCGTTTCTTCCCAACATACTGATAGGTTATTTGTTTTCCTTTAAAATGAAGCCCAGTGAGTCTGAGGTATGGAAATAAGATTGTGAACCCTTTGTGACCATTACTCTACAGTGCTTTGGAATATCTTACCGCTGTTCCCATGTTTACTGCATTTATCTTGGGGTGTTTTTTGGTTCATTGACCCCACTTTGGTTGTGCATTCTTTTTTCCTCCCCACCTTGATTGGACTTTACTATATGGGTGCGTGCTGCTGGATCCTATACTTATATCTCACCTCTGTAGGAATAACAGGAAATAAATGGAAAATACCAACACAGTTTAACAGTCATTTCTTTCTTTAGGCAAGTAACAAACCAGTCAAAGACATGATGGATACCTGGACCAGACAGATGGGTTACCCAGTGCTAAATGTAGAATCTGGAAATATTGTTAAACAACAAAGGTTTCTCTTGGATACAAAAGCTAATGCATCTGAACCAGAATCTCCATACAAGTATGTGATTAATGAGTGTGTGTGAGAATTTTCTGATTAGGATACAGCTTAGGTTGCTGCCTGACCACTCGTACACACTTAGTGTCACCAAAAAAATACATAACTGTTGTTTATACTAACTGCATAAAAATGCAAGTTTCTTAGTGCACAATTTGATCAAAATTCTTTGAGCCCATCCACCATATCAAGGCAAACTTTAATGGATTGGTACCCAGCTCTATAGATACCTCTCTTTGGGTCTATAGACACCTCTCTTTCAGCTAAAATGAATGGAAAAGCTAAATAGCTAACTATATATCACCACTAAACCACCTGCAACAGATGGTCAAATAGAGTGCATGACAAAAGTTTAGGCAAAACATAAAAATGTTGGAAAAACTCCCCTTTACATCCAGAGACTGAAAACTTGTATATATGGCCTCAGGCCATTCATACTTCATGGCAACCTGGGACCTTGTGAACGCCTCCAGGGCTTCCAAGGCTGTTTGCTTATTAACCCCTGTAAAAATACAATATACTGCAATAGTGAAGTATTGCAGTGTATTGTATAAGCGAACAAAAAGTTGCTAATTCAATTCCCCAATGATAACAAAAGAAAATAAAGTTAAAGTCTTCTTTAGATACTGCAAAAAATTTTAAAAGTTTAACCCCCCTTTTCCCATTTTTGACATAAAAAATCAAAGCAAAAATTTAATTTGGTATCGCAGCATCTGTAAGTCCAATCTATTACAGAAATGCATTATTGATCCCGCATAGTGAATGCCTTAAAAAAAATACACAACTTCAGAATTGCACTTTTTTTTGGTGACCCCATTTTCAAGAAAACATTTTATGAAAAGCGTAATAAAGTCATATGTACCCTAAAATAATAACAACAGAAAATATAGGTTCTCCCATAAAAAAAACAAGCCTCCACACAACCCCATTGATGGAAGAATAAAAAGTTATGGTGGCCAGAAAATGGAGACAGTAATATTTTTGAAGACTTTTTATTTTTTAAAAGTAGCAGAACAAAAACCGAATTAAGCTTTGGTATCGCCATAATTGTACTGACCCATAGAATAAACTTAACATATCATTTTTGCCGCACCATGTACCCCATAAAAATAAACCAGCATTAGATAGTGCAATTGCATTTTTTTCTTAAATGCTTTTAAGTTTTTCAGTACATTATATGGTACAATAAATGGTACCATTGGAAAATACCACTCCGCCTGAAAAAAACAAGCCTTTACAGCCCAGTTGATGAAAATATAAAAAAAGTTGTGATTGCTTATTGAAGATCTTGAGGAGGGAAGACAAAAGGCCATATCCTGAAGGGGTTAACACATGACCCCCATTAGTCCCATCCAGTTCTGTGTTTGGCTATTGTTGATGCTTTACAGAGAAGGATCTGCCACATTGTGACACAATGAAGATAACACTTGATTGATGTTTCAATCATTTCAGGTACCTATGGAACATTCCAGTCACATTCTATGCCACTAATGACTCAGCAGCCGAGCACATCATGATTTACAACAAATCAGGTACAATAGAGGAAAGCAGAATACTCAGCAACAGAGTTCTTCATGAGCAAAAAATGAAAGGGGTGCATATTTTTTTTAATTTTGAAATTTTTACCTTTTTTTTCTTGGCTTTCTTATGTCCTAGAGAGAAGCCTAAGCAAAACTATCAGAGAGAGGTCAAAAGTCATTGACCCCAAAAACAGAAGTTAAAAAAGCCACAAAAATGAACCACTTTTTATAATTCCTTTTTAACCTATACGTAACATCCTGCTGTGCTGTTTTTGGTGCTAAAAATATGCTAAAAATGTGTCTATAAACATGTTGGTTCTCTGAAACCACCCTGGTTTCACACAAACTGTGTTTTTGAGACATTTGAAGTTCCAATGCAGTTTTCTATGAAGATTTTTGAGCCAAAGCCAGAATTCTATCTAGCAGCAAAGAGAATTAAAAATCTGTCCTTTGTATTTCCAATATAATTTGAGTCAACATCTGGCTTTTGCAAAAAAAAAAATCATGAAAATCTGCTACAAAAACTCAAGTATTTTCCCCCCGAAGAGTGCTGGGGCGCATTTATCTGGTTTGCACCTGCACTGCTGCATTAAAAAGTTACCATTTTGGTGCAAGTGCCAAAAAATATGATTTTTGAGAGTTTGTGACAGTTTTTTTGTTTTAAACTTGGTGGGAATTAGCATTCGAGGGCATGGCTCCTCATGGTCTGTCATATTTAATATAAGTTAGGCAAGAGACTCTCATAAAGTATGGCTGAAGTCTACTTCAGCGATGCACTGGGGTAGATTCAAGATTTGTTGTATGGGCAATCCAAGGAATATGACAAATGTATTAAAATTAGAGATGAGTGAACGTGCTTGTTTAGAACAATTACTCGAGTGAGTATTGCTTTTTTCGAGTAACTGCCTAATTGGGCGAAAATGATTCGGGGGGCGGTGTGAAATCACTTTAACTACATGCACATGGGCGATTTTAAAGTTGCACCCGATACTCTTGGGCGCTACTCACATTGGAAAACACACGAACATCCCATCTGTGCGCTATTTTCATCCAAGAATCGGAGAAGAATGGAACATTCTGCAATTTTTTTTGTACTCTTAACTTTTCATCCAAGTAAAAAAAAAGCCGATGTGCATACAACCAACGGAGCATGCTTGAGTGTGCAAATACGCATAACATGCATGCACAAAAATTACAGTAAAACACACAGGTGTGCAAAAGTAAAACACTCAAGCACAAATGCGATTACGTCCGTGTGAAGTCGGCCTAAGAGCATCTTAAGGATCAGTCATTTTTTTGTTTTGCTTCCAAGGTGCAGCATGCCATTGGTGTGGCGCTTTTTCTAGCCTTTTTCAATAGACTTCTCTATAGGACTTAAAAAAATGCATGAAAAAAAAAATTATATAAAAAATGTCTGAAAAAAAAAAAATGCCACCCATGTTTGTAAATAACACATGAAATCCATGGCCTTTTTAACAAGCTACAAAAACTGTGTGAATGAAGCCGTAGCGGATTGATCAGGATTATGTAAAGCAATCATTGTACAGTATGCTGAAAATTTACAGAACATTCTAAGCATCTTCTCATTATTAATTCAAATATTTACCTTTTTAAAGCCCTCTGCGGGCGCACGGCATGGGAACATGATTTGTTTAAATGCAGAGGATGAAACAACATTTGATGCTGACTCCTTGCAAAAAGTAGAGGGAGCGCATGTTCTGTAAAATACCAGAAAGAACAGTACTAACTGCTCCAATTCCCCACCAAAACTTGCCAGTCTTTGTTTATGGGCTACTGTTGGGTAGTGATTAGAGATGAGCGAGTATACTCGCTAAGGAACATTACTCGAGCGAGTAGTGCCTCAGTCGAGTATCTCCCTGCTCGTCTCTAAAGATTCGCGGGGCGGAGAGCGGCAGGGGAGAGCGGGGAGGAATGGAGGGGACATCTCTCTCTCCCTCCCCCCCCCCCCCGGTTAACCCCCGCTCCCCGCCGCAACTCACCTGTCAACCGCGCCGGTCCCCGAATCTTTAGAGACGAGCGGGGAGATATTCGGCTAAGGCACTACTTGCTCGAGTAATGTGCCTTAGCGAGTATACTCGCTCATCTCTACTAGCGATGCTAGTAGCATGGCATGTGCCCGCTCAAATTTGCTGCTTTTTTTCTTTTAAATTGTTGGACAATCGCTTTAAAGGCTTGTTCACGTCTGCATTGATGATGAATCAACCATTCAGTCCAGGCCGACGTTTAGTCACTTTATGGATTATTGTTCTCCATGTATTCCTATCCTTGACCGCTTCTTTTAGTTCTTCCATGTGCGTGGTTGCATCCGCCTTGATTGCATCCAGCCAGCGTGTTCTTTGTCATTCTCTTCTTCGTGACCCACTAACTGTGCCGAGCATCAATGTTGTTTCCAGAGAATTGGATCGCAAGATAAGCCCAAAGTATGAGAGCCGCTGTTTGGTGATTTTGCCCTCTAGCGATATTTTTGGTTTGATACGCTGTAGCAGCATCTTGTTGGTGACCATTGCCTTCCCTGGTACATGCAGCATTCTTCTCCAGCACCAGAGTTCAAAATCATCAATTTTCCTTCTATCTGCCTTCCTGAGTGTCCAACTTTCACATGCATATATCGGAAACACAATTGCATTTATCATTCGGATCTTTGTAGCAACACTAATATCTTTGCTCTTCCATATCCTTGCCATTTTTGTATTGTTTGATTTCTGGTTCTGATTCTCCATTGCTGTCAATCTTTGATCCAGAGAAGAGGAAATGTTCAACCGCTTCAGTTTCCTCATTATCAATTTTTAGAGATTTCCATGTGAATTCCATCTCTCTGTATAGTTTTTGGAGCAGAAAGCGGGGTTCAAACAGAATTAAGCTTCTCTATTTTTTTCCCAATTGATTTCAATGGGTTTTCAAAAACAAATGGAGTGCTTTCAATTGGATTCCATTTTGTTAAGGTTCAATTTTTTTAACAGAGCAAATAGTTCAGTCTGGGGTATGTGTCACTCCAATATATTCATATAAGAGGCAGCATCCAAATAGTGCATATTTAAGAGGATAAAAGACGTTTATTCTCTATGGTCATCTCAGCAACGTTCCAACCCTAAACGGGTCATCACACAAAGATGCTGACATGACCATAGGGAAAAACGTCTTTTATCCTCTTAAATATGCACTATTTGAATGCGCCTCTTATATGAATAGATTGGAATGACGTTTGGGAACCAGGATCCGGTCTCAGCTGGGCGAGCATCCTACGTAAATCCATTCCACCAGGTATATATTGGTGAGCGCTGCTGGTTCCTACTTACTGTATCTGGGATATGATCCCAGTGGATCTGGTGTTATAAATCGCTACAGATCAGTGGATATTTCCTGCTGCAAAGATATGCTAGTGTTATTACATTCTAGCTGTTCAGATTTATGAATGAGCACTAGAGATGAGCGAGTATACTCGCTAAGGCACATTACTCGAGTGAGTAGTGCCTTAGCCGAGTATCTCCCCGCTCGTCTCTAAAGATTCGGGGGAGCGGCAGGGGAGAGCGGGGAGGAACGAAGGGGAGATCTCTCTCTCCCCCCCGCTCCCCCCCGCAACTCACCTGTCACCCGCGCCAGCCCCTGAATCTTTAGAGATGAGCGGGGAGATACTCGGCTAAGGCACTACTCGTTCGAGTAATGTGCCTTAGCGAGTATACTCGCGCATCTCTACTGAGCATGTAATATAAGGTCAGACTGGTCTGCCATCAGACCACTTCTTCTTCTATACTGTGCAATTCCTAAGCTCTATGACTTTATCTGATGGTCGTTGCTACTATTAGTCCATAGTATTACATCTTATTCCACTATGAGTTGAATCTAACAAATGTTGAATCTTTCATGAAAATTAACGTTTTATAAGTTTCTATTCATGTTCATAATCCAATCATCTTACATGTATTCAATGCTTTAGAAACTTCCCTCACCTTGGATCCATATGATAATACCGTGGAGTTCCTTAAGATTAACAACATGCACTTTGGATTTTTCCGGGTAAATTATGAAATTCCAGTATGGAACAATTTAGCGACCTTGTTGGAAAGAAACCATGAGGTATGTATTATCATATAACAGAGGCACATTATTTTCTTAATGGGGATGTATCATTATTCGTTTTTGGTTACTAATTAACCCTTTGCAATCCAATTTTGGATTCAGGGTTTCCTAAGGGGCTTTCTCTTTCTGCCATTATACAATGGCGCCATCTGCTGCTAAGCCCAGCACTGCAGTATGGGACATGCTGGAGAGGCCCCCGACAACAGAGCGGCCAGTAATATACAGTAAGAATACCCTGCCGAACATCTTCCGACATAGGAGCTGTACAGGCTTCAATCAGAATGTCTTCACACGTCAGACAGTGGATTGGAAAAGGTTAAAACCACACAGTGAAACACATTATATTGTTATAATCTGTTTCTATTTTCTGATTGTAGATATTTTTTATTCTATTGTCTGTATTTAACTATGGAGACTGCTATCTTGCCTCAGTTGCTTTTAACAGCATGTAGAGATATATATGCTTTACAGCAGAATTCATGGGCCATTGACTTCTATGGGAGATTGTTCTAGTCATGTTCTGTGAGGTGCAGAGGTCATTGTGCAGGGAGGGGGAGGAGGTAAACTGTTATCATCACCTATTGTTAATTGGTGAATTCTGCTAGGCAATATCTCCGGCACTCTTATTGAAATAAAAGTGGTAGATTGGTGTATTTCTGCAGTTTTGCTGGAAATTGTAATAAAACTCCAAGAACTGATGATGTGGCTCTGTGATTCCACTCCTCTCATCATTTCTGTGATTCGTTTTAAAGGGGTTGGCAGGTTACAATTAACTTTTCAAAATTAGAGCCAAAAGAGTTAAAACAATAAAATAAACAGTACTTACCTGTCTGCAGTCCTGGCGATCCAGCACTGCAGCCCCACAGTTCTACTGGTCTCTGTTGACAGGGGAAGCTAGTTGACTGCTGCCTGCCAATCAGAGGCCGCAGTGACAATATTTGGAACTCCTGGAATCATGGTGCCCGGGATGTGAATACTGATGCCAGAAGAATGTACCTATTTGGCTCTAATTTTAAAAAGTTAATTTGATACCGAGCAACGCCTTTAAGCCATAAAGTATCTACCTATTTTAATCCCTATCATCAATATTTCTTTATCTGCACTTTAAATACAGATTTATATACAAATTATATATATAACTTGAACCCCATCTATTTAATGGAAGTCGTCTACTGCTATCTATCTATTAGAGATGAACAAGCATACTTGTTAAGGTGATTTACTCGAGAGAGCATCGCCTTTTTCGAGGATCTGCTGGCTCGTCCTTGAAGATTCGGGGGGCCGCAGGGGGTTGCAGAGCGGATCAGGAGGGAGAGAGAGATCTCTCTCACTCTCAACCCCCCCCCCCCCCCGAATCTTCAGGGACGAGCCAGCAAGTACTCGAAAAAGGCGATGCTCTCTCGAGTAAATCACCTTAACGAGTATGCTCACTCATCTCTACTATCTCTCTCATATCTATCTATTTCATATCTATATATCTATCTGTCTATCTCATATATGTCTCTCTCTCTATCTATCTATCTATCTATCTCATATCTATCTATCTATCTATCTATCACTAGTTCTATATCTTATCTATCTAACATCATCATCATCAATATCTATTTTCATTATCATCATCATTATCAATATCTATCTCTATTTATCATCATCATCAATATCTATTTTCATCATCATCATTATCATCATCAATATGTCTATATCTATTTATCAAATATAAAAATAGGAACGTTACCTTCTAAATACAGTATAATTTTCACAATTTGACTTTCTGCTGTTTTAGGTCTTTTCAGAAGGAGACAGAGCTGGATTAATTGATGATGTCTTTGCTTTAGCAAGGTGAATATAATGTTGTATTGATGTGTTATATGTGGAAGGGGACAAAGTTCTTCATATAGTGTATGCTAAAATCTAGCTATTAAGTGCAGATCTGAATGCCTACATTTATAGGGGGTGTATTGTTTATTGCCATGCCTTACAGCGTATGTGTATGATGCATTTACCACTTTCACTGGGAATTATCTCTAACAACAATAAAGTTCTCAGATGTCTCAGAAGACAGGCATAACAACTGTTAACTGCCAAAGACAACATTTGGCTAAAAGCCTCAGGGAATCAGAATGAGTCATTACCCCCACAATGGCATGTCAGAAGTTACAAAATGCAGAGCACAGCCTGGCATTTCCATCTACACTTCTGATAATTGAAAAATAGGAAAGCAGACTGATTGTCACCATTTATGTTTAGAAATGGTTTGTACACCTTCATTGTTTAAACCACTGCGGCAGCCCGCCATCAGACATGACTTACCATAAAATTAGCTTCCACTGTCTGCATGCACATACCTAATAGACCAAACATCTATTTGCTTTCAATATCTGTCTTTTAGCAGTCCAATTGTAGATCTATTTTAGAGCCCCTCATCCAGATTACAGCTTCTGCATCCCTTAAGCCCCATTCACACGGGCCGGTTATCACTTAACATTTGCTCAATGTCTTTTGAGCAATAATTGTTGCGTGTAAATGCTACCATCGTTTTCTTTTCGTCCGAATGCTGATGTTATGCTGAGTTTAAAATATATCATTTGGCCAGGCATCTGATAACAGGAACTGCATGCTGTGATTCTCCACGGGAGCGCTGATAACATTGTTTTCAGCTGCTGTCCCGCAGCAGAACAATGGGGCTGTATGCAGATGGAAGACCACCTGCTGTTATCTGCATACAGCGAGGGGAGCCTCATTTACATGCAAATGAAGCTAATAAGCTACTAATGGGCATTAATGCCCATTAGCAGCTTATAAATAAAATTAAATAATAAATCTTGGTATTTGTATAGCGCCAACTTATTCCACAGCACTTTCAGGTAAGTATTACCCCCCCAACAACCTCGGAAGGAACCTTAAGGCCTCATGTCCACGGGGAAAATCGGGCCCGCTACGGATTCTATATGTAGAATCTGCAGCGGGTCCCTCCTGCCCCGCGGACATGAGCGCTGAAAATACAAATAAATGAGAATAAACTCACCTCCGATCCGCTCCGTTTCTTCTCTTCGCGGCGGCGTCATCTTCTCTCGTCGCGGCCGGATCTTCATTCTTCGGCTCGGCGGATGTGCACGATGACGTCGGTGACGTGCCCCGCGCATGCGCCGGGCCGAAGCAAAATGATCCGGCCGCGGCTGAGAGAAGATGGCGCGGCGCCGAAGAGAAGAACCGGAGCGTGTAAGTAAAATATGATTTTTGTGTCCCGCGGATCCGGACGGCTTCCATAGAAGCCCGCGGGAGCCGACCCCGCGGGAGACCCGCATGAAAATGGAGCATGGTCCAGATTTTTTCATGCTCCATTTTTTTTAAAATCACTTTTATTGACGATCCGCGGGTATTTATCTACCCGCGGGTGGTCAATGCATCCCTATGGGGTGCGGATCCGCACGCGGGAGAAGAGTTAAAATCCGCTGCAGATTTTAATTCTTCTTTTCCCCGTGGACATGAGCCCTTAGCCAGCTACCGGAATCACGTGGGGATTGAACTTGCAACCTTCAGGCTGAAGGCGAGAGCTTACACTCTGCACCACACAAGGCTCTTATGCAAAGAGATTGCTCAAACTGTCATTCTCCCTATCTTTTGAATGAATTTTGAGTGATCACCTTTGCGTGTAAATGGGGCTTTAGCCTCTGTCATACATATAATTAAAGTAGTGTGACCTTCGAAGAGCACAGTTAGCACTGATTGGACAATGTCAAACTGTGCAGGGATTCCCCCCAACTGGTAACGCCCAATCGTCAATTTATTCATAAATTTCAAGCACAATGCAGTATTACAAGAAAAAAATACTCTACAATTATTATTTCACTATAATGCAAGGTTTTTTTTTTGTTTTTTTTAAAGAGACATGTCAAGAGTTGTGACTTTTCCTCCTTCCAGTATATTGAGAAAAAAATGTCTATTAAAAGACAAAGTAATATCCACTATTGTATGTTAATATTGATATTGTGTATTACATGACAGTTCTATGGCATATCTTACATTACACATGTTATGGCGCCGCAGTCACCAGTTCAGAATGGGCACAGTGGTCAATTGTTTCATTAGGCCATAATATTGTATGATCTGCGCACACAGCTTAATAATCAATATATATATGCAACACATTACAAAATATTATTTCCATTATTGTCTTTTCCCAGTGCTGAAAAACTGGATTACACAATTTCTCTTGACCTAACAAAATATCTTGATAAAGAGAAAGACTATCTTCCCTGGGTGAGAGTGAGCTCTGCTCTCGCCTATATAAATGATATGCTGGAGGATGACGATACCATTTACCCAAAATTTCAGGTACGATGATAAACATTCTTGTGTGTTAATGACAATTGTTTTACCGTGTTGCACCACTTTGGGAAAACCCTTCTTATTGTTAGAAGTGTCTCAGGGTAAGAAGAGTAGATCACAGCCTTGCTGCTGGTACTTCACTGATCAACTGTAATCTAGGCAGCATATTGAGCTGCTCTACTTAGCCATTCTCCACTTTGTCTCTGGTTTCCTGAAATGAAAACTCCATCCATTAATTCAGAATTCCCTATTATATAATGAAAATGTTTGGGTTTTTTTTGCTAACAGGGCAACTCCTTTGAGGGCATTTAACATAATGAAATATATAAAACTAAATGTAAGATTTATCAAAACTGGTGCAAATAAGAGTTGGAAGAGTTGCCTATAGCATCAAATCAGGTCTTCATTTCAAAAGGTTTTGATGGGTATATGGTATGATTCATTATTATGGTCAGCTCCTATAGCTTTTCTCTGCTATAGTTTTGATAAATCTCTTACAGTGTTTATGTAAGCATAACTCCACTGATCCACATATACACTTTTTGGGCGATCATGGCTTTCAGACACCAGGTGACGAATTCCACATAGTGGCGAACATCCTTCAAATTTAACTCAACCCATGCCCACTGCATGGTACATATTTTGCAGATAAGTGAAAGCAACATATCCCAAACATGATCAATGGAGTTACAATTCGGTGAGCTTGGAGGGCCAATGCAGTGTGGAGAATTCATTATCCAGTTACTCCAACCATTCCAAGTGTGATGACACAGAGTTTTGTCTTGCTGAAAGATGGCACTATGGTCAGAGAAGACTTCTTGAAAGATATGGGTGCAGATGGTCAGCTAACAGGTCCATGTAGCGTTCACCATCCAAGGATTGTGGTATCATAACCAACAGTCCTAGGCTCTACCATGAAAATGCTCCCAAGACCATGACAGCACCACCACCAGCCTCTTGAATCCCAACGGTGCACCTATTGGACAAGGCATAATGCTGATTACACCATATACATATTTAGCCATCCATATGTTTTAGCAGGAAATGGGAGTTGTCACTTCAGACAACCTTTTGCATGTATCCATGGTCCATTGACATCTTTCTTTGGCCCATGCAAGGCATTGTTGGTGATGATGCGGAATCATCAGGAATCACTCTTGCCAGTCTTCGACTACTGAAACCCAGTTGACACAAGGTGTTCAACATGGTCATTGTGGAAATTTGTGTATCTTCTCCGCTGTTGTACTGCTGTTAATTGGTCCACAGTGGCACGTCGTTGCTGAGATACTAGACTTGCCACCCAAAGCTTGCCTCTAGGATCAACCACACGTAACCTACGGCTGTATGATCTTCTGTTAGATGTCTAAACAGTCTCAGCACACTCTGGAACAGCCAACAAATATTGCTGTTTCAGAAATACTGGCAGCATACCTCCAGGCACCAACAATATGCCCACATTCAAAGTCACTCTAGTCACCATGTTTACCTATGACTGCCAAATGTTGCCTTCTGCTGCTCAGAGTATAGAGCAGTACATTATCTGAGAGCAGTACCATGTCACTGATCACAAGATTTCACGCACTAGCTGTTCCTAATGCAGTGATCGTTCAATGTAAAGCTCTTACAGTATGCACCTCAGTGTGTATATTCAAGAATTAAAAAATAAAAAATAAATGTCCTATGTTTTTTACTATCTTCATTCATTTGCAGGCCACACACTTCATTCATTTCAGTATGGAGCAGTATAGAAGGAAGCTTGAGTTACTGCATCCCTTTACTTCTTCTAGGCTGAAACAGATATAGTGATTCAGCTAAAATAATTTTCATATTTCACCCAAAAGGGAAATAAAAGCTGTCTGTGTGTCTGCAGAGAAAATGTGTTAGGTAATAAGGCTGTGTGCTCACAGCAATATCAGCATTCACTTAAGCAGGCAGTCTCATTGCATAAGGAGAAGAAGGATGTAGAGGCACAAGTAGAGTTCCACTGTAAACTTATAGACAGAGTGATCAGGATCGGAGTGCAGCTCTACTACAGTATGCTTCTAACAGTCGATACCATGTTTCCCCGAAAATAAGATATACCCCAAAATAAGCCCTATCCTGATTTTTTGAAAAAAAAATTGGATGGGGGGCTGGTAGTATAATCCCTACCTTGTAAATAAGGCCTATCTGCATTACATTAAAAAAAGTAATACATTACCTAGCAGCCACAGTACAGGTCCTTCCGCTGGTCTCCGGAGCTCAGTCGCACTTGCTTGCAGTCCTCAGCTGCCAACAGAAGATTCATAAATTCTGCCTCCAGGAAGCGATGGCTGTGATTCGTTCTCGTGCACTGCAGCCTATCAATACAGCGCTTGATGAAACAATGTGATGGTTGTGATTAGTTCATCGAGCACTGCATTGATTGACTGGCAGCGCTTAAGAACCAATCAGACCCATTGCTTCCTGGAGGTGGGATATATAAATCCTGTAACCAGGAAGTGATCATCTGTCAGTGGCTGAAAACTGCAAGCAATCACGCCAGAGCTCCAGAGACCAGCGGGAAGCACCCAAAGCTCGGCTGCTTGGTAAGTATAATAAGACATCCCCCAAAAATAAGACCTACTGCCTCTTTTGGGGGAAAATTAACATAAGGCAGGGTCTTATTTGGGAGGAAATACAGTAGTGGATTAGGAAGAAGTCTTCTACACTATTGGCTGAGCTTTGAAGGCTCCATAGACGTACTGTACATGAGGATCTAAGCACACTGAAGATTTCATTTCTCAACGGAGAAACACTTTTAATAAAAAGATTTGGGTTTGCAAAATGAGCTGTCAAGGTAATTCCACTCATGTTTCATGATTAGGAGGGTTCGAATTTGTATCACTGGATTCATTAGCACAACAGGAAACACATAGATTTGTGGCAACATGTCAAAGTAGCTTGGACTTTTATATAGCTTGAAAAATGAGTATGGGAAACTTTTGCCAAGTTTTGTAGACTGAATTGGCCATATTTTAATAATTTTGAATAATTTTTTACAGGAATATATCCGGAAAAAAGTCAAACCAATTACTACTGAGCTTGGATGGGAAGATAATGGCAGTGATGTACAGAAGTGAGTGCATGGTACCATCAAAACTAAAGAGGTTCTTACTTATAGTATCTGAAGATAACTGTTTGTTTTTTTTGTGGTTTCAGGCTTCTCCGAACTTCCGTCCTGGCTCTTGCATGCAGGGTTGGAGATCCTGATGCACTGAACAGTTCCTTAACTAAGTTTAATGAATGGGAAAAAGATGGGGAAAAGTAATAAAAACTGCTTGCAATGCATACCTTCTAGATATATTTTTCCGAACACTGGGATTTGTGCAATTACATGTTTTTACTCAATATTGTTAAAAGTGTTCATGTAGCTAAGCTCTTCATACATCCAAATGGTTTTCAGGTGTGATGTTAGGGGAACTCTAGCACCGGTGACATGGTCTGATCAGCATGGGTGCTGTAGAATAGTGTGTGTATACTGAGACCTAAAGAGGATCATATCGATCTCGTTCTTAGTAAGTACTCTTCATAATATAACAATTCTGGAGCATCTTTTCACAACTAACCTTGTCCAATCAGTTCTGACATTCATACAATGCATGGACACACCCCTTTTTGAGAAGGAGAATGGCAACACCCATTTGTCAATTCATTCATAAATATTCAGGAGGACTAACAAAAGACGTGAACAACATAGAGTTCTAAAATATGTAAAAGCATTGTTATTTCACGTGTGCCACTGTGACACAATAGATGTTTTAAGTTAAGGTATCAATCAGATGTCAGGGTCTCACATACAGTGAAGAGCATTTAGTGGAGTAATCAGTTTGTGTCGGTATCAGGCCGATTTCTCAAAAATCATCGTGAATCGGGATGGTCGATTCCGACTCCCATTAAAGTCAATGGAAGTAACAAATTGGGTTCACTAATTTGCCGTACGTTGCTATGGTAAAATAGGAACGCAAATATGAACAGAGCCTAATAATACTACTGTTTGGTTTTGTTTACTTTTATGATTGGAACCTGACTTTGCGATTGGCCCTTTGAAGTCTAATCGTACCCCTGACAGTAACAGCTCTTAATAGTGTAATCTGTATACAGAAATGTGCATTTAGTAACTTTTTTCTTTTCTGTAACATTGCATAAAGACATCATAAATCAGTAGTGAAGGCTTGGAATATTGCTGCAAAGGGTCTTCTAAGGTCTTTCATCTCTTAATGATTACGCTGAGCAAATACAAGGGGAGAATAAGCAATAGCATCGGTGTGCATTCCAGCGATTACATTATTTGTACATTGTTTTTTTCCCAGGATTCCTGTGAACCTCCGATCGCTGGTGTATCGTTATGGCATGAAACAGTCTAGTAATGAAACCTCCTGGAATTTCATGTTTCAGACGTATTTAAACACTTCATTAGCTCAAGAAAAAGAAAAGCTACTACAGGGACTGGCATCAGTGGACAGTATCTCGCTTCTGGACAGGTCTCTAAGATTGTTTTCCCCTTTTTCTAGATGCCCATACAAATTAGACTAAAGTTGACAAAAATGAACAATTTCAACCAAAATCATCTGTCATCAAATGAAATTTAATAACGTACAACTTTTTTAGTCAACCAATGACTGACTGTCATTGTCTGTGGTGAAGTCAGTCACAATTGAAATTTTCGTTTGATAATTGGATGAATGATCTTTCATTCAAAGACAGATGTTTCATGCAGAATCTTTCATCCATCTCCCGTTTCATTGGAGATGCTTGGTCAGTTTTTATATCTGTGACTGCCGATATGGATTGAAATGTGTATGGCTGCATCTGCATAATGAGGGCTCAGTCACACGGGCACCGATCCTCCCGTGTTTCCAGATGGGAAAGAACATATGGCTGGCAATGGAGCTGGTCATTCGGAGATTCGTTCGCACTCGGTGCGGCCGTTTTCCTGTCCTGAAACACGGGTGGATCGGCGCCCGTGTGACTGAGCCCTGAATGTTCACCAGATGATCGTTCATTCAATGATTGTTCAGTTAGCAAAGTATTTCTCTCTAAAGTGTATGGCCAGCCTAATAGTCAGAGGCCCAGACTAATTAGCACAGATCTCCGAACCCTCGATAGATCCACTAAGTCATGGAGTGTGTCTGAGATATATTTTTTCCTGTTCATTTCAAAGTAATGGGTCAAAGCTTTCCTCTGTTGCCCATCAAATGAGATTGATGGGCATATAAATAGGGATGATGTCTTAACAATTTTTATATAGGGCCAATATAATTTTGATGTTCTCAGCATGAAAGTATAATCAGCTATAGGTGGGTTCAATGGCTGGCAAGAGAACGTTTTCTACATACCTATATGCATGAGTGTCTCCTTTCTACATATAACCCACTGTACCTAACTTAAAAGTGGTTTAAAAAGTAGCAAATTTTGGTCCAAGTCAGTCTTATGCAAAATATTGCAACCTTTCCTATTTTACACCAAACATAGCAGTTTCTAAAAAGGAAGGTATGGCTTGGGAGGGGGCTGGCATAAATTCTACCATAAATCCAATTCCACTAATAGCTGGCGTAGTTTTCTTTTTACCATATTCAGAATGAATGAATGTGCATCTTAGTACATTAGACACCTCCACAGGAATCATATTAAGACTAACTTATGATTTTCCAGTCTTCATAAATCCCCTCCAATATGTTTGCATGAGGATAACCACATGAAGTGAATAAAAACTTGCCTCTTTTTTTATCTCTATAGGTATCTAAAATATATTTATGACACCAATCTTATTAAGAGCCAAGATGCACTGAATGTTATATATTACGTGTCTGCATATAGCAAGCTTGGAAAGCAAATGGCTTGGGACTGGGTACGGATAAACTGGAACTATTTAGTAGACAGGTAACTTTAGAATTTATCTGTACAAACTTTTAAATGTGTTCGATCTCTTGCCGTATCACAACATGCATCTTATTTTAATATCAGATACACCATCAATGATCGAAACCTTGGACGGATAATTACGAGAATATCAACAACATTTAACACAGAGACCCAGCTCTGGCAGGTAAGTACACCTGTGCATTGAGTTTCAGATTAGCTGGCAGATCCTACCACTTATCAAGATATCCTATTTGGCCATATATATCAGCTTATGTGCATTAGATAAGGCATTTCACCTCAGGATGCTTATCTGGATTGTTGAGGACTTGAGTATTTCTGTGATGAGGAGATGGCTCTATAGAGTCACAGCCCAACAAATGCTCTTGATTTCGAGAGTCAGAAAAAGTCATTGCAGTTTTATAAGATGTTGGTAGCCAGACAAAAGTCATGTAGTGTATGTTTAAATATATTTTACATACCACTTCTACTTTTTATAACATAGGATGGTTTCACATCTGCGTTGGAACCACCAATCGGAGGTTCCGTCACAGCTACCGCACAAAATACTGCAAGAAAAACTGCTGCATGCAGCGCTTTTCCTTCCAGTTAAAAGCCGGGCAGCTGAGTGCAAAGTGAATGAGCCCCATTATAGTCAATGGGGTCCGTTCTGGGCTGTTCAGTTCCATCATAAGACAAAGCCATTCCCCTTTTTTGCTCCCCAAGCGTAGATGTGAAACCACCCTAAAACATTTTTGAGAAGTTTAAATCCCTGAGAGCCAGAAAGTGGTGGGCTAAGGCTTAGGCCCAATGCAAGCAGCAGAGATAAGGAGCTGCAGAAACTCATGGTTTGATGTTTGCCAGGTGCTGTATGTGAGAGAAGTAATGCTTCTAAATGAGAATATAGTAGCTCTGTTAGAACACATTCAGTGGACAATACCACAATATTTCTATCATATAAGTACAGAGGGATATAGAGCTACAGAAGAATGTGGAGGTACAGCAGACCCCATACACCCATGGCTTTGTGCAATATGGAGCCATAATATGGTGGTGTACCTGAGGCCTTAGCCCTGAAGTGGTTCTCTCATGAAGAAAGCTGTTTAAAAGAAGAAGACTCCACATTTGCCTATAAGGCTTTACATGGCAGCCACTTAAATTAATCACAGTCCATATAATGCACAGACATGCTAGGTCCACTCGAATAGGAGGCTCATAAAGGGGGAAGAAATTCGGGTTAAAAACATTCACTAAAGTTCCCTGGTGCAAGGATCGAGTCATGACTGACTCTGTGAGTAATGTCACATTGTGACATGTTCTAGGCAGACTGTTTTTGTGGGGTAATTTGCCATTGCTTTCCCCAGTCATCTTTTTACCCCCTAGCAAACTGAATACTCATTTTACCAACCTCAAAAGGATGAGTCAACTTGAGTCGACTACTTGAACCATACGGGGATTAAACATGCAACCTTCAGGTTGTGAGCGAGAGCTTAGGACTGCATTTCTGCTACCTTAAAACTCTGTGCCACCTGAGGCTCTAGAGATATTCATAGTTCTATCTATATCCCATGTGTCTAACCATGTTTCAAATTGCCTTTCTAGTACAGAGAGATGAAATGTTAAACATTCATCTGTAATCAGCTGCCACATGCAGTTTAGCTCTCTTAAAGGGATTGCCTGGGAAATAAGAAAAAATAAATAGTGAAAATACCCAGTGTATACGGTAGTATGAATAGACAGTTAAATACCTTTAGTTATTTTTAAATGCTCGTTTTGTTCTGGGGACCATCACTGGGAAAGAAAATAACCACTAAACACAGAGTCCATCCCGCTAGGACAGGCAGTATCGGGACAGAGAGCAGAGCACCTATCTAAAGCTCTCCTTGCTTCTCTGCCCATTAGTAATGATTCCATGTAGAGGAGGACAGATGACAATAGCATGCATTGTTATCACTGCTGAGATAGGACCTCAGCTTTCTCTGGGAAGGAGCTTCTACTTCACATGCAAAGAGGCAGAGAGCACTGATGAGACTGGCTGCTGTGGGGTACCTTTCTGTTAACAGCATGCAGGGAGCAGCAACAGTGCTAGTATGCAGGATGTGAGTTCAAAGCTTCTTTCGTCTGACTCACTCATCAGAGTGGAGATGTTATCTTAGTAGTGATAACAATATATACTACTGTGGTTTGTCCCCTTTCACAAGAGTTAAGCCCCATTTACACACGATTATCGTTTGAAGGAAGAAACAACTGAATGAATTAACAACTTTTTTGCATAATATGTAAATGTGCAGATAATCCTCTCCATTTCTCTCATTAGCCATGTAAACACTGTACATGTTATTTGCTCATCTGGGCGTGTGTTTATGCCAGCAATTTCTTGCCAGCAGCTTTTTTATTAGTGTGAAGAAAAACCATTGTCTTCCTTGGGCATGAGTAAACAAGTAGGCATTGTGTTTATGCGAGGTAAGCAATCACCCTCCCTCAAGTTGGTCAGTTCAAGACTGAATAATTGCCATTTAAATGAAAGGACAAGCCAGCCAGACAACAAAGTCAACTTAAGGGGGTTGTCCCGTGCAGAAACGTTTTTTTTTTTTTGCATAGGCCCCCCGTTCAGCGCAGGACAAACCCAAGGGATGTGTTGAAATTTAAAAAAAAAATTACTTACCCGAATCCCCTCTCTGCCACTTCTTCCTTCTTTTCCTCCAAGATGGCCACCGGGATCTTCACCCACGATGCACCGAGGGTCTTCTCCCATGGTGCACCGTGGGCTCTGTGCGGTCCATTGCCGATTCCAGCCTCCTGATTGGCTGGAATCGGCACACGTGATGGGGCGGAGCTTCACGATGACGCGTAGAAGGGGGCGGAGCCAGAACGCCGCTCATGCCTGGACCGACCAGAAGGGAGAAGACTCTTCTGCGCAAGCGTGTCTAATCGGGCGATTAGACGCTGAAATTAGATGGCACCATGGAGACGGGGACGCCAGCGCAGGGAAGGTGAGTATATAACTTCTGTATGGCACATATTTCATGCACGATGTATATTACAAAGTGCATGTATATGGCCATACAGAAGTGTTTAACTTAACTTGTCATTGCGGGACAACCCCTTTAAACAGCTGCTAACAACTGACCGATTTTTTTCGCATTCACACTGAACTATTATTGCTCAAACGAATTTTGAACGATTACGTTACGTGTAAATTTGGCCCTTACTAGTGCACGAAATTATTGATGACTGGCAGAGGAGCAAGGAGAGCTTATGGCTTATTCACAATGGCGTTAGGCTCAGTTAAGCATTTCTGTTTCTTTATTCCAATTGAGCAGCAGGACATGGAAATAAAATTGGAATTTAGCTGCCTGCAAACGGGCGGATTTGCATTGCAGGATCCGGATCGGGGTCCGCCTCTGGATTCCACAGCAAATACAGCCCATAACATGCTACTGGAAATTACTTTTACCTCTACATGAGTGGAAATCAATTGCAATTTTCTGCTCACAGAGGAAAAATCGCAGCATGTTCTAATTTTGCGTGGTTTCTGCGAGGACGGCTTCCATTGAAGTCAATGGAAGCTGTCTGATCCGTGGCCCTTCCACAATGACATGGCAGCAAGGTTTCGGATTCCGCATCATCACTAGGCAATGACACGGAAGAAGCAGAAGTTTAAAAAAAAAATCTGTACACATGGATGCCGGCTGGGCACAGGGTTTGATTCCGCATGCAGAATCTGACCGCAATGTTTCCGTTTTTGTTCCCTATTGATTTCAACGGATTTTCATTAAAAAATGAAATATTTCAGTTTTTCTCTATTTAACTCCATTCAGTTTCATATTTTTTTTAAATTTTTGATATCAGGATCTAAATTTCAACTAAATTCCTAAAATCTTTTAATTTTCACACTGACCACGAAGCCTACTAATAGTCTGACACTTCTTATTCAGCAATCATCTCATCATCATCATCATAGCAGGAATACAATGAAAAGTAACACCTATATATAAATAAAGGCACACTTACACTGGACGATTATCTCAAAACATTTGCTCATGGGCGATCGTTTTAGCGATAATCATTGTGTGTAAATGGGCGCGGGGCACCTGCATTTCGGGCACTTTCCACTGATCGTTAAAATCAAGCAGGGGGGGGGGGTGCTGATAGCATTGTTTCCCCCATGGAGAACAATGGATCTGAGTGCAGCTAATAGCCTCGGGCTATTAGCTGCCTTAAGGAAGTCTTCATTAACATACATAATGGGTATTTAAGTAGCTGAGAAGCTGCTTAAATTTCAATTATTTTTTATGCAAAATAATCGCTCAAAACTGTTGCTCAAACTGTCCTTCGAGCAATCTTTGAGAGATTATCTGCTCGTGTAAATGGGCCTTAACACACCTCCTCCCTCTCTCTGCACATATCACAGAACATGTCTAGAACAGTTGAAAACGCTTATTGTTGCCCTCATCCACTCACGGCTCAATTATTGCAACTCGTTGCTGATCGGCCTCCCCTGCACCAGACTCTACCCTCTCCAGTCCATCCTGAATGCGGCAGCCAGGCTCATCTTTCCGTCCAGCTGCTACTCAGACGGCCCTGCCCTGTGCCGGTCACTTCATTGGCTGCCCGTTAAATACAGAATTCAATTTAAACTTACTACCTTCATCCACAAAGCCCTCCACAGCGCATCGCCCCCCTATATTGCCTCCCTCATCTCAATCCATCACCCAACCTGGGCTCTCCGCTTGGCTAACGAAACTAGACTGCGCACCCCTCTAATTCGAACTTCTCACTGCCGCCTCCAAGACTTCTCCAGAACAGCATCGGTCCTCTGGAATGCACTACCAAAAGATACCCGGGCAATCCAGGACTCGCAGAACTTAAGGCGTGCTCTAAAATTGTACCTCTTCAGGGAGGCGTACCGCATTCTCTAAACAAACTCCTCTATACGCCGCCTGATAACATGCTCCCTGACCTACTGACTGCAATCCCTGCTAGCCGTCATAAATCACTCCTGCAGTCATACTGTTTCTGCCGTCACACGGCTAAATGTCTGACCATTGTCTGTGTATAGCATCCCTCACTCTCCACCTCACCATACCGTGAACATCTCCAGCCCCTTTACCTTCTGTATCACCCCATTACTTGTAGTATGTAAGCTCGTTGGAGCAGGACCCGCACCCCTACTGTTTCTATCAACTGATTACAATTGTAACCGTGGTTCTGTAATGTTTGTACTTTTGTCTTTCTGTATTCCCCCTGTCTATGTAAGCGCTGCGGAATGTGTTGGCGCTATACAAATAAAGATTATTATTATTAACAGTCTCTCATAGAAAGTAATGGATCCCATCCTCTCTATTGTGTGAAGGACCAATGAGTTCAGCAGTAAAGCATATAAATGCTGTTAACTACAGCACAGTGAAGATGGCGGCTGCGAATAGTTATGTATAGACAATAGGATAAAAAAAATGTTGCAATCAGAAAATTAAAACGGATTAGAAAAATGGAAAAAAAACACAGTGGATGCATTTCCTTTAAGTGAATTCTGTATGGCTATAGAGCTCACTTTTCATACTCTTCATTTTCTAGATGCAAAATTTCTTTGAGACCTATCCAAATGCTGGGGCAGGAGCAACTCCAAGAAAGCAAGCACTGGAAACTGTTAAAAATAACATTGAATGGGTTGCGGCTAACAAAGATGGTATCAAGGCCTGGCTGGAAGCAAATCCTTGATCATTTCAAAGAGATCTACCATCACAATTCTGAATGGACATATTTACTGTCAATGAGCAAACCAAAGAAGAGCTAAAACCTACCTTCCACCATCCCAAAGGAACAAACTGGACATTAGAGGCCATGTACTTGCTAGGTCTGTTTCATAATCAATCCACTGGAGCCAACAAGAAACTCCTAATGGTATCTGGGACCATTGCTTTGAGGGTGTTTATTTTCTATTTATTATTTGAAATATGCATACATAAATTGCTTCGAAGGAGTCATTAAAGTCCTACACAAGTTTCGTGTCACTCAAAATATGAATAGAAGTATTACAGCTGTAAATTGCACCTGACCACTCCCTTCACATGTCTGCTTTAGGAAACCCTTGTATTTTCCATAACATAGTAACATAGCACATAAGGGCGAAAAAAAGACATATGTCTATCCGATTCAGCCTATTAACCCCCCCCCCCCCCATGTTGATCCAGAGAAAGGCAAAAAAAAACAATGAGGTAGAAGCCAATTTTTCCCACTTAAGAGGAAAAACCTGTTCCCCACTCCAATCTGTCAATCAGACTAATCCCTGGATCAACAACCCTTCTAAGGTAATTATTGATTATAACATGTAATACTAAATATCCTTAATACAACCTGCCAACATTCAGGATTGAACCTTTAGATCTTAAGTCTAACCCTCTTCCAAATGAGCTATTCTGGCTCACTAAGAAGGAACAATTCTGAAACATCTTTGCTAAGAACTCTGTGTTGTGCTATCCCTGTTACACATTGCTTTGACATGGGGAGCGGTGACCTTCAATTATCATTATAAATGACGCATATAATAATAATAAAGAAGATACATAATTGGGTAATGAATGATCAAACATCAAATATCTTTTAAAAAAAGGGGATATATGAGATTTGTAAAAAAATAGGGTCTGTTTTTTTCTAGTAACAGGCCCCCCTGGTGTCCATGGGATATGTCAGGTATGCCCTATTGTCCGATATGCCAGATTTGCCCTTTTTATGTGAATGTTACTGAGCTGTAATGCCCAATACAGCTCACCCATAAGAGGCACTGCTCCTAGAAGAACACCAGACCCTATTTTTGGCTCTCATCTAATGTCTTGAGGCGTCCAACATTAGAAGAAAACTTTAAGTAATTGAAATGTGAGTTTTCCCGTTCAAAATCCTTGCATATGAATCCTTTCTGGTGTACGTGGCTTGTAAATAAATGTTACTCCATAAGGAATGATAAGATGCAGTTTCACTTTGCACCTCTGTATAGACCATAAGGGGGGTAGTTTAGCATCAGACAAAATTTTGATGTCACTTTTCTAGCATGCTCTTTTATGGTCTCCAGTGCAAAATGTGCCAAATTTTTTTGTAATTTCACAAAATGTTAATAAATTTGTTGCATCTTTAATTCCTCTAGAGATGTTCTTATTCTTTTTTTTGCCACCAAGCTACTGGAGTGAGATTGCTCAAAATTTTTGATACCTTTAAAAAAAATGTTTCCATGCCATTTTCTAGACACTTTAGAAAATAGTCGAGTGAGGATTTTAAAAGTTTATAACTTGGTATTCCCTTTTAAGCAATGAACTATTTAGATTGAAACTTTTACAATATTGTTATCTAAGTAGTTTGGAAATACAGATTTCTTCATCTTTAAATGGGATCATTTGCAGACAAGAACTAATTCTTAATTCATTTATTGTACAATTTATTAGCGTGTGACTCATAGTTTCGATTTGAAGCACTTTTTGTACATGAAATATATTCTTTTTGATTTGCAGATTTGTTTTTTTACTGTAACTATATTTCACACCTTCACAGTCTGTAGATGACGATAATTTTCTTATGTTCTAGAATGTCTAACAATCATTTACCTTTAATGTATTACATTTTATGACAATTAGTATAAAGCTTACCTTACAAGTCTTCAGCTTTGTGTCCCATTGTCCCACTTTGCCAACAGAATGCGTAATAGACCTTACTAATTAATTAATGTGGGTCATCTTCAGCTCCAGAAGGGAGTTGTTGTTTGTATAATGCCAACTTATTCCACAGCGCTTTCAGGTAATTTTTACTGGGTACTCATTACCGACCTCGGAAGGATGGAAGGCTGAGTCAACCTTGGGCCGGCTACCTGAATCAAGTGGGGATTGAACCTGCAACCTTCAGGTCGTGCTGCCTTAGCACCCCATAGGAGCCTGCAGAAGGAGGTGAAAATCAGTGAGGACAGCTGAGGAGGAGCTGCAGCCCCTTCATTTCAGTGATCAACAGGGTCTCAGCAGCAGGACCCCACTGATCATTACTTTTGACATGTCTCTATGACAGCAAATGTTATCTGAAAATGTAGCTACTCTTTAAATCTCTATTTTCTAACTAAATATTGCCATAGAAAGGATCGGATCTGTATTGTTCCTAACTGCATATCAGACACCACTCTGTATATTATTTCAAGATCTGATACTATTTTGACCTTTAAAAATCCTATATCCAGATGAGTTTTATGACAGTGTGTAAATTTAAGACTATTCAGGCATACCAATCTATCACACGGGGAAACATGTTTCCCTCTTAGGTCATCCAAAAAGTTGAGAAATATGTAATGTTTGAAAACCAAGTGCCACACATCTATTTTTTCATGCTATCCCAACTTGCGTCCGTCGTAGTTACATTTCCAGATCTTGCAGTGCCGTTGAAATGCTACTGTGCTCCGGTAGTAGAACAATCTGTCATTGCATTGGGTTGCCTCTTGCTTGACTATCACAGCGAGTCTGACAGTTTTGAAACAATCATCCAGGTCTTATTAAGCAGTCCATACATATAAAACTTTGATTGGCCGCCGGAGCATTGGGAGCGGCAGGCGGAGTTGGGTCAAGTGAGTACGCCTTATTTCTTTAATTTAAAGGCTTGCACAAAATGGCTTGATTAGCCAGATTCGGCTGATCGTCCCATACACTTCAGCTATGGTCAGACGAAATTTTCCAATATACCAGATCACATCTTGTCACACATCAGAATATTGTCTGTCACTGGCCATTACGAACAATCGTTTGATCATTTACATTATTTGTGCAGCCACTAAATGGCCAGAATCATACATTTTGGGTGACCATTCTCCCATGTGTGGCTGGTTTTAATGCATTTTTCTTATCACAAGGCTAAGTTCATAACATATTTTTGCCCAATATCAGATGTAATAAATACATAGAGTATTTCAGAAAAGGGAAGCAACTGTCTACCAGTATACTATTTGATGGATTCTTCAAAAAGGGAAATTGAGAGTTCTATTCTGTCTCCTTTTGTCTTCAGAGAAGTCCAGACATATGCTGTGAAAACAGATCCGTATAATTTGTATCTGTCGGCCACTGATATCCATAATAAATAAACATGTACTTACATATGTGAAGCACATCTATATTTGGGCAGGTGCCATGAATGTATTCATACTGAACTTGAAGTTGAGTGGTAATCAGTGGCGTAGCTAAAGGCTCATGGGCCCGGGTGCAAAAGTTTATCTTGGGGACCCCCAACTTCTCTTAACCCCTTAACGCATAGGCGTAACTTGAAGCTCCTGGGCCCCAATGCAAAACATGTAACAGGGACCCCAACTATAATGCTTTATTCATAGTACTGGGCTCCCTATATGGTGAAGAAAGGCCTTATGGTTCCCTTAAGGTTCCTGGGCCTGGGTGCAACCGCATCCCCTATAGTCATGCCAGTGATGGTAATCCCTCTTCTATGATATATTTTGTTGGGGTTTTCAGTTTTCATCAGAAAAACATGCTTTTCACTGGTTTCATTCCCATTTGTGATGTTTTCTGTCCTGTGATGTTGCAAGATTTGAAAATCACTGCCTGCCCTATCTTTCTGCGTTTTGCTTTTTTTATTGCCCATGTTTCCCTATGGAGCCTCTGTTTTATCGCATGTGATGTTCATACGATGCAATGCGTTTCTAACATTAGAAACTCTTATTGTCTATCGTGCGAGTAAACCACAAGAGGCAGCGATGCACAACTTCTCTCAGGAAGAAACATTGCTAACGCTCAACCTTCGTATGAGCACATATGCGATTTTGCACGATTTTCTTGCTCCAATTTCGCGATTGCAAGTGTGAAGGAGCCCTTATGCAGATGATCTTCCACAAGACCTACAACCTTGTTTTTTAGGCTCAATGATGCACAAATCCTCTCTATGTAAGTGGCCTTCTTGCACTCTGCACTCATACACTAACATTGCATAGTGTAGGGGGGTTTATTATTTCTTTGGGCTTTCCTACACAGGGTCTGTTTTTCAGACTTTTCACATATGTTGATTTATAAATTGAAAGAACTCAAAAACTTACTGGAAGCTTGGGATTACATCATTTTCCCAAATCTTAGTAATAACAATGGTCACAATAAGTCAGAACACATTTACTTGATACATGTTTGTTTCAAGCTTGGCTAAACCCATAATAAAATTTCCCACATCCTCTTTAGTCATTCACAACAAATGCAGCGAAGGATTTGTTGAATAACATAGTAACATAGTATGTAAGGCTGAAAAAAGACCTATATCCATCCATTTCAGCCTATTACCCCTCAATGTTGATCCAGAAAAAGGAAAAAAAAAAAAAAAAACAATGAGGTAGAAGTAAATATTCTCCATTCAAGGGAAAAAATTCCTTCCTGACTCCAATCTGGCAATCGGAATAATTCTCAGATCACCGACCCTTCTGAAGTTATTAATGATAACACATAATGTTGTGTCGCTCAAGAAAGGCATCCAGGCCCCTCTTAAACTCTTTTATGGAGTTCACCATCACCACATCCTCAGGCAGAGAGTTCCACAGTCTCACTGCTCTTACAGTAAAGAACCCCCTTCTATGTTGGTGTAGAAACCTTCTTTCCTTTAGACATAGAGGGCGCCCCTTGTTACAGTCACAGTATTGGATATAAATAAATGATGGCAGAGATCTCTGTATTGTCCCCTGATATATTTATACATAGTTATTAGAGCGCCACCTTGTTACATTCCTGGGTATAAACAGATGACGGCAGAGATCTCTGTATTGTCCCCTGATATATTTATACATAGTTATTAGAGCGCCACCTTGTTACATTCCTGGGTATAAACAGATGACGGCAGAGATCTCTGTATTGTCCCCTGATATATTTATACATAGTTATTCGGTCACCCATCAGCCATCTTTTTTCTAAACTAAATAACACCAATATTGATAACCTCTCTGAGTATTGTAGTCCGCCCATTCCATTTATTACTTTAGTTGCCCACCTTTAACCCCTTAGTGACGGCCCTATCGTAAAACTACGTCCTGCTGTTGCAGGACGTGTATGGAGGGAGGTAGCGCCGCTATCTCCCTCCATACAGCGCGGGCATCAGCTGTTTATTACAGCTGACACCCGTGGGCAATAGCTGCGCTCAGCCGTTCGGCTGATCGCGGCTATTAACCCTTTAAATGCCGCTGTCAATTCTGACAGCGGCATTTAAATCCCCCGCACGGCCCCCCCCGCGGTGAGATCGGGGGAGCCGTGCAGGTGTCATGAATGGCCCCAGGGCTGCCTTAGCAGACTGCCTATCAAGCCATCCACACAGGGTGACTTGAAAGACTGCCTGTAAAAAAGCAGTATGACGTAATGCTATAGCATTACGTGATACTGCAGGAGCGATCAAAGCATCGCATGTTAAAGTCCCCCAGGGGGACATCGAAGTAATGTAAAAAAAATAATCAATAAAGTTTTTTTAATTGTTAAAAAAAAAAAAGTTATAAAAGTTTAAATCACTCCCCTTTTGCCATATACATTATTAAAAAATCAAACTCAATAATAAAAATATGTATTTGATATCGCCGCGTCCGTAAAAGTACGATCTATCAAAGTAGTGCATTATTTTTCCCGCATGGTGAACGTCGTCTGAAAAAAAAAATAAAGAACGCCAGAAATACACTTTTTTAGTTACCTTGTCTCCCAGAAAAAACGCAATAAAAAGCGAACAAAAAGTCGTATGTATTCCAAATTGATACTATCGGAAACTTCAGGACATCCCGCAAAAAATGAGCCCTTGCCCAACTACGTTGACGAAAAAGTAAAAAAGGTATTGCGCGCACAAAATGACCGCAGAAAATAATTGAAAAAAATTAAATATCTTTAAAAAAAAAATAAAAGTACTACAGCAAAAAAAATACTATACAAGTTTGGTATCGTAGCAATCGTACTGACTCATAGAATAAAAATATCAGGTCGTTTTTGTTGCAATTTGTGTGCTGTAGAAACAGGACGCACCGAAAGATGCTGGAATGTCGTTTTTTTTCCATTTCTCTCCGCTAAGAATTTTTAAAAAGTTTTTCAGTAAATTATATGGTACAATAAATAGTGCCATTGAAAAATACAACTCATCCCGCAAAAAACAAGCCCACATACAGCGACGTCAATGGATAAATTAAGGAGCTACGATTTTTTAAAAGGGAGTAGAAAAAAACAAAAATGGAAAAAAGCAAAAAAGCTCCGTCACTAAGGGGTTAAACCCACTCAAGCTCTGATATGTCCTTCTTGAGTACCGCTGCCCAAAACTGTCCACAATATTCCATGTGTGGTCTGACCAGTGACTTGTAGAGAGGAGGAACAATGTTCTCATTATCTGCCCCATGACCTCTTTTGTTGCACCCCATGACCCTACTTGCCTTGGCAGCAGCTGCCTGACATTGTACAGTTGACTAAAACTCTCTAGTCCTTTTCCAGGTCAGTGTTCCCCAGTAGTTTCCCATTTAGTGTGTAATGGTGACATGTATTTCCTTCCCATGTGCAGAACCTTACATTTATCAGTGTTACAAATAAATTTGTAGTAAGAAAATGCAAGATGTCTTCATAAGAAACTGAGCAGGGAAATAACATTATATTGGATACACTGTTCCAAGTTTTAGACCTACCTATGAAACAAATTACCCCCCCCCCCCCCCCCCCCCGACAAGAGGGCCTAGCTAAGTGGAAAATTGCATGGCTTAAATAAGACAACATGCACTAAAATTGTGCCCGAGAATTACTGCTAAATTTTGAAGCAAATTAAGCTAACCAATATGTGACATAAAGTTAGATACTAGAGATGAGCGAACGTACTCGTCCGAGCTTGATATTCGTGCGAATATTAGGGTGTTCGGGATGCTCGTTACTCTTAACGAGCACCACTCGGTGTTCCGGTTACTTTCAGTTTCCTCTCTGAGACGTTAGCGCGCTTTTCTGGCCAATTGAAAGACAGGGAAGGCATTACAACTTCCCCCTGTGACGTTCAAGCCCTACACCACCCCCCTGCTGTGAGTGGCTGGGGCGATCAGATGTCACCCGAGTATAAAAGTCGGCCCCTCCCGCGGCTCGCCACACATGCCTTGTGAGTTAGCTGAGGGAAAGTACTATCGTGCTGGTGCTGCTGTAGGGAGAGCGTTAGGAGTCAGTGTAGGCTTCAAGAACCCCAAAGGTCCTTCTTAGGGCCACATCTACCTGTGTGCAGGCTGCTGCTAGCAGTGTTTTTTTTTTTTTTTCTCAAAATCGGCAGTGCAGAGCATTGCACCCGGTATTAGGGACAGAAGTGGTGCATAGGCAGGGAGAGTGTTAGGAGTGAGTGTAGCCTTCAAGAACCTCAACGGTCCTTTCTAGGGCCAAATTTAAGCGTGTGCAGTACTGTGCTGGCTGCTGTTAGCAGTGTTGCATATTTTTTTTTTTCTAAAAATCGTCTGTGCAGAGCATTGCACCCTCCATTGATACTACAGGGACAGAATTGTGTAGGCAGGGCCACAACACAGTTATTGTTCATTGAATATACGCAGTGGGTCCTTCCCTTTGCAAAAAAGGAAAAGAAATTATATTTGGCCTGCCTGTGTCAGTCCTAAGGTCTCCGTGTACGTGTGTGCAGCGTGGAGAACGTACAAAAATCAGACGCAACCAGCTACGGTTTACTGCAGGCTTGCGCCATTGTCTTTCCTGACTGGCAAATACCTGCTCTGCTAGAGTTAATAACTCTGCTACACTAAAGTTGTGTGTCACTTTTTCAGGGCCACACTACAGTTCTAAAAGTTATTGTTCATTGAATATACGCAGTGGGTCCTTCCCTTTGCAAAAAAGGAAAAGAAATTGTATTTGGCCTGCCTGTGTCAGTCCTAAGGTCTCCGTGTACGTGTGTGCTGCGTGGACAACGTACAAAAATCAGACGCAAACCAGCTACGGTTGAGTGCAGGCTTGCGCCATTGTCTTTCCTGACTGGCAAATACCTGCTCTGCCAGAGTTAATAACTCTGCTACACTAAAGTTGTGTGACACTTTTTCAGGGCCACACCACAGTTATTAAACGTATTGTTCATTGAATATCCGCAGTGGGGCCCTCCCTTTGCAAAAAAGCGAATTCAATTACTTATATTTGGCCTGCCTGTGTCAGTCCTAAGGTCTCCGTGTACGTCTGTGCTGCGTGGAGAACGTACAAAAATCAGACGCAACCAGCTACGGTTGAGTGCAGCCTTGCGCCAATTTCTTTCCAGCCTGGGAAATCAAATCACTGGTAATACACCATGCTGAGGGGTAGGGGTAGGCCTAGAGGATGTGGACGCGGCCGAGGACGCGGAGGGCCAAGTGAGGGTGTGGGCACAGGCCGAGCCAGTGCGGTGGCCAGGGGTAGAGGCAGGGCCAGACCGAATAATCCACCAACTGTTTCCCAAAGCGCCCCCTCGCGCCATGCCACCCTGCACAGGTCAAGGTGCTCTACGGTGTGGCAGTTTTTCACAGAGACGCCTGACGACCGACGAACAGTGGTGTGCAACCTTTGTCGCGCCAAGATCAGCTGGGGAGGCACCACCAACAGCATGCGCAGGCATATGATGGCCAAGCACCCCACAAGGTGGGACGATGCCCGTTCACCGCCTCCGGTTTGCACCACTGCCTCTCCCCCTGTGCCCCAACCTGCCACTGAGATCCAACCCCCCTCTGAGGACACAGGCACTACCGTCTCCTGGCCTGCACCCACACCATCACCTCCGCTGTCCTCGGCCCCATCCAGCAATGGCTCTCAGCGCAGCGTCCAGACGTCGCTAGTGCCACAGTTTGAGCGCAAGCGCAAGTACGACGCCATGCACCCGCACGCTCAAGCGTTAAACGTGCACATTGCAAAATTGATCAGCCTACAGATGCTGCCGTATAGGCTTGTGGAAACGGAGGCTTTCAAAAGCATGATGGCGGCGGCTGCCCCGCGCTACTCGGTTCCCAGTCGCCACTACTTTTCCCGATGTGCCATCCCAGCCCTGCACGACCACGTCTCCCGCAACATTGTACGCGCCCTCACCAACGCGGTTACTGCCAAGGTCCACTTAACAACGGACACGTGGACAAGCACAGGCGGGCAGTGCCACTATATCTCCCTGACGGCACATTGGGTGAATTTAGTGGAGGCTGGGCAGAGTCAGAGCCTGGGACCGCTCACGTCCTACCTACCCCCAGAATTGCGGGCCACAGCTCGGTGGTGGTATCTGCGGCGGTGTATGCTTCCTCCACTAAAGCACCTTCCTCCTCCTCCTCCTCCAACGCAACCTCTGTCTCGCAATCAAGATGTGTCAGCAGTACATCGCCAGCAGTCGGTGTCACGCGGCGTGGCAGCACAGCGGTGGGCAAGCGTCAGCAGGCCGTGCTGAAACTACTCAGCTTAGGAGAGAAGAGTCACACGGCCCACGAACTGCTGCAGGGTCTGACAGAGCAGACCGACCGCTGGCTTGCGCCGCTGAGCCTCCAACCGGGCATGGTCGTGTGTGACAACGGCCGTAAGCTGGTGGCGACTCTGCAGCTCGGCAGCCTCACGCACGTGCCATGCCTGGCCCATGTCTTTAATTTGGTGGTTCAGCGCTTTCTGAAAAGCTACCCCCACTTGTCATACCTGCTCGGAAAGGTGCGCCAGCTCTGCGCACATTTCCGCAAATCCCACACGCACGCTGCCACCCTGCGGACACTGCAACATAGGTTTAATCTGCCAGTGCACCGACTGCTGTGCGACGTGCCCACACAGTGGAACTCTACGCTCCACATGTTGGCCAGACTCTATGAGCAGCGTAGAGCTATAGTGGAATACCAACTCCAACTTGCGCGGCGCAGTGGGAGTCAGCCTCCTCAATTATTTACAGAAGAGTGGCCCTGGTTGGCAGCCATCTGTCAGGTCCTTGGAACATTTGAGGAGTCTACCCAGGTGGTGAGCGGCGATGCTGCAATCATTAGCGTCACCATTCCTCTGCTATGCATCTTGAGAAGTTCCCTGCAAAGCATAAAGGCAGACGCTTTGCGCTCGGAAACAGAGCCGGGGGAAGACAGTATGTCGCTGGATAGTCAGAGCATCCGCCTGTCTATATCTCAGCGCGTTGAGCAGGAGGAGTAGGAGCATGAGGAGGATGAGGAGGAGGGGGAAGAGACAGCTTGGCCCACTGCTGAGGGTACAGATGCTGCTGGGCTGTCATCCTTTCAGCGTGTATGGCCTGAGGAGGAGGAAGAGGAGGAGGAGGAGGATCCTGAAAGTGATCTTCCTAGTGAGGACAGCCATGTGTTGCGTACAGGTACTCTGGCACACATGGCTGACTTCATGTTAGGATGCCTTTCTCGTGACCCTCGCGTTACACGCATTCTGGCCACTACAGATTACTGGGTGTACACATTGCTCGACCCACGGTATAAGGAGAACTTTTCCACTCTGATTCCCGAAGAGGAAAGGGGTTCGAGAGTGATGCTATACCACAGGGCGCTGGTGGACAAACTGATGGTAAACTTCCCATCCGACAGCGCTAGTGGCAGAAGGCGCAGTTCCGAGGGCCAGGTAGCAGGGGAGGCGCAGAGATCAGGCAGCATGTACAGCGCAGGCAGGGGAACATTCTCCAAGGCCTTTGCCAGCATTATGGCTCCCCAGCAAGACTGTGTCACCGCTCCCCAGTCAAGGCTGAGTCGGCGGGAGCACTGTAAAAGGATGGTGAGGGAGTACGTAGCCGATCGCACGACCGTCCTCCGTGACGCCTCTGCCCCCTACAACTACTGGGTGTCGAAGCTGGACACGTGGCCTGAACTCGCGCTGTATGCCCTGGAGGTGCTTGCTTGTCCTGCGGCTAGCGTCTTGTCAGAGAGTGTGTTTAGTGTGGCTGGGGGAATCATCACGGATAAGCGTACCCGCCTGTCAACCGACAGTGCCGACAGGCTTACACTCATCAAGATGAACAAAGCCTGGATTTCCCCAGACTTCTCTTCTCCACCAGCGGACAGCAGCGATACGTAAGCAATACGTAGGCTGCACCCGCGGATGGAAGCTACGTTCTCTCTCACCATCCAAAACGGGGACATTTCTGCTTCATCAATCTGTGTCTAATATTCCTCCTCCTGCTCCTCCTCCTGAAACCTCACGTAATCACGCTGAACGGGCAATTTTTCTTAGGGCCACAAGGCTCACTCATATAGTTTTTCTAAACAATTTTTATATGTTTCAATGCTCTTAAAAGCGTTGAAACTTTAACTTGAACCAATTTTTCGTTAAACTGGGCTGCCTCCAGGCCTAGTTACCACTTAAAGGGGTTGTCCCGCGCCGAAACGGGTTTTTTTTTTTTTCAACCCCCCCCCCCCCGTTCGGCGCGAGACAACCCCGATGCAGGGAAGTAAAGAAAGTTTACCGGAGCGCTTACCTTAATCCCCGCGCTCCGGTGACTTCAATACTTACCGCTGAAGATGGCCGCCGGGATCCTCTGTCTCCGTGGACCGCAGCTCTTCTGTGCGGTCCATTGCCGATTCCAGCCTCCTGATTGGCTGGAATCGGCACGTGACGGGGCGGAGCTACACGGAGCCGCTCTCTGGCACGAGCGGCTCCATAGAAGACTGCAGAAGACCCGGACTGCGCAAGCGCGGCTAATTTGGCCATCGGAGGGCGAAAATTAGTCGGCAACCATGGAGACGAGGACGCTAGCAACGGAGCAGGTAAGTAAAAAACTTTTTATAACTTCTGTATGGCTCATAATTAATGCACAATGTATATTACAAAGTGCATTATTATGGCCATACAGAAGTGTATAGACCCACTTGCTGCCGCGGGACAACCCCTTTAAGCCACATTAACCAAAGCGATTAATGGGTTTCACCTGCCCTCTTGGTTGGCCATGGCCAGTTTTTGGGATGTACATTAGTACTGTTGATACAGCAATTTTTGTGGGCCCTCGCCTACAGTGTAATCAAATGAATTTTTAGCCCACCTGCATTACAGCTGATGTTACATCCGCTGTGTTGGGCAATGCAATGGGATATTTTTATGTACCGCCGGTGGGTTCCAGGGAGCCACCCATGCTGTAGGTGCACACGGAGTTTAACCTACATCTGTCCACTTGTAAAGAACCCCAGTCTGACTGGGGCATGCAGTGTGGGCCGAAGCCCACCTGTATTAAGCACGACATTAATACCTCAGCTGTGTTGGGCAATGCAATGGGATATTTCTATGTACCGCCGGTGGCTTCCTGGCACCCACCCATGCTGTGGGTCCACACAGGGAATTATAAATGCATCTGTTTCCACTTGTAAAGAACCCCAGTCTGACTGGGGCATGCAGTGTGGGCTGAAGCCCACCTGCATTAAACATGACATTACTACCTCAGCTGTGATGGGCACTGCAATGGGATATTTTTATGTACCGCCGGTGGGTTCCAGGGAGCCACCCATGCTGTAGGTGCACACGGAGTTTAACCTACATCTGTCCACTTGTAAAGAACCCCAGTCAGACTGGGGCATGCAGTGTGGGCCGAAGCCCACCTGCATTAAGCACGACATTACTACCTCAGCTGTGTTGGGCAATGCAATGGGATATTTCTATGTACCGCTGGTGGCTTCCTGGCACCCACCCATGCTGTGGGTCCACAGGGAATTATAAATGCATCTGTTTCCACTTGTAAAGAACCCCAGTCTGACTGGGGCATGCAGTGTGGGCCGAAGCCCACCTGCATTAAACATGACATTACTACCTCAGCTGTGATGGGCAATGCAATGGGATATTTCTATGTACCGCCGGTGGGTTCCAGGGAGCCACCCATGCTGTGGGTCCACAGGGACTTCACAATAGGGAGTTGTACCTGCCTGTGTCTATGAATTAAAAACCGCGGTCTGACTGGGGCATGCAGACACCTTGACAGAATGAATAGTGTGTGGCACATAGGTTCCCCATTGCTATGCCCACGTGTGCAGCTCCTGATGGCGGTGGCACAGGATTCTATTTCTCATTGCTTCTGTACAGCATTGTGGGCTATCGCCCCGCCCCTTTTAAAGAGGGTCGCTGCCTAGCCGTGCCAACCCTCTGCAGTGTGTGCCTGCGGTTCCTCCTCATGGCAGACGCACTTCTAAATAGACATGAGTGTGGCGTGGCATGAGGGCAGCTGAAGGCTGCGCAGGGACACTTTGGTGTGCGCTGTGGGGGGGAGGGGGGGCGGTTGGGCAGCATGTAACCCAGGAGAAGTGGCAGTGGAGTGTCATGCAGGCAGTGATTGTGCTTTGTTGGAGGTAGTGTGGTGCTTAGCAAAGGTATGCATTGCTAATGAGGGCTTTTCAGAAGTAAACGTTTTTGGGAGGGGGGGGCCCACTCTTGCCGCTATTGTGGCTTAATAGTGGGACCTGTGAACTTGAGATGCAGCCCAACATGTAGCCCCTCGCCTGCCCTGTCCATTGCTGTGTCGTTCCCATCACTTTCTTGAATTGCCCAGATTTTCACACAAGGAAACCTTAGCGAGCATCGGCGAAATACAAAAATGCTCGGGTCGCCCATTGACTTCAATGGGGTTCGTTATTCGAAACGAACCCTCGAGCATCGCAAAAAGTTCGTTCCGAGTAACGAGCACCCGAGCATTTTGGTGCTCGCTCATCTCTATTAGATACAAATGTCTCAGGATGGGCCAAATTTATTATCCTGAGGAGACACTTTAATAAATTAGATATAACATATTTTTAGACTGCCCAATCTAAGTATACCCTGACTATTATACAGGATTTAGAAATCTGCGCCTTTGTATCTATAGATGGCTCTGCTACTGAGGCATGCCTTATTTCAGATGTCGGTAGTGAATGTATGGTAAAACATTAGATTTATTATAAAATGATTATTATATTGGACAATTATTCCTAAACCTGCGTCCTAGTAATTGGTTATAAAGTCTGTTCCAGGGAAACTTTTAGATTATTAAGAATTCATTGCATTCAACACTAAAAACTTCTGCCAAACGTCAGTACAGTATTTAGTTCTATGCTGCCACCTAGTGGACATACGGATAACACTACACACATTTTGTGTGCCTTAATGTCCCCCTTATTAACGAAGAGCATTTTGGTAGATTTTTATTATTTTTGTGTCATCGCATTCAGAAAGCCATAACTATTCTGTAGACATAGCTCTATGACTTCTTGTGTTTTAAAGAAGAGTTGTATTTCTCAAAAAACCTAAAAAATGTCACCCTAAGGTCGTTTTCACACAGTTGAGAAAAATGCGCGAGATTTGTGCAATCCCTTGTGCAGGGCTGAGAAAGCCGTCCCTGTACCGCGCTTTTTAATGTGCGTTTTACCCATGGATGCGAGGCGTTTTTGTACAAAAATAACTCCCATCACTTCTCTGAAATTCCTATCCTCATGCGCTTGTTTCACGGCTGTCGGGGGATCGGCAAGTGTTTTCCATTGATGTCAATGGGGAACATCATATCGCACCCACAAGCACATCGCATGGCATGTGATGTGTTTGACTGCCGCATTGAACGCAATGGGCGATGTGTTCTGAGGGACATGAAAAAAATAGGACATGCAGTGAGGTTTTATTTCGCAGCATCGCTCATGTGTATGACCCCATTCAAAAGAATGAAGATTATATTCCTCCAAGTTTTGTGCATCTAGCAATGCACAAAACTTATGCAAGATTCACACTCCTGTAACTGTAGTTTAAAGGAACATAGGGCGATAAATATGGCCGTACAGGTCAGAAAAAGCCCATAAATAAATGTCCATAATTAATGAATGAAGAAAATAAATGTTATTAACCCCTTAGTGGCGACACCTGTTTGCACCTTAATGACCAACTAATATTTCTGCTTTTTTTTTCATCGTCACATTCCAGAAGCCATAACTTTTTAATTTTTCCATTGACATAGCCACATGAGGGCTTGTTTTTTGCAGGACAACTCGTATTTTCTAATGGCATCATTTTTGTGTACATATAATGTATTGTATAACTTTTATTTATTTATTTTTTAGGGGGATTGGGGGGAAACACTTTTTCCCTCATCATTCTGACAGCATACATATGGAGGTTGTCCACTGGACCCCTGTTGGGACAGGAAGCGGAAAGTATAAAGGTAACTCCCCTCCACCAGTTCACCAGTGTCTTCCTGTCTCTATAGGACAGTCCTAGCGGATAAAGCCTCCATGTGTATGCTGGATGATAAGGACCTCCTTGCAAGTTGCACCCCGTCCACCCAGGGGGGGGGGGGGGGTCTCCTCTCCTTTTGGGCTGGCAGGGACTGTGCAGGTGAGACTCTCTGTGTGGGACTCTCACCTGCCGGGACGAGGGAGGCAGCAGCAGGCGCACCTGTATATTCTGCAGTAGGTCCGGAATCTCCCCGCCAGAGTGGCGGTTGGGCCTCTGATGTCAGCGGCAGAGTGGCACAATATCTGGTAGGAAGGAGCCATCCTGGAGCTAGTAAGTGTGTCCCCGGGGTCTGACGCGGGCAGCATGACGTCAGGCATCACGTGGGGTGGGGCTACGTCCCAGGGAAGCAAGGAATCAGCGCAAAATTTGAAATTTTTAAATAGCAGAATCCCCTCTCAGCAAAATGTAGCTCAGGACAACAAGATGTCGACCAGAGAGGACTGTGAGAGCGTCCTACTCGTGAGTAACCCCTGACCTGGTGAGAAATCCAAGCGTGGTATGCATTGATTTAAATGGGACTCTGCCTATTTCCATTTCTTGCAGGACAGGGATACGCAGAAGAGTAAGGAAGTGAAAAACCGTGTTAGAAAATTGCCTGAGATGACCTGAAGATTCCTACACCAAGTCGCTCTGCGCAGATTGCACAGCTAAAGTCATTCGGGATGAAGGCACCTCTGTCATGTCGGACATACCTTCCGTTATTTGGGAGGAAATAGAAGCCTCCTTATTTAGCTTCCCTCTTCAGCCAGCAGCTAAGAGGGCGAGACGGGTAATCAAGAAAGACTCGGATTTGGAGGAAGGTCTCCTTGAGGATTCTCCGTCGGCAATAATGCCTTTATCAGTTTGGGGGAAAAAAGTACTTATTCTCGGTCTCTGATATGGAACAACTGCTGGGCGCAGTATGCAGCACCGTGCAGGTGGAGGAGGAGGTTCCACAGCAGCATTCTTTCCTGGATATTATGTTCTGGGGTCTACAGCCTCAGTGTAGGCCTCATGTTTCCCGTGAATAAAATAAAATCCTAAAGCAGTTGATCCTGTCGAAATGGAGTCATGCTGAGCATAAATTCCCTCTGCCTAAAGAGTTCAGAGACTGCTTGCTATTTTCTCCTGAAGATAACTCGAGATTACCCCTAAGGTGGACCCGGCGGTTGCCAGGGTGTCTAGGAAAATGGCCTTGCCATTTGAGGACGTGTCTCATCTGCAGGATCCACTAGATGAAAAAAGCATGGGAGGTCTCTGCCCTCACAATTAAATTCAACATTGCAGCAACATCTGTCACAAGGTCCACCTTGATCTGGTTGGATCAGCTCCAGACTCTAATCTCCCAGAAGGCCTCCAGAGAAGACATTGCCAGCTGTTTGACCCTTCTCCAGCAGGCGACGGGGTTTCTAGCGGATACCTCAATGGAGTCCATTAGGTTTGGAGCCTGCTGTGTGGCGCCTTTTCAATACCTCTAGAAGAGTCATCTGGGTAAGGTGTGGTCCCGAGATAGTCCATCTAATACAGGCTCCATGCACTGCCCTTTCAAGGCCACCATATCCCTGGATTCCTTATTGGAGAAAGCATCTGACAAGAGCTGGAAGAGAGGCCGTTTAGAGATACACCCCTGTCTCACCCTCCAGCTTACCTCCCATTCTACCCTGCTTCCCAAGGATATAGGGGAAAAGAAAAATCTGGATGTTGGTCCTATCCTAAGGGAGAAAAGGGTGAGCTTCTCCCTGCGGGGCCATTGGGGGCCCAAGTTCAGGAAGTAGGGGGTAGATTTTCCAGGTTTGCCTCCCAATGGGAAGAAGTGACATCTAATCCATGGGCCTTGCGCCTGGAGGGCTATAATAGCCTATGTGCTCTGATAAACACACCATTCTGAGCTTCTGAATGGTGTATTTATCAGAGCACATGGGTTATTATACACTATTAATGAGCCCATACCACATGCCATGCGACAGTACCTGGTCTTGACATACCAGAGATTTATCTAAGATGTTCATCGTTGACACACTATCTTATTGGCCGATAATTCTGGAACATGTGTGGTATGTCATATTTGTTCTAGCCCAGTTTAGGATCAATCACACGTTATCCGTTACTGTGGCTACTGTGCCCGTTGTGTGAATGTTTTTTAAGAGATATTTAATAAAGTTTAATATTTTAATATAAGTCTTTTCTGTGAAGGGCTCTAAGATTTGGAACTGGGAGCTATAATATGGTTTCCCTCCCATACCTTTAATTCATATGGTACTAAGGAAAACCCAGAAGTCTCGAGGCACCGTGATACTGATTACCCCCTTCTGGCCCAAGAGGCCCTGGTTTCAACTTCTTTCCGCCCTCTCTGTCCCAGACCCAATCCATTTACCCTTGAGAGCGCACCTTTTACAGCAAGGTCCTCTAGTATGTCAGAGATTCAAGCTGGTGGCCTGGATGCTGAGACGGTAAAGCTTCTGGACAAGCGTCTGACGGGTAGAGTTGTATCAACCCTCTGTGAGAGTTTAAAGATGTCAACAAGATGTCAACAAGGAAAATATATGCCAGGGTTTGGGATACATTCTCAAGGTGGCATGGTCGTAGTATCCAGGATCTCCACCAGACAGATATTCGTCAGATCTTGGACTTTTTACAGGATGGCTTAGATAAAGGGCCAAGCCTTAGCACTCTCAAAGTCTAGGTGGCCACCTTGAGGGCATTTTATGATTTTCCCCTGGGTGACCACAGGTTAATAAAGAAATACCTAAAAGGGGTAGTCAGGCCTCATCCCTTTGTTAGAGATACAGCCCCCCCTTGGGACCTTAATTTAGTCTTATAGTTGCTCTACGAGGCCCCCTTTAAACCTTTGGAGGTTCTTCCCATTAGTACCCTCTCCTATAAGGTGGCCTTTCTGGTAGCGATTACATCTACCAGACAAGTAGGGGAGATCCAGTCTCTTTCTATTTAAACACCCTACATGTTTATTTTTCCTGACAAAATAGTGTTTAAATCTGACCCCTTCTTTCAACACGAAGTCCTCACAAATTTCCATTGAGAACAATCTATAGTCCTCCCCTCCTTTTGTCAAGATCCTTGAAATATTAAAGAGCAAAGATTCCATAGTCTAGACATCAGAAGAGCAGTTTTAGCATATCTGGATGCTACTAAACCCTTTAGGAAAGCTAACAATCTTTTTGTTCAATTTCAGGGACTGGCCAAAGGAGGGGATGCTACTAAGGACTCCATTGCAAGATGGGTCAGATGGGCCATCCAGGAGGCCTATGAGTTCCAGGGGGCCTCCCTCCCAGGGGGTCTAAAAGCCCATTCCATGAGGGCAGTTCCTTGTTCCTGAGAGGGAGGGAGAGAGCTCAGGCAACAACAGACCACATCTGCAAGACTACCACTTGGTCCAGTACCCATACCTTTACGAAACATTATCGGCTGGATTTAGAAGCCAACAGGGATATGGCCTTAGGTCGTAAGGACTTACTGGCTCAGGTCCCTCTCTAAAGCCCGTGGTTAGGTTGGCATTCCTCCATGTGTATGCTGTCAGGATGACGAGGGTAATATGGGAATTTATCCTACCGTTGATTTCCTTTCTTGAGTCATCCTGACAGCGTACAGGCTTTCCTTCCCTGTTTCCTTTCTGAAGTTTTCACGTGAAGTAGCATGTTATTCTGTATGGTTATGTACAATAAATAAGTATTCCTTGAGTGAAGAACTGGGTCAATGTAGTCATTTGGTACACACTGGTGTACTGGTGGAGGGGAGTCACCTTTATACTTTCCGCTTTCTGTCCCAACAGGGGTCCAGCGGACAACCTCCATGTGTATGCTGTCAGCATGCCTCATAATTAACGGTAGGATAAATGCCTAGAGTCGCTTTGGTGCTGCTGTATTCCAGGAGCCATGGCATTTTTCCATCAATGAAACTCTATGTGCATTTGTTTTCTGCGGGATGAATCCTAGTTTTCATTTATCCAATTTCATATTGAACATATTCCAGTTTTTCTAGAGGCAAGTCCCCTTGTTTTTTATTTTTTACATCATTCCCCGTGCAGTATAAATAATATAAGAGCCGGCTAGTACGATTATTTAATACCAAACTGATATAGCTTTTTTTTAAAACTATATATATATTTTTTTTTTTTTTAAATCGCTGCATTCAAAGACCCCAAACATTTTTCTTTTTATGTCAATGGTGCTGTAAAAGTTTTTGGGTTTTTTGTGTGGGATGAGTCATTCTTTTTAATAGTACCATCTGTTGATCAATGCCACATTTTGACCATTTTGTCTTTCGTTTTTAGAAGACAAAATAGGCAAAATTAGCTATTTTTGCCATGGTTTTTATATTTTTTTTCATGACGTGCACTCTGCAGGTCAAATAATGTACTAACTTTTTAGGGGGGTGATTATGAATGCAGCAATACCACATGTGTGATTTTTTTTTTTTTTAAATATAATATCACCATACATTATCATTCTTCTAAAATTAGTGTATTAGAAAGGCTAGGAAGCTCAGCTGAAAATATAGGGCTGTGTTGGGCTCATAGCCACAAGTTTTTAGGGGCGTAGAATACGAACCACGTGATAGGGATTGTAGTAATAAATTATCTGGTCAGTCTAGGTTTGACATTTCATTTTTTAATTCTAAACAAATTTACACGTCTTCCAAACAAAGTCGCAAATCCTACTGTAATTGCTGCTTCTCTTGTATGTTCGTGATAACTGCACCGGAGCCTCTTCATCATCACCAGGGTGATTACTAACTACATCCATGAGTTCCAAATCATTTTCCAACTCCGCCACACCCCTGGGGCACTAGATGTACTCAGCTGGGGCTACAGTAGCGCAGAACTCAGTTTTTGACGCTCGGCTGCCTTAACTTTGAGACACTCCCGTTAAGTTTTTTGATGTTCGGCATTAGTGATTTTAGACCTTTTGTAATTCTCACAAGCAGCTCTCTCCTCTTGAATGTGCTTTCAATCATTTTAAGCCATTTATTAGCCATATGTAGTGACATTTTTTCGAAGTAAAGTTTTCGCACCACGATTTTCTCAAATGTTCACGATTTGCTTTTTTATACTTGTATCACTCACTGAGATAAATCAAAGGAATACCTAAGACGACGTGATAGCATGCCAGCGTCACACAAAGTTGTAGCTGCTTTGCATAGTGATTTTAGTACCTCAAGATGGCGGCGTTATTGCAACCCCCAGTAGCGTCATGCCAAGCTCAGACTCTTGTTGCTAGGTACATTGGTCCTTCCTGTTTACAATGAGATATTTAACACTTTCGTTGGATGTATTGGCTACAAATTATTTTAATTGTAAAACTTTCATGTTTTTGCAACGCTCCCCGACCGAGTCCGAAACTATAGACACATCCTACATCAAAAAAAGCCTTTGTGTGTCTCTGTATAACATATGAGAGATTCTACAGGCCTATAGCATATATTATGTGTCACGGGCATACAGTATAGGAGAAATTTTACTATTTCTTAACCTGACTGCTATTCAGAGCTGAAAATGTGAATTGAACATTAAGGTGCTGTTTCCTATTTCTTCCACTGTCTTTTTGTGAGTCATTGGGCTAATGTTCACATATATCTGCTATTATCAGTTTATCTCTCTTCTTTGCAATAAACTTCTTAGAATGCTAACCTTATGGCACGCTGTGCAGGAAAATAGACGCATTGGATTGTTTTCTCATAAACATTTAGTGAGCGCCCTCTGGTGTGAGATGTGTTCATTGCGTATTATGGTAATACATGGACTGCATATAAAAAAACATCTATGCCCTGATACATCACTGAATGCTGCATCCAATAGGTGGCGCTGTAGAGATATTATTCTATCTTCCTTATTTGCATATATTTCCCAGAGGAGCATACCTTCCATAACATGCTATGGAAAAGCCCTTTTTCCTGCACATCAGCAGAAATCAATTTCAATTTTACGCTCTCGGAGGAAAAGTTGCAGCATGCTCTATTTTTGAGTGGGCAGCTTACATTCCTAGGCGATGATGCGGGAAAAGCAGAGGTTTAAAAAAGAATCTGTACTGTGCATATCCGACTACTCGCCGTGTGGACCATCCACAGTACAGAAGAGAAGACCTAATGACAGGTACGCACGGACACCGGTCGGGCACAGGGTCGGATACCACTACGGGCTCCCGCATGTGGAATCTGATCCGGTTGGGTGCAGCCAGCCTAAGGAGAGATGATACCCCTCCCAACCCAAATCACTGAAGTCACTTTACTATCATTTATTACAGTGAGGTCATGTAGAGCAGCGATGACACATCCACAGTGCAGCCCAAACCCACAGCGATGTGCAGCCAGTGCGATGTTTAAATTTAGTGGCCGTGTGATTTTTCCCTTAAATCAGCTATTTCATCTGCAAAACTGTTACAATCAGCCACATGGGTTTGGATGTGAAGCGGCTGTTTTGTGGAAAAATCCTACGGCCGCTTAATCAACTTAGAAACTACAATACCAAAATGTCGCTTTGGATTTTGATTATATCGATTTTAATTTATGTAATTCTAAATTCACGCATCATTGGAATAAGCACTAGGTTTCATTCCATGATTTGAATAATAATACTTTCACTGAGGGCGCCCGCTCTGCGATTTTCGGTCACGATTTGGGTGGCATAATTCAACGAATGGCTGAGTGCTGCCTGTGATTGGCTGAGCGCAGTGACCAAACACAGGCAGGGCTCAGCTGTTATTCAATGGCTGAGCGCTGCCTGTGATTGGCTGAGCGCTCAGCCAATGAGACCATCTGTCTTCTGGGGGTGGGGATTTTTCAATTCAGAAGACAGAAGACAACTGCCAGGGCCAGAGAGAAGAGCCGGACTGCTCTTCTAGGTGAGTCAAATTTATTTATTTTTTACTTTTTTTTACAGCTAGGGCTGATTTTAAGAGAAGGGCTTATATTTCAAACCTTTCTCCGAAAATTGTTGCTGCAGGGGTTGCCTGCAACCCATTGCTTTCAATGGGGCTGGAGCAGTGCCGGCCTCATTGAAAGCAATAAGATAGCATCACGGACTTCTGTGACAGCTGTGGCAGAGGACTTCCCACAGGGATGAAGGAATCCCCTGCCATAGTTGTCACAGCTGTGGCAGAAGTCTGCGATGTACTCCCTATGTTTTCAATGGGGATGATGCTGCTGCGGCTGGCCCCATTTAAAAGAATGAGCGATATCGCAGATTTTTCTCTGCATTGCGAGGCTTGAGTGAAAAATCGCAAATGAGCATGAAACCATTGAAAATCCTTGGTTTTATAATCATGCGTTTTCACTTGCTCTTGCATTGCAAGAAAACATATCGCTAGTGGGTGGGCGCCATTAAGGAAACTTCAATTTTGCAGCCCATAGAAATGTATTAAAACAGAAGACCTTCAGTATCCATCTGTTTCACTATTTTCCATCTCATTCTGTTTTTCACGCTGGAACTGCTGCGATTTTTAGACTGCTGCACTTTTGCTTCCAGTTACAAAAATGGCTGTTTTTTTCTTGCGTTGTAGTGAGACGGATTACAATGGAGAGTAATCCATTTTTCATTTTCTGCTTTGTACACGTCCGTAATATGGGGTGACTGGAGTAAATGGAAGTACATTGATTTTCATTGACCTACTCACACTAGGGTTTTTTTGTTGCGTGTAATACACGCTTAAATAAGAACACGGCATTTTCTATTTTACCACATATTATTCACAATAGAGCCCAATTGTTCTCTATGGGCACACAGTAAATGCTGTACATATGCAATTACATTGCGCAGCGTTTTTACACAAGCGACAGAGCGGAAAATAAAAAAAGAAACAAGTCAGACTGCGCAGGACAGCGTGCGTGAGAAACGCTGTCATGCACAGTGCAAAACCGCTGCCCTACGCAGCAATATCCCTACTCACCACCGGCTCACACAGCAGTGTTTTATGCATATGCTCGTGTGACCTGGCCCTAAGGCTGCATTCACACAGGTAAGCGCATTATCGGGCTGAGGAACTTTTCCCAATATCACGCTTGCCAACGTGCGTTTTACCCACAGAGGGAGGCGGGGTTTTTTTTCATTCAAAAACGCCTCGCATCACTTCTGTGAAATTGCGATCCTCAGACACGTGTTTTACAGGCCTCAGAGGATTGCAATTGTTTCCCATTGACTTCAATGGGAAACATCACATCGCACGGCATGCGATTGCCATACGATGTCTTTAAACGTCCTGTTGAAAACAATGGGCGGGGCATTCCGAGGGAACGTCCAAAGACAGAGCGCGCTGTGTTTTTTTTTCAATTGCAGCACCGCTGTGAGGGAGAAAAACATCCATGTGAATAAGTCCATTCAAAGGAATGGAGTTCATAATCGCACAAGTTTTGTGCTTCTCGCAACGCACAAAACTCAAGAGATTTTTGTTCTGTGAATGTAGCCTAAAGACTATCTCCTCTGAAAAGCCTCAAAAAAACGTTTTTTTCCTGGATTTATGAATTTCTGAATATTCTATTTTTGCTGTTTTGTTGCTGGTCTACTTTTTTTTATTCTTTATGCTCAAATAATAATAAATTTTTTGACCTTCCATGTTGGCTCACTTTGATTTGACTTTGCTTTGAAAGCTTATGGTGTATTGCATCGATTAAAGGTCAGTTGACTACTCCTTGTCACGTCTTGATAGTTTGTGCTACTGGGACTTGTAGTACTATGTACTTCCAGGATTACATCTCTGCAGGTGGGGCTGATCTGGCTGGCTGATTGTGGAATTGCTGCAGCCAGCCAATCACCTGGGGTCTGTGCACATAAATACCAGCCCCGCCTGCTAGAGGGTGCTAGTCCTTATAGACCTTAACATTGCCCATTTAAGGAAAAAATTGCTTCCTGACTCCAATCTGGCAATTGGTATAATTCCCGGATCACCGACTCTTTTAAAGTAATTAGGGATTATAACATGTAATAATGTATCACTCCAGAAAGGCGTCCAGGCCCCTCTTAAACTCTTTTATTGAGTTCACCATCACCATGTCCTCGGGCAGAGAGTACTGGTGCATCTTGTCTCCAACGGAACTATGGGTGGGAACATGGGAACGCCCACAGCTGCCAGTTGGCTACCTTCACGACCAGCACCAGAAGACATCGGTGGGAGGGGAATGCACTGCAGCTGACGACAGTGCCTTAGACCCAGCAGGGAAACAGAGCTATGAGCTGGACATCCATCACAGCGGTTATAGCGGCAGCATTCAAAAACAGCGCAGCACAAGCAGCAGCAGTGGCGGCAGGTGGGGGGGGACGTGACAGTGGTGTGCTATCGGCAGTGGTGCTGGCAGCATGGTTGGGAATGCACCTGGGGACGACAGTTACAGCGGGGTTGGGAGTGCACCGGTGCCGGGAACAGAGATGAGTGAGCATACTCGCTAAGGACAATTGCTTGATCGAGCATTGTCCTTAGCGAGTACCTGCCCGCTCGGATGTTCGGCTGCCGGCGTGGGTGAGAGGTAAGTTGCGGCAATGAGCAGGGGGGAGAGAGGGAGAGAGAGATCTCCCCTCCGTTCCTCCCCGCTCTCCCCCGCCGCAGGCAGCGGAATCTTTTCTTCCGAGCGTGCAGGTACTCACTAAGGGCAATGCTCTATCGAGTAATTGCCCTTAGCGAGTATGCTCATTCATCTCTAGTCAGGTCTTCAGGATTTTCTCAGTATTGCATAGATTATGTAATTATTGTCGGTGCCTCAGACATTGCTACAGGTCATCTTACTATAGGACATCCTGAAAACATGACCTGTTGGGCGTCCTGAGGACTGGAGTTGAGAAACACTGCTCTAGATATAGAGGGCACCCCCTTGTTAAAGTCACAGTCCTGGGCATAAGCAGATGATTGGAGAGATCTCTGTATTGTGCCCTGATATATTTATACATAGTTATTAGGTCGCCCCCTCAGCCGTCTTTTTTCTAAACTAAATAACCCTAATTTTGAAGCAGCATGGTAATATTTGATTGTCCAGGACTGGAGAGTTGCTTTAAAGTCCTGAAATGTAGAGCCCAATGAGTTGAAAACTAGTTACAAAAAAAGGCCTTAGCAGAAGTATACAGAACTGGCACGCTTAAAGGGTTTTTCTGAACATTTACTATGGATTACATAGCCCCAAGATAGATTATCAATAGTTGATCAGCAGGAGTATGCCACTCGGGATCCCACTGATCAGCTGATCCTTGGGCCACTGTCAGCACAGCCAAGCCTGAAGACTACCTTGGGGTGGGAGCTGGAAGTGTAATAAAGGAGCAATGCCTTCTGTTACACTTCTGGTTCCTCATTGGGATCGGAAGTATAATAGAAGGCATTGCTCCCATTGATTTCAGTGGAGGCAAAGCCATCTATTACCCATCCAGCTCTAACCCTAGTGTGCACTGCTAGCAGTCCGATGCTCAGCGGGGATCCTGAGTGGCGGACACCTGCCAATCAATTATTGATGACCTATCCTTAGGATAGGTCATCAATAGTAAATCCTCAGAAAACCCTTTTAAAGAGGATCAGTCAGCTCTTCTGACTTATCTCTTGTAGTAAATACTTGTGTCCCCCAGAAATAATATAATTTCTTAGAACTCTGCATTGAGATTCATTAATAAATTGACAGCAGGGTGTTACCAGTTAGCGGTATATCCAGGGGCGTAACTATAGAGGATGCAGGGGATGCGGTTGCACCGGGGCCAAGGAGCCTTATGGGGCCCATAAGGCCTTTCTTATCCATATAGGGAGCCTAGTACAATGAATAAAACATTATAGTTGGGGGCCCCGTTACAGGTTTTGCATTGGGGCCCAGGAGATTCAAGTTACGCCTCTGGGTATATGCCTACATATACTTACATTGTCCAATCAGTGCTGACTATGTAGGGATGGACCCCTCTAACAAGGGGAATAGTAACACTCAGCTGTCAATTTACTCATAAATTTCTAGGAGGAATAACAGAGGAACGGCACAATGCAAGAAGAAGCTCCAGAATTGTTAATTCAAGGGGAATGTAAGTATTTACTAAACCCAGCATGTCCATAGCGCTGACAAATCCTCTTTAATATTAATGGTTAAAACAAATGCAAATGGCATTTCAAACTCTAGGGCCATCTGGAAACAGGCGCATCCTCTGTATGCTGCAACTCCCAAAGGTGGAAACATCATAGGTCCACTTTCCAACATAATCCCTTTAACATATGTTTTCTCTAATATATTAGTACAAGTGATTGCTAGAAGACCTTGTTATGAACAGGCCTTTGTTTTTTCCTTTTACCTATAATCTGTGATAAAACATTGGGTTCTACTGCCTGAATCGCTATTCATCTATAGACATACCAGCTGCAAAAAATGGATTTGAGATGTGGATGGGATTATGGCCCTTCTACTTTTGCGGCACATAATGGTACAAATGCTAATGCTATAAATATTGGTTAAAAATAGTGCGTTCGTATGATGGATGAGTCGGTCATGATAATTTGAATACCATTTGTGTGTAAGAAAAAGATGTCTGAAGTATTTATATCAGTTACAGCATCCAGACTTCCAGCTGAGTAAAGATCCTCATTGTGCCAAAAAGCTCCTGTCTAATTGATATATTCATTGAGAGTGACTGGCCTTGGAATTGTTTAGTACACGTCTCAGTGTGGTGAGTAGACAAAAATATATAGTTTGAAGATAAAAATGTCACCTTAAGCTAAGCCCTGTCTGATGAAATAGGGGCCAGAGTTCAACTTTTTTTCCTTTAGTTTGAAAGGTAACTGAATCTACCATATATCGTATAGTTACAACGCAGTAAAAACCTCGCTTATGGTATTGCGTGTAAATTTTTCTTCAGGCCAAAAGAGGGAAAACCACCACAAATACAACATATATAGAAATTACTAATGCAGTTGTAGGATTCATTGAATATGCCAGTTTGTGAAAATTGCACCAAATTTATGAAATCGGCAAATGTGACCTAATATATTTGGCATCACTCAATAGGCATGTTAGACGCTTTTCTCTTTTTCTTGCATCTCATGGCTAGTGTACAGTATATTTATGCCATTTTTATGTTTATGGTAGGTGTAAAAGTGTCTATAAGACATAATAAATGCAGTGTATGTCATGCAATCTGAGACAAAATTGTAAAACATTTTAGGCCACTTTCACATCTGCGCTGGAAGTTCGGTTTGGAGGTTCCATCACAGATCCGGCACAAAATACCAAAAGGAATAATTCTGCATGCAACACTTTCTTCCAGTAAAATGCTGGACAGCTGAGTGGAAACTGAACGGACCCCATTATAGTCAATGGGGCCTGTTCAGCACTTTCTGATTCCGTCATAAAACGGACCCGTTTTCCCTTTCCTGCTACCTGAACAGTGCATAAAAATGGAAAACCCACGGCAGATGTGAAGGCAGCCTTACTTAACAGATCTTCTCCAATGTGCCACAGCACCGTGCATTCTTTTCCTGCATGTAAATTGGATATTTTTAAAATTTGAACCCTTACACTGGATCACCTCGTACCTATTGTAAAAATGCTAGAATGCCACAAAGGTGATACAGTGAACCTGTCCATTTTGGATCTTGAAATGTTGGATTTGGTGAAGCTTGGGAGCCTTGCTGAGTGACAACAGATTTACTCTCTGTCAGTCCTTGCTTGTCAGTCCTTGCCCTAACGTCAAAGTCCCAGGTCCCAATGTAAAATCTGTAATCGGGTCCCCACCATCATATGCCATGTGTAATGCTGCTGTCTTGTAAGGGGTATGCCATGTAGATGGCGTCGTAAGTAACAGGCTCACATTATTTTTCGCAGTGTTATAATAATAATAATCTTTATTTGTATAGCGCCAACATATTCCGCAGCGCTTACATAGACAGGGGGATACAGAAAGACTATAGAAACATTACAGAACCACAGTTACATAGTAATCAGTTGATGGAAACAATTGGGGTGAGGGTCCTGCTCCAACGAGCTTACATACTACAGGTAATGGGGGGATACAGAAGGTAAAGGGGCTGGAGATGTGCATGGTATGGCGAAGTGGAAGAGTGAGCGATGTTATACACATAGACAATGGTCAAACATTTAGCCGTGTGACGGCAGAAGCAGTATGACTGCAGGAGTGGTTTATGATGGCTAGCAGGGATTGCAGTCAGTAGGTCAGGGAGCATGTTATCAGGCGGAGTACAGAGGGGTTTGTTTAGGGAATGCGATATGCCTGCCTGAAGAGGTGCATTTTTAGAGCACGTCTGAAGTTCTGCAAGTCCTGGATTGCAAGTCCTGGATTGCCCGGGTAGCCTTTTGTAGTGCGTTCCAGAGGACCGGTGCTGCTCTGGAGAAGTCTTGGAGGCAGGAGTGAGAAGTTCAAATTAAAGGGGCGCTAAGTTAGGTTTCGTTAGCAGAGTGAAGAGCCCGGGCTGGGTGATGGATTGAGATGAGAGAGGCAATATGGGGGGGGGCGCTGTGCTGTGGAGGGCTTTGTGGATGAAGGTAGCGAGTTTAAATTTAATTCTGTATTTAACGGGCAGCCAGTGCAGTGACCGGCGCAGGGCAGAGGCGTCCGAGTAGCGGCTGGACAGGAAGATGAGCCTGGCTGCCGCATTTAGGATGGATTGGAGAGGGTAGAGTCTGGTGCAGGGGAGGCCGATCAGCAACGAGTTGCAATAATCGAGCTGAGAGTAAATGAGGGCAACAATAAGCGTTTTTAACGTGTCCACAGTGAGAAAAGAGCGGATATGTACAATTACCACTCCATTCACATAAGTGGGATTACTGGAGATAGCCTGTTATGTTCTATTAGTATTCCTGTTTGCAATTGTATTTCCGCTATTTGTTGTATAACTGCGAACTTTAGTGATCTTGGAATGCAACTGTTTTATGTCTCCCCACATAGAGTAACATGTTTGGAATGTGGTCTTTTTACCTGCCATCCTGTATCGGTAGATCAGTAAGTATATGGCCAGTTTCTATGATTTTCTTTCTTTTTTCTGTTTATTTTTCCTTTTTCTGTGATTTTGATTGATGTTAGTATAGGGACTAACAAGGAAACGAGGACCCTTGACGTGGGTTGTGAGCTTGTGTATTTTGGCCAGAATATTAACCAATACCTCGTATTTATCAGTAACATGCAGTGCGGCCTTGAATGCTCGGGGAGCCCAGGCTGCCAGTGTGGTTCACCTGTAAGGCGCAGGGCAACCCGCTAGATTAAGATACAGTGTCATTAATAGGTTGTAAGCCTGCATGGTGCACTACACGTACTAACAGGCCTGACACCCTGTATATGCCCTCTTGTTGTGCAAGAATAGCATTAAGCAGCTGTCACCCTAATATAATGAGGGTGTGTGAGTGGCTATTCATTAGTGCCTTGCATCTGTGCAATTGCTCCCCCATATACATGTTTGCCTTAGTGAACAGGATCAAGGATGTGGCTGCTACTTTAGCACTGTCTATCGCTATAACCCAAGGTCCCTGGGAAATATTAGCAAGGAGGTAGAACAATCCCTGATATTCTCAGAAGAGGGTTGTCCAAGTATATTATAGTTTGGTGGTTTGGATCATTCCAATCCTATCAGTACTTCGTTTCTCATCCATTACAATTAATGTGCATATTCAGCCGGCACTTAGCTAATATGTATGGGGACAGACCATGTGTTCACTGACATCTCTAATTGGAGAAAATAAAGATCAGACATCTTACTTATCCAATCGTTTGTTTCTCTGAGAGTTGAGCAGCGCTGTCTCATCCCTACTTAATATAACATATATTAACAAACCACATATCCTGACATTGACATCTTCTCTGGCCTATCATTTATGCATTTTAAGTGCATGTAAGTGGATTGGATTGGTTTATGATAGGTTCATGGAATAAGTAACCTTTCCTGCATTAGCTGCTTGCACTGTGATCTACCAAAATAATGTCTGAATAGAAGACTTGAACGTCCACTAAACTATTCCTCTACCATAAGAAGTAGATTTATCTCTCTATGATATTTTTGACCAAATTTACAAGGCATCAATATATGCTTTTTCTTCTGAATCATTGTGTCCACGTCCTCACTTGAAAGCTTGAACTCGGCTATTCCCAGCGATCCCACTTAAGTGAATGGAGTGGTGTTGTGCATGTGTGCCCTCTGCTGCCCACACTTTGGGACCCACAGGGGCTGCATTCTCCAGATCGCTGGGAGGCTCTGTGGATAGGGATAACTTGCTGCGGAGGGACAACCCCTTTCATTTTAAGAAAACTTGAATGAAAAGTATGGTCCAAAAGTATCGAGACACCTGAATAAACAGAAAATGGTGGTTGGGAACACCATTCTATGTGCGGCATGTTCCTAAGGGGAAGGGGGCAAATCTGTGAGGGGCATAATGTGAGTGTCTAATTAAGGATTTTCTAAGGAATACAAATTTGTGCTTAAATATGACCTTTATTCCTGCCAAAGTTATTATCAATGTTCTCTTTGTTACAGACATAGATATGGCTGCAAGATTAACACACGAGAAGTGGACAGAGATTGCACTGTCAGCTTTCATAAGAGTGTGGTGTCGGGCTAATTTTCCATGGTCCACCCTGCGTACAACAAACGTCACTGGAATGTGGTTTACCAGTAAATGTTTTAATTAGATGCAATAAGAATAAAAGAAAAACCTGTGGAGACTTTTGAACAATTCCACCAGTGTCTACAGAAGAAGGCCAGTGCGACAATAGGCAAAGGGGCCTGCATGTCGGTCTGTCCTAAGTATTTTCTGTTTTAGAAATAAGTGATGCCTCTGTAATATTACTATTATTCCTAATTCCACTCAATAATTTTGATGAGCATGGAGTAAATTTTTCAAGAAAATTCTGAAATTTCAGCACACACTCTTTTACACTTAAATTTGCGACGTTTTACTCCTACCACAATTTGTGAAAAGTACTAATAAAGGGACAGGATTTAGCAGGAGGGTTGTGACCAACATAAACCCCACAAATTCATTTATTTTAAGGTCAGAAAATAGTGCAAAAGAATTTTAAAAAATCTGCATCTAGTCATAGCTGGCATAGATTTCATTTTCTGACTTATTTTATTAATTCTTACTAATTTTGACTCCAACAGTACTTAAATTGAAGACTGCTGTATGAATTGTATTAAGTACTCAAGCTCTCAAAATTGGCATTAATGAATTTTGAAAAAAATGAATACTTGTATAACAATATATGATTCATGAATACAAACAATTGGAAAAAATCTTCATTTTTACCTATTATAGACTCTGACCTGGACTACTTCCTACCCCTTGATATGTTTTTCTTTCGGCTTCATGCAGTTGTATTTGTCTAAAGAGGTGCCATAAAGACCTATAGGGGCCTTGTACTATTGTATACACAGGTGCTCCTCTGTTTGCATTTGTTTATGAGCTCAAAATGCAGTTAGCAATATTGCTTAAATGATCAACACAAAGGACCAGAGCTAGACTTATATTTGACCATGAGCATATACACTGAATGGCCACTTTATCAAAGACGTCTGCCAGTAGAGATCATACCATGTAAAGGCCCATTTAAACACAATGATTATCGCTCAAAATTCCCTCAAAAGCTATCTTTGGAGCGATAACTGTTGCGTCTAAACGCACGGCCACGATGCATTTTTCGTGCACTATTCGTTCATCGGTGATTTCTAGTGAGCTGGCAGTTCTCAGCAGGACTCCACCTGAAAGCTCCGAGAACAATGCAGCTGTTTGCATATACAAAACAGCTGCATTGTTCTCATAGCTATCCCAGTGGTATCCCACTCCGCCTGCATTAACTCTTAAGTAGCTAATTAGAGTGACTGGATCGAGGATCACTTGACTCTGGGAGATTTCCAGAGATGTTAAGGAGCTCAGGATCTCTCTCTGTGGAGAGCATAAGTGCCATAGATTAAAGGAGCTACCTCTGTAGCTGCTTACATGAGAAATAAGACCCTGTTGACAAGTTATTTTCCTACTAACAGGAGTAATGCAGCAAAACATCTCCTGGGTATCCATGACAAAGCCTAAGAACATCTTTGTTCTTGATGGCCTAATATCCGGCTTTCCCCAGTTTGATTTCCAACCCAAGTGTTGGAGTAATTAGACAGTAGTCTGAAGATGGCGTTTATTAGCTCATCACCCAGATATTAAACCACATATGTTTCCTCTGTTCTTACAGAGGCAGCTATAGCAGCTATCACCTTACTTAAAGGCATGGGGTGCTGAGAAGGTCCAAAAAGGATGAGCTCTGAATTGCAGTTACTTGATACTGCCTTTTAGCTGCATAGCTATTCTTAGTGATTTTCTGTGAGGCAGGGAAATAGGTAAGCAATAGCATCCTTGAGTTCAGAGAGACCATATATCTGATTGTATTCAGTCTGAATTTAAACTTACTGCAGAAGTAGTTAACAAATAGAAGGACCATACTTAACCTTCATATGCTTAAATGTGTAGGAGCTAGAATTATGGGAGAGTAAACTCCTGTTCCTCTTTCTGGAGATTGTAGACTGGAGTATTCAGGGTGGCACACATTACAGGAAGGGGCTCAGGGGCTCGGGTGCAAAGGTTCAGCTCAGGCTATCCCCCTCCCTATACCTGTATCCGTACCCATACCTAAACCATGCTGCATACGGCTGCAAAACACATTTACATACATGATCTAGCCCCTTGGCATAAGCTTTGCAAAGATGACTCATTTCCTGGACTGAGTGAAAATTTCTTTGTAGCCTTTAGGGCTGTGTTCATGTTTTTTGTTGCACTTTTGAACCACAATTAAAAAAAACATTTAAAAACTGCATGAGGTAGTCAAAAACCAAATGCGTTTTTAAGAAACTGCATACACTATTAAAAACCACATACATACATACAATTATTTTTAAACTGCATGCAGATTTTTGCTGTGTTTTTTAATTGTGTCTAAAGCGTGTAATCATATACAGGAGATACCCAGGTTATACCAGTAGAGATGAGCGAACGTACTCGTCCGAGCTTGATATTCGTGCGAATATTAGGGTGTTCGGGATGCTCGTTACTCGTAACGAGCACCACGCGGTGTTCCGGTTACTTTCAGTTTCCTCTCTGAGACGTTAGCGCGCTTTTCTGGACAATAGAAAGACAGGGAAGGCATTACAACTTCCCCCTGTGACGTTCAAGCCCTATACCACCCCCCTGCTGTGAGTGGCTGGGGCGATCAGATGTCACCCGAGTATAAAAGTCGGCCCCTCCCGCGGCTCGCCACACATGCCTTGTGACTTAGCTGAGGGAAAGTACTATCGTGCTGGTGCTGCTGTAGGGAGAGCGTTAGGAGTCAGTGTAGGCTTCAAGAACCCCAACGGCCCTTCTCAGGGCCACATCTACTAGTGTGCAGTACTGTGTTAGCACAGTATTTTATTTTTTTTTTGTCCAAAATTGGATCTGCAGAGCATTGCGCCCAGCAATAGGGACAGAAGTGGGGGTTAGGCAGGGAGAGTGTTAGGAGTTAGTGTAGGCTTCAAGAACCCCAGTGTAGGCAGGGCCAGAAGACATTTATTATTCATTGAATACACGCAGTGGGGTCTTCCCTTTGCTAAAAAGGAAAAAAATTATATTTGGCCTGCCTGTGTCAGTCCTAAGGTCTGCGTGTACGTGTGTGCTGCGTGTACAACGTACAAAAATCTGACGCAACCAACTACGCTTTACTGCAGCCTAGCGCCATTGTGTATCCTGACTGGCAAATACCTGCTCTGCTAGAGTTAATAACTCTGCTACACTATACTTGTGTGACACTTTTTGAGGGCCACACCACAGATATTAAACTTCTTGTTCATTGAATATACGCAGTGGGGTCTTCCCTAAGCTAAAAAGGAAAAAAATTATATTTGGCCTGCCTGTGTCAGTCCTAAGGTCTGCGTGTACGTGTGTGCTGCGTGTACAACGTACAAAAATCTGACGCAACCAGCTACGCTTTACTGCAGCCTAGCGCCATTGTCTTTCCTGACTGGCAAATACCTGCTCTGCTAGAGTTAATAACTCTGCTACACTATACTTGTGTGACACTTTTTGAGGGCCACACCACAGATATTAAACTTCTTGTTCATTGAATACACGCAGTGGGGTCTTCCGTTTGCAAAAAAGCGAAAACATTATATTTGGCCTGCAGGCTTGCGCCAATTTATTTCCTGCCTGGGAAATCAAATCACTGGTAATACAGCATGCTGAGGGGTAGGGGTAAGCCTAGAGGACGTAGACGTGGACGTGGCCGAGGACGCGGAGGGCCAAGTGAGGGTGTGGGCACAGGCCGAGCTCCTGATCCAGGTGTGTCGCAGCCGACTGCTGCGCGATTAGGAGAGAGGCACGTTTCTGGCGTCCCCACATTCATCGCCCAATTAATGGGTCCACGCGGGAGACCTTTATTAGAAAATGAGCAGTGTGAGCAGGTCCTGTCCTGGATGGCAGAAAGTGCTTCGAGCAAGCTATCATCCACCCACAGTTCTGCGCCGTCCAGTGCTGCAAATCCGAATCCTCTGTCTGCTGCTCCTCCTTCCTCCCAGCCTCCTCACTCCACTACAATGACACCTGCTCAGGAGCGGGAACACTCCCAGGAACTGTTCTCGGGCCCCTGCTTAGATTGGGCAGCAGCGGTTCCTCTCCCACCAGAGGAGTTTATCGTCACTGATGCCCAACCATTCGAAAGTTCCCGGGGTCCGGGGGAAGAGGCTGGGGACTTACGCCAACTGTCTCAAGAAGTTTCTGTGGGTGAGGAGGACGATGACGATGAGACACAGTTGTCTTGCAGTGAGGTTGTAGTAAGGGCAGTAAGTCCAAGGGAGCAGCGCACAGAGGATTCGGAGGAAGAGCAGCAGGACGATGAGGTGACTGACCCCACCTGGTGTGCAACGCCTACTCAGGACAGGTCTTCAGAGGGGGAGGCAAGGGCATCAGCAGGGCAGGTTGCAAGAGGCAGTGCGGTGGCCAGGGGTAGAGGCAGGGCCAGACTGAATAATCCACCAAGTGTTTCCCAAAGCACACCCTCGCGCCATGCCACCCTGCAGAGGCCGAGGTGCTCTAAGGTCTGGCAGTTTTTCACAGAGACGCCTGACGACCGACGAACAGTGGTGTGCAACCTTTGTCGCGCCAAGATCAGCCGGGGAGCCACCACCAACAGCCTCACCACCACCAGCATGCGCAGACATATGATGGCCAAGCACCCCACAAGGTGGGACGAAGGCCGTTCACCGCCTCCGGTTTGCACCGCTGCCTCTCCCCCTGTGCCCCAACCTGCCACTGAGATACAACCTCCCTCTCAGGACACAGGCACAACCGTCTCATGGCCTGCACCCACACCCTCACCTCCGCTGTCCTCGGCCCCATCCACCAATGTCTCGCACCGCACAGTCCAGCCGTCGCTAGCGCAAGTGTTGGAGCGCAAGCGCAAGTACGCCGCCACGCACCCGCACGCTCAATCGTTAACCGTCCACATAGCCAAATTTATCAGCCTTGAGATGCTGCCGTATAGGGTTGTGGAAACGGAGTCCTTCAAAGCTATGATGGCGGCGGCGGCCCCGCGCTACTCAGTTCCCAGTCGCCACTACTTTTCCCGATGTGCCGTCCCAGCCCTGCACGACCACGTCTCCCGCAACATTGTACGCGCCCTCACCAATGCGGTTAGTGGCAAGGTCCACTTAACTACGGACACGTGGACAAGCACAGGCGGGCAGGGCCACTACATCTCCCTGACGGCACATTGGATGAATTTAGTGGAGGCTGGGACAGAGTCAGAGCCTGGGACCGCTCACGTCCTACCCACCCCCAGAATTGCGGGCCCCAGCTCGGTGGTGGTATCTGCGGCGGTGTATGCCTCGTCCACTAAACCACCCTCCTCCATCTCCTCCTCCTCCAACGCAACCTCTGTCTCGCAATCAAGATGTGTCAGCAGCAGCAGGACGTCGCCAGCAGTCGGTGTCGCGCGGCGTGGCAGCACAGCGGTGGGCAAGCGTCAGCAGGCCGTGCTGAAACTACTCAGCTTAGGAGATAGGAGGCACATGGCCCACGAACTGCTGCAGGGTCTGACAGAGCAGACCGACCGTTGGCTTGTGCCGCTGAGCCTCCAACCGGGCATGGTCGTGTGTGACAACGGCCGTAACCTGGTGGCGGCTCTGCAGCTCGGCAGCCTCACGCACGTGCCATGCCTGGCCCACGTCTTTAATTTGGTGGTTCAGCGCTTTCTGAAAAGCTACCCACGCTTGTCAGACCTGCTCGGAAAGGTGCGCCGGCTCTGCGCACATTTCCGCAAGTCCCACACGGACGCTGCCACCCTGCGCACCCTGCAACATCGCTTTAATCTGCCAGTGCACCGACTGCTGTGCGACGTGCCCACACGGTGGAACTTTACGCTCCACATGTTGGCTAGGCTCTATGAGCAGCGTAGAGCTATAGTGGAATACCAACTCCAACATGGGCGGCGCAGTGGGAGTCAGCCTCCTCAATTCTTTTCAGAAGAGTGGGCCTGGTTGGCAGACATCTGCCAGGTCCTTCGAAACTTTGATCAGTCTACCCAGGTGGTGAGCGGCGATGCTGCAATCATTAGCGTCACCATTCCTCTGCTATGCATCTTGAGAAGTTACCTGCAAACCATAAAGGCAGCCGCTTTGCGCTCGGAAACAGAGGCGGGGGAAGACAGTATGTCGCTGGATAGTCAGAGCACCCTCCTGTCTATATCTCAGCGCGTTCAGGAGGAGGAGGAGGAGGATGAGGAGGATGAGGAGGAGGGGAAAGAGACAGTTTGGCCCACTGCTGACGGTACCCATGCTGGTTGCCTGTCATCATTTCAGCGTGTATGGCCTGAGGAGGAGGAGGAGGAGGAGGAGGATCCTGAAAGTGATCTTCCTAGTGCGAACAGCCATGTGTTGCGTACAGGTACCCTGGCACACATGGCTGACTTCATGTTAGGATGCCTTTCTTGTGACCCTTGCATTCAACGCATTCTGGCCACTACGGATTACTGGGTGTACACACTGCTCGACCCACGCTATAAGGAGAACCTTCCCAGTCTCATTCCCGAAGAGGAAAGGGGTTCGAGAGTGTTGCTATACCACAGGACCCTGGTGGACAAGCTGATGGTAAATTTCCCATCTGACAGCGCTAGTGGCAGAAGGCGCAGTTCCGAGGGCCATGTAGCAGGGGAGGTGCGTAGATCGAGCAGCATGTACAGCCCAGACAGTGCAACAGTCTTTAAGGGCCTGGCCAGCTTTATGGCTCCCCAGCAAGACTGTGTCACCGCTCCCCAGTCAAGGCTGAGTCGGCGGGAGCACTGTAAAAGGATGGTGAGGGAGTACGTAGCCGATCGCACGACCATCCTCGGTGACGCCTCTGCCCCCTACAACTACTGGGTGTCGAAGCTGGACACGTGGCCTGAACTAGCGCTGTATGCCCTGGAGGTGCTTGCTTGTCCTGCGGCTAGCGTCTTGTCGGAGAGGGTGTTTAGTGCGGCTGGGGGAATCATCACAGATAAGCGTAGCCGCTTGTCAACCGACAGTGCCGACAGGCTTACACTCATCAAGATGAACAAAGCCTGGATTTCCCCAGACTTCTCTTCTCCACCAGCGCACAGCAGCGATACGTAAGCAATACGTAGGCTGCACCCGCGGATGGAAGCTACGTTCTCTCTCACCATCCAAAACGGGGACATTTCTGCTTCATCAATCTGTGTCTAATATTCCTCCTCCTCCTCCTGAAACCTCACGTAATCACGCTGAACGGGCAATTTTTCTTAGGGCCACAAGGCTCACTCATAATTTTTCTAAACAATTTTTTAGATGTTTCAATGCTCTGAAAAGTGTTGGAACTTTAACTTGAACCAATTTTTCGTTAAACTGGGCTGCCTCCAGGCCTAGTTACCACTTAAGCCACATTACATTAACCAAAGCGATTAATGGGTTTCACCTGCCCTCTTGGTTGGCCATGGCCAATTTTTTTCAGGTACATTAGTACTGTTGATACAGCAATTTTTGTGGGCCCTCGCCTACTGTGTAATCAAATAAATTTTTAGCCCACCTGCATTAAGCACGACATTACTACCTCAGCTGTGTTGGGCAATGCAATGGGATATTTCTATGTACCGCCGGTGGCTTCCTGGCACCCACCCATGCTGTGGGTCCACAGGGAATTATAAATGCATCTGTTTCCACTTGTAAAGAACCCCAGTCTGACTGGAGCATGCAGTGTGGGCCGAAGCCCACCTGCATTAAGCACGACATTACTACCTCAGCTGTGTTGGGCAATGCAATGGGATATTTTTATGTACCGCCGGTGGGTTCCAGGGAGCCACCCATGCTGTGGGTCGACAGGGACTTCACAATAGGGAGTTGTACCTGCCTGTGTCTATGAATTAAAAACCGCGGTCTGACTGGGGCATGCAGACACCTTGACAGAATGAATAGTGTGTGGCACATAGGTTCCCCATTGCTATGCCCACGTGTGCAGCTCCTGATGGCGGTGGCACAGGATTCTATTTCTCATTGCTTCTGTACAGCATTGTGGGCTATCACCCCGCCCCTTTTAAAGAGGGTCGCTGCCTAGCCGTGCCAACCCTCTGCAGTGTGTGCCTGCGGTTCCTCGTCATGGCAGACGCACTTCTAAATAGACATGAGGGTGGTGTGGCATGAGGGCAGCTGAAGGCTGCGCAGGGACACTTTGGTGTGCGCTGTGGGGGGGAGGGGGGGGTTGGGCAGCATGTAACCCAGGAGAAGTGGCAGTGGAGTGTCATGCAGGCAGTGATTGTGCTTTGTTGGAGGTAGTGTGGTGCTTAGCTAAGGTATGCCATGCTAATGAGGGCTTTTCAGAAGTAAAAGTTTTTGGGAGGGGGGGGCCCCACTCTTGCCGCTATTGTGGCTTAATAGTGGGACCTGTGAACTTGAGATGCAGCCCAACATGTAGCCCCTCGCCTGCCCTATCCGTTGCTGTGTCGTTCCCATCACTTTCTTGAATTGCCCAGATTTTCACACAAGGAAACCTTAGCGAGCATCGGCGAAATACAAAAATGCTCGGGTCGCCCATTGACTTCAATGGGGTTCGTTACTCGAAACGAACCCTCGAGCATCGCGAAAAGTTCGTCCCGAATAACGAGCACCCGAGCATTTTGATGCTCGCTCATCTCTATATACCAGCATGGTCCTTATCACAATATACAGAATATATAACTTATACCAGATGTACATATCTAGTATATACAGTGGATACCCAGGTTATACCAATGACTCCAAGCAGTACACCAGTGATTACGGTACAGGGTGATATATAGAATCCAGGAAAATGATATCATATTTTATCAGCTCAGAAGAAATTTGGGAAGTGACTTCCAGGCATCAGAACTCTTCTTACAGGTAACTGAAGTGCGTTCTGAACTTATGCTTCCAGGGCAGACGCAACTTTAGCATAGCATAGAACCGTTGACCACCTAACTATCCTGACGCCCTCCTGATGCCTCTCTCTGAACTTCTGCCTTTGCATTACCTTATGGACGTCTGAGAAGGGTTTTCCTGTCTGGAGAGTACCTCCATTTGTGGAAAACTAGGCCATAGACTTAGCTGTCAGCTTTACCTGCTAAGAGCTAGAGTTACCTCTCAGATATGAGCACTTGAAGTTTGGTTTCACAGCAATAGGTGTCCACTGCGGTGGCCATGTTACTCGTCATGGCTTAGTCCCTGCGGAAAGTGTCATGGCAGGCTATGGCCACGTATGGCCCTAATGCTCCATCATTACCCATTTCTTGGGCTCGGTCAATTGTTGCACATGCAACACCCATGGCTACCATCCACAGAGTAGGCCCTTGTAACTTTGGATCTTATATTTTAACCTGTCAAAGCTGGTGCTAAAGTATGTCTGGACATTAGGTAATAGCCATTTCAACTTTGGAGGAAGGCTCTTTAAGTTGCACTTGCCAGGCCTGAATCTTTAAAGGTAGGCAAGACCCATTGAAAATCTAGACTCACTATTTAGCAAGGATTAGTCCTATGTTAGGAAGTTTCTCTTCGGCTATCACAGCTTTTCTCAAAGCTTTATCTATTTTAGAGGCACTAGGCCCCCAAGAGGTGGAGACAACAGCTTTACCTGGGTCAACATCATGGTCACATGACCAGATCGACATCAGCAAGCTTCTGCAATCTGATAAAAGTAGGATTCGCTTTCTCTTTTATTCCAGCATGGATTTTTGATTTAAACTCTCTTGCTGTGATGGTTTACCAGCAAGGTCCCAAGGGCGACAGTCCTGCTATCAGGCAGGTGGATATCACAGTCCTTGCAGATAAGTGCACTTATTTGGAGGTTGATTTCTTTCCTTCAAAACCTGTGTCACCAGAACCTGCTGAAAACACCCACAAAAAAAGACATCAATCAGAAAGTTATACGTGGCTTGAATCACATGAGTACAAATACTTTTAGGTACTCCACATAAGTATGCAACCAAAAGTAGTCTGCGCTCACAGAGGGCAGCACTATGCCCACCCAGTTTAAAGTGTGAACTGGACCCAAAGGGAGGTGAAGCTCCACTGACAGTACAGTCACCTAAGGGAACCTAGTTCCCAAATGAGAGGTATTTAAAAGCGTACCCGCACTTTTTTAAATGCACCTAATAGGTGATTCTAAGCATTTTTGCAATATGTTTTATCAGTCTATTCTGAACATTTTTCTTTAAAAAAAAAACAGTTCTGCTCTGCAGCTAGGTGAAGATGGACTGAGAAATCTTCACTCAGCTGCATAACAGTAGAGGGCGCTACATCCTGACGTGTCCTCTACAGCAGTGGTCCCCAATCTTTTTTGCAGCTTCAAGCAAGACCATTTTTCCATGGCCCGGCAGGGCTTTGGTCATATGAGGGTGGGGGTTTCAGTGGCTTCAGTAGTAATGCTATTACTACTGAGGCCAATATAGGGAACACTATTACTAATAGTATCCCCTATATCAGCCCCAGTAGTTATAGCACCCCCCTGAGACCCATATACTTACCCCTTCCTCCTCGTGCAAGCGCTGCTACTCCTCTGCTCGGCACTGCTAGCAGCACTGATCCCAGTGCACACTGTGACGTCAGTGTGCTGTCGGACACCTCCTCCCCCTGCTTTCGCGGAACCAAGTAGGAGACATCAGGGGAGGGGGGAGGAGGATCCCAGCTGCACATTGACATCACAGTGTGCGCCAGGATCAGCGCTGCTAGTAGCGCTGCTTAGTGAATTTTGGAAGGGGAGCCGCAGCCCCTGCCTGTATTCACTCCTAACGTAGTGAACGGCCGACAGCAGCATCACGGACCAGAAAAAAAACCTCAACGGCCCGGTCCTGGTCCGCAGACCGGTTGTTGGGGACCCCTGCTCTAAGAAAAAGATGTAGCCACAAATGTTCTGTTGTGTATTACAGTGTATGAAGAAGACTCTATTAAGCCCACTGCACACTGCCGAATTTGAATTGCGGAATCCAGAGCTGGCGTCCACCTCTGGATTCCGCAGCAAATACTGACCAATGTAAAAGCGGGTTTTCATTCCCACGAGCGAAAATCAATTGCAATTTTCCACTCGCGAAGGTAAAATCGCAGCATGCTCTATTTTCAACTGGATTCCGTGCAGGCGACTTCCATTGACATCAATGAAAGCCATCCGTCCCACGGACCTTCCGCAATCATCATTGCGGAAATGCCGCAGAATCCACGTCATCGCCTAGCGATGGCGTGGTTACATCTGTACTGCACATGGGCAGTGGCATGCCGGCCGGCACATCTGCAGCAAGGCGAAAACCATCCGGACAGGTACACAGGGGTCACAGGCCGGGCACCAGGTCGTATTCCGCTGTGGGATCCCGCATGCAGAATCCGACCCAGTCATGTGCAAGCGGCCTTGAATATACTTTATTTTCTCTAACGCTGTGTTCCCACTCTGTCCCACCACCCTGCTTGTGCTTTACTGTCCTCTCTGCTTATATACCACCGCCATCCCCAGGCGCTGTGAAGGGAAGCTGTTCTATGCTGCAGACGGCTTCTTCCCTTTATAGTGTACGCTACTATATGTTACAACCCGATCACAGTGAGCCCATGTCATTGTATCAGGTCTGGCAGTGGGTGAGCGCGTTGTGAAGGGAAGAAGCCGTCTGGAGCATAGAATGGCTTCCCTTTGCAGCTCCTAGGGACGGTGACTACATATGAGCAGGGAGGACAGTAAAGGTGGTGGTACAGAGTGCAGGTACAGCATTAGAGAAAATAATGTATATATTATAGTCTCCTTCATATACTTGTGACTGCATCTGTTCTATAGAGGACACTGCAGATGCATCTGGATGCAGCGCCCTCTACTGTTATGCAGTTAGGTGAAGACTGATTTCTCAGCCCATTCTAAAACAGGATTTTTTAAGAAAAAGGTACAGGATAAGCTGATCAAACATATTGCAAAAAATGCCTAGACTCGCCTATTCTGTATATTAAAAAAGGGGGGGGGGACTCTTTAAGAATAAGGCATTTTTCTGTATATGCCATGCCATCAATTCAACCATGTTAGAGGATTGGCAAGTGTTTCCATTATTTTCAGTGGGAAACCTTGGATCGCACTCACGTGCACATCACACGCCATGCAATGTGCTTTCCTGTCCCATTGAAAACAATGGGCGATGCATTCCGAGGGAACACCCAAAGATAGGACATGCTGCAATTTTTGTTTCCCGCACCGCATGTATATGACACCATTCCAAAGAATCTCACAACGCACAAATCTCGCTTGATCTTCACGGCGGTGTGAAAGTGCATGAAGAGCGCCTCCACCCCTGTATGGTATTCTTAAGGATAGAGAGCCTAAAAAGGATAACTGAAGGTGCATTAGTCCAATCATTCTTAGAAAGATCTGTATGAAGGACTGGACAATGATTTGCAGGAAAGCTACCATCCAATAGGTGGTGCTGCAGAGGTATTGTTCCATCTTTTTTATTTGCAGCAAGATAAGCATACAATAGCAGGCTGCAAACAGCAGCTTAATCCTTCTGGGAACCAAGAATATGGTTTACACAACACCCTTGTGCATTTTTCAGCACAGTCTAGGACGTACCTCATAGTAAATTTAAAATAGAAAAGCAGCAGTAAAGGCCCATTTACACCAGCTGATGATCGCTAAAATATCACTAATTGGCGATCGTTTTAGCGATAATCAGTGCGTGTAAATGTGCGCCCATCGTGCACTTTTCGGGCACTGCTAGCTGATTGTTAAATTCAAGCTAACCTAAAAATCGTCCTTCAGCTTTATCAGCAGTTCTCCACAAGGAGTGCTGATAGCATTGTTTCCCTGTGGAGAACAAAGGATATGAGCTCAGATAATAGCCCTCTGTCTATTAACTGCATTGAGGGAAGGCTTCATTTACACACCTAATTGGTACTTAAGTAGCTGAGTAGCTACAGAAGGCCCATTTACACCAGCTGATGATCGCTAAAAAATCACTAATCGGCGATCGTTTTAGCGATAATCGGTGCATATAAATGTGCGCCCATCATCCGCTTTTCGGGCACTGCTGGCTGATCATTAAATTCAGTCTAACACAAAAATAGTTGCTCACTTTTATCAGTAGTTCTCCAAGAGCAGTGCTGATAGCATTGTTTCCCGTGGAGAACAAAGGATCTGAGCGCAGATAATAGCCTCCGACTATTAACTGCATTCAGGAAGGCTTCATTTGCACACCTAATTGGTATTTAAGTAGCTGAGTAGCTACTTAATAGTTTATGCAAAATGATCGCTCAAAGCTGTTGCTCAAACGATCTTTCAGCGATCATCCGCTGGTGTAAATGGGCCTTAAGCAAGCAGCCTAACAAACCAGGGTGGGAGGGGCGAGTTATTCTTTTTACAGGATCAGAGGCTCTTGTTAAAGGGGTTGTCTTGAGGAAGCAGTGAAATTTTTTTTTTGCCCAGTCCCCCTTATTAAGCATACATTACTAAGCACCCATGTAAATGACTTTTCTAGCCGGTTTCTACTTACAGTTCCAGCGTTTCAGCAACTTATAAAAAGTTTCCCCAAGATGGCCGCCGGCTCTTTTCCCGTCGCTTGCAGTAGCCCGACGTGCGCGCTCCCGAGACGCTACCAGCTGTGTCTCCCTGACAACCAGACGCCCCGCAGCCGCCGACCAGACCCACCGCGGCCGCCGACCACGGCACACGCTCTTGGGCCACAGTCACCCACCGCCAGGCAGCAGGTAACCGGCGCTAGGCCCCGGCTCCCAGTAGCAGGCCCCTGACAACAGATGAAGGCTCCGGGGCCCGGCGGCAGGCCCCTGACAACAGACGAAGGCTCAGGGGCCCGGCGGCAGGCTCCGGGGCCCGGCGGCAGGCCCCCCAGCGCACACATCACCCCCGACCCGTCACTTACATGGGCGGCTTCACGGCAGGGCTGGGCTGGGCTTCTCGGCTGGGCTGCTGGGCTGGGCTTCTCAGCTGGGCTGCTCAAGTTTCTGCACCTTCCTCTAACAGAGGATGGTAGCAGAATGGCCGCTCCAGCGCGCTCCCGAGAAGTTACAGCTCGTCTGCGCATGCGCAGAAGAGCTGTAGCGGCGAGCACGCTGAAGCGGCTCGTGCTCAGAGCAGAAGAAGGGACTGCGCAAGCGCGTCTAAAAAAGCAAGCCGCCGGCGATTTTAGACGGATCCATGGAGACGAGGACGCTAGCAACGGAGCAGGTAAGTGAATAACTTCTGTATGGCTCATATTTAATGCACGATGTATATTACAAAGAGCATTAATATGGCCATACAGAAGTGCTGAACCCCACTTGATTTCGCGAGACAACCCCTTTAATTGTTTAATTTGATTATGCAAAAATTCCATCTGCCCTTATTATACAGCACAACCAAGGGGCGAAATTTAACCCTCTTGGTTGTGCTGCTGTGGGACGTAAGGGAATTCAATTTTCCTGCCATCGTCTTCCAACAGCCATAACTTTTTTTATTTTTTTCGTCAACATAGTTGTGCAGCAGCTGATTTTTTTTGTGGGACGTTCACTAGTTTCTATTAGTACCATAATTGAGTACATAACATTTTTTGATCGCTTTTCAGTAGATTTTTTTTGTCATGGAGACGAGGTGACTAAAAAAGCACATTTCTGATGTTGTGGCTTTTTCATTCTGACAATGTTCACTATGCGGGGTAAATAATGCATTACTTTGATAGATCAAACTTGTATGGACACAGCGTTAACAGATATGTTTTGGGTTTTCCTATTTTGATTTTTTTATTATAAATATGGAAAAAGGATTCTTGTTTTTTTTACTTTTATTACCTTTCCTTTTTTTTTTATAATTAATAAAACTTTTTTTGGTCTGTAAATCGGCCATGAAAACCTTTTGTGTGCATGTGCTCCAAGTTTGGAGTTTTGAGTGCTATCAAATACTATCATTTGTTTTCACACTATTGTAATTTAGGTATCTAATTCAACTGAGGCTAGACTCACACATGGGCTTTTTTCTACTTCAACATCTTATTAGCAATCAATCAGCAGTTGAAATCCATAAATATAAATTTCATAAAATTGTCACAAAGCAAATATAAGGAAGTCGTGGATAATAATAAAATAGCCCCAAAGTTTTGAACTAATTTACCATATTCATCCACAATGCTGCACAAATCGTGTTAGGACTTTCCACAGCATACAAATGACCAACTCGTTGCTTTGCAAAGAGAGACCTCTGCTGGCTGAAATGGATACTGCTGGTGGCTTTTTCCCCCCTTTTTGTTTTTGCAGCTTCTACTTTGTTTTTATTAGTCTTGAATCCCTTGACACCAACTTGAGAGTATTCTGAGACAATCTACACCTATCTTTTTAGGTGAAGGTGTCACTTTAGGTCCAGCATACTTGTAATAACAAACTATTGGGGTCATGTACTAAATTTCAAGAATTACAAACAAAATCTCCAGTTGCATGCAGTTAAGGTCAGGACTTGGGTGTCTTGGGAAGATGTGACCTAGAGAAGAACTGTGAACTGAACAGGGGAGAAGTAGCTTTAGCGTTTTAATGCTATAAAAGTGATGTGATAAATACAGAGGAGGAGGAATAACATAGTACATTACAATCATTCATCTCCAGCAAGTGATCTAGTGACTAGCTATTCTCAGAACAAGTGCTGGCTAAGACATCCTCAGAGTCTCTTGTGATTAATTATATATTATTTCTAGTTTGAATGAGGGCTTTAAATAAAAAAATAAATAAATATATATATATATATATATATATATATATATATATATATATATATATATGCTTTTTAGACTAGTGTAATGGGGCCTTCAGGTTCAGGTCAGGAGGGGTATAGAGGACCCTAAAAGGCGAGCCTACGTTGTATGTTGGGGGTTGGTCCAGCAAAGGCTCGTGTTCAGTCTTAGCCTATTTGTGGGAGCTGCATTCCACAAGCTATTGCTCTGGCTGCCACCATGTCCATCTCAGAAAATGGTCCAGGCCAGTGCATATCTGCTGAATAACTTTATTTAACTACAAGAAAACTTTGGCTCCAACAACGGGGTACTTCAGCTTTAACATTCAATTAACAAATGCACAAGAACACTGTAGAAGTGCGGTGGCCCAGGGCCAACCCCGACTGGAGAAGACAGTGGGGTAGAAAAACGCTTACTCTGTCACAGGTGGCTCTACCATGTTCTTCTTCTGGGCCCAAAGGGTAACTGGCCCAGCCATCCACAGATCCTGTAATAAGTAACCGTGTGAAACCAAGCTTAGTACCTGTTTGTCTTTGTGATGCCAATGCCCCTTTCCGATGATCGTGGTAAATAACAGAGTCCACAATCAAAGGAATAGTTTTTCATAAACTGGAGGAATTCAATTTCTCTTCTACTTGAAAATGAAAATTGTAAAGTTCCAACACGCGGCATTTAACAGTCTTTAGCATTTACAGGCAAAACATTTAGTTTCAGATTCTCTCCTCAACAAGTTTGTATCCAGAAGTAACTTTTTCCCTTTTGTATATCCGAAGTCTAAGTTATCTGTCGGACCTTTGCAGAAGTGCTCCTGTTACTAACTAAGGACATATTACATCCTCCTCTCTTCTCCATTTAGTTCACACTCCTTGAATCTTGTTCTCTCAGTCTCTCTCTTGCATGCACTCACTATTGAGTATGGAGGAACCATGTACTCACCACCTCCGACTCCAGGAAAACTGGGTCTGTTCCAAGCAATCTACGAAGGAAAGGCACTCCATTACTGTAGGAGTGAGTCTGGGAGAAGGCACGAGTAAGCTCCAGATCTCCTGTATCCTCACATGGTTTCCGGCTGCCATCGCACCTCCACACATATTCTTGAGCAGCTCTCTCCCTCAGCTTCTTTCAAGAACACCTCCTAACTTCAACCCCTCCGACCACACACAACTCCTAGCACCTCAACTCACTCCATATCAGGTGCACACAGGTTAGGAAGGACAATACACATAACCAGACTAGACAGATACAATACCAGACACCAGACATTAACCCTTACGTGACCTGTCAGAGCCAATACACACGAAGAGATAAGCACTACATAGAGACACACATAGACTCTCCAACTCTGGGCTACTACAGAAATAACAGTCTAAAACAGTGGTTCCCAAAGTGGTCTATATGGACCTCCAGGGGTCGATTTTGACTTTCTGGGGGTTCATGTCAGAAAGAAAAAGAATTTGGGGTGCACGAGATGTAAATGAGGGTCCACATGAGCGGACTCCATTTAGGCACGTCATCATCAACATTTAGGCGTTCTGTAAATGACACAATACACCTCACACAGATTGTGTACAAAATACTTATAATAGACATCCAAATTACCTCTTTGATCTTTCATTGTTTATGTAGAGTTCACAGAAACCTTCTTGGGCTCTGGCGATAGACCAAACAGACCTGCGCAGTAGCTAATTTACCTATAAAGTTTCTAATGCGTATCGTTTTCACATCATCCGCCAGAGTCCAAGAAGTTTTGCGCAAACTATACCAATCTGCTTTGTGGTGTGCTATGTTCATGTGCAGGCCTTAACAAGTTTTCATACTGGCAGCAACGCATTGCCGTACCTGTTGCTTATCCTGCATTATGGACTATCGCAAGAAAGGTTTTGATAGCTTTTCCATCTTCATACCTCGTGGGAAGGGGTTTTAGTGCGGTCGCCAATCTTTTTACAAAAAAAAGAAATTAATTGCAAATCACTGGAGGTGGAGATTTGAGACAATACCTTACTAATTAGAAGCCAAATATTGGATAATTGCTATCAGAGCATCCGGCTCATCCCTCCTATTAACAGCATTATTTTCGTATTACTTTTATGTAGGAACTTTACCAGGTTCTGATTTGTTTCGTCTCAAATCCAAATACTTTCTGGCATTTTGTGTCTCTTCAATAAAGAGCTGAATAAAAATTGCACATGGTTTTCTATTTTTTACAATTGTCCACTCTGCAAAAAACTCTATCTAGGTGAGCAGCACTGTGCCAGCTGGGAAAACCCATTGGACTTTAATAAGGTAAGGAAATTTCAATATTAGGCCGGCTGCGTATGGGCAGATTTGCATTGCGGAATCCGGTGTGGGCGTCTGCCTCCACATTCCACGGCAAATACCTTCCATAACATGCTATTAAAAATGCTTTTTCCTGCACATGAGCAGAAATCAATCCCGATTTTCTGCTTGCAGAGGAAATATCGCAGCATGTTCTATCTTTAAGCAGTTTCACGCGGACAGCTTCCATTGAAGTCAATGAAGCCATCTGACCTGTGGCCCTTCCGTAATTGACATTGCAGAAAGATTGCAGATTCTGTGTCATCGCCAGGCGATGATGTGGGAAAAGCAGGGGTTTAAAAAATAAAAGCGGTATTGCGCATGTCCGATGGCCGGCCGTGCGGACCACCCACAGTACAGAAAAGAAGAAATGTTAGGTACGCGCGGATGCCGGCTGGGCACAGGGTCGGATTCTGCTGAGGGTTCCCGCATGCGGAATCCGACCCGGTCATGTGCTGCTGGCCTTAGGCAGGCAGGGGGTCTACAGAAAACAAAAAAAATCGGTAAGTGGTCTACAGGGCAAAAAAGTTTGGGTACCTCTGGTCCAAACGATCTGACCAAGGTTCAGGCAGCAAGGTGGAAGTCAGAAGTCCTGGTCCAGATCTTTATCTAACGAGTGGTACTCAATGAGGAGGACAAGTTTTACTCAGGAACATGCAGTGGAGAGACCTTTTCATCTAGTTCTGTGTCCTCACAAGTAACCACTGGTACATCAGAGAATCACTGGTGTCACCAAGGACGAACATGCCACCCCATAGAAGCAACATGGGATGCAACCTACTTCACCACTGGGTCAGCAGCTCTCAATACTCTAAAGATGGAGTAGTTACTCTTCTGCTCCCTGCTTGCCCCGCGACCCTCCCCAATTAAAGGCACAAGACACTACCTAAATAAAGAGCAAGGAGGGTTAAACTAATGTAAGAGTAGCCCAGAGGACACCCCTTACACTAAAGGCACTTTTACACGAAATGATTATCATTCAAAAAAATTGTTCAAGAGTGCAAAAATGAATGATAATCGTTCAGGGTAAATGCAGCCAACGATCCAACAACTAATGATAAATTGTTTGCTTTTCTTGTTCGAACGAGCCATTGATGTATTTTCCAGTATAAACAGGCTGCCCAAGCAAACCTTGACATCGTTCACTAGTTCAAATGAGAAATCGGCAGGTCTAAACAGACTCTAACTCTTAAAGTATTTCAGCAAGTGATTTTTCAGTAGGTTCAAGAAAAGTTTAGAGGTCTGAATTCACTCTGGAGTTTGGTCTGCAATAAGAATTATGAGGTCTGGTCTGGGGCCTGTATTAATTTAGGGTCTAATTCAAGGTCAATTAACCCTTTCCAATCCACTGTCTGACGTCTAAAGACATTATGATTTAAGGCTGTACAACTCTGATGTTGGAAGACGCTCGTTGGGGTTCTCTTACTGTATATTGCCAGCCTCTCTGCTGTCGGAGCCTATCCAATGTGTCACCTCATGCAGTACTGGCTTTAGCCAGCATGTAGCACCATTGTATAACAGCAGAAAACCAGGATATAAATTGGATTGGAAAGGGTTAACCTTAATTTACCTGTTGGACGGATGTTGTGTGCAAGTGGAGAAGAGCATACCAGCACAGACTTCAGTACAGAGACAGAAAACCTGAGAGAGTATGGCTGGCCTCAGCACTGTACATCTGTTCTAAGCCTTTACATAATAGAAGAGGAGGAGGAGGATTGTCCAGCGCTGGCTGCCAAGTTAGATAGAGAGGAACTGGGAATCTGCCCGGCATTGGAGGTTGGCAGCCGCAGCATAACCCCTTCCCCAAGTAAAATTTCTAGGTCTGCCCCACCCCTATTCCAGCCAAATGGATCCATAGATATACCATAAATCTATAGTAGGCAAGCATCTTATCTCTGGAACCCCACCGACGGGGAAGGCAGGTTTGTTCAGCTGCTTTCTGAACTCTCATAATGGAGATAGCAACACATGTGCATCCATCTCCATCTGGCATCTCCTCCTCTTAGCAGCCACCACCAGCTGACTGGTACTGCAATAAAGGGGTCATAGGATTGCCCTTCTCCGGATAGTTGGGGCATCAGAGATGGGGTCCCTAGGTCCTAGACAATTGGGTTACACTCTACTGATGTTTTAGAATGAGAAGGATCTAGTCTGACTTATGTCTGATTCATGTGGTACTTCGCAATCTTATAAAAATTATTGTTATGCTTAATGATCAATAGAGATGGTAGGTTAAAAATTCACATTTTGAAGGATTAGCAGGATTCCATGCTGTTCCTATGCCAGTCATGCCATAATCCAGGGCAACAGTACTGGATGTAAAAGTACTCTTACACCCATCCCTCGGCCCATTTCTGATGCAATGGCGCCTATGACATTGGTTCAGGATGGAAATAAAAGATAATGAAGTGCTGGTGCTCCAGTTATGGAGTAAGTGTAATAAAGATGTATAAATAGCCATAAAATAAACAGTAAACTTACCCAGCATCAGAAAGGTAATGCAGACGGCACTACTCCATTTGTACCTGGTAAGGTGGGACTAGGGATGCCAGCCACGGAGGTAGTCCAGATCCAAAGGCTCCAAGTAGTACAAGCGAAAAGTAAAGCCACGGCAGCAGAAAAGATGCAATATAAAATCCAACGTTTTTATTCCTCAATATCACCCATGCAACGTTTCGATCTGTTGCCAGATGCTTGACAAAGATCTGGCAACAGATCGAAACGTTGCATGGGTGATATTGAGAAATAAAAACGTTGGATTTTATATTGCATCTTTTCTGCTGCCATGGATTTACTTTTCGCTAGTAAACTTACCCGGTATGAAGCCTGTCGTGAGACAGGACTCCACACCAAAGGGTCCATTTCAGCCTTCTAAAATCTCAGATATGTGATCCCAATGTTTATCGGGAGAGCAGCAGAGGGAAAGAACGCCCGGGGTATTCAGCCCCAGTAGTAAATAGTAGAAGTAGCGCAAAGGGTAAAAGTTTGTTCTCCTTTTCTACTGGTTCAGGATGAGTATAGCTGTCCCTGGAAAGTGGACCTACCTGGCTTAATGCTGGCAAGCCTAGTAAACCAACATCAGTTCAGTTTAGACCTCTCCGAGGTAGCACTAGCGCTTGGTCAGAGGGAGAAGGGAAACCAGGCCAATGCATTGTGCTTGTGAACTCTTGTAAGCTTTATTGCAACATATATAACAGCATAGCTTCTTATAGCTCCGGAGCAAATAAACAGTCTTTGATCACCAATTCAGTAACTACAGGCTCTTATGTATAGTGCATAGAGTGCCGTTGCATAGTTGGGCGAGAAGACTAAGCTCACATTTGTGGAGAGGAAGCCAACTGTTTCAGCTTCAGTGCTCTAGGTTTCCGATGCTGAAAGACCTCTTCATCATCTCCTAGTTTGGTGTCAGACCTGCTGTGAGAGTTTATCAGTTCTCAGAAGCTTTGTAGCATAAAGCATAATCTTTTTCCTATAACACGTATTATTGGACATCATATACTGTATACTTTGTATACTTTGTTGGACAAGCTTTTTTATCATAACTACTGTATCAATAATAACAGCTGGATGAAAAACAAAAGCACACTTCTGACCATGCGCCATCCACAGGGCGTTAGTTTACGTCGTATTGCTTTAAGTGCCCCCCAGCCAGGACGGAAACGTATGCCCTGTGGTGTTAAGGGGTTAAGGCAAGGCTCATCAATCATATTTTTATGCTGCTGTAGTGAATGAGATTTGGTCAAACCTCGGTTCTAGCATTGTATTTTGAAGGGCAGAGGTTTGTTGTGATTTGTTGTGGGGCATAGCAGTATCCGATCCATAGACATTTGATCCTTAGCATTCGTTATGATTTTTCAATGTGTCTATAAAAAATGTTGGCTGTTCTGGATTTTTTAATACGTTGTCTAGAAAAAAAGAAATTCAGGTTGGCAACCCTGACGCAGCCATGCAATCCATTCCCCCACTTTAACTTATTGGTCGTGAATTCTTACACTCCCTATACACAACCAGTGTTGTTTACCGCCCCATTAGAACATATACATAAGTTAAACAAAAAAAAAGTTGTGTTTTTCAATACTCCCAGGTATTATGTTCATCAACTAAACTTATAGGAAAAATTGTTAAAAACTCTAACACCTTTCTTTCAGACAATCTGATATTGTTAAGCACCCTTTGTTCTTTACCAAAAGATTGCATACAGTGCCATTCTTCCAGTCCAATCTGCCAGGTCTGCTGATGGAGACTCCAAACAAAGCCTTTGACCATCTAAGGCCGGCTGCACAAGGGCGGGTCAGATTCCGCATCCGGAATCCCACAGCGGAATCCGACCCTCTGCCCAGCCGGCATCCTCATACATCTGCCTTTCTTCTCTGTATTGTGGATCTGCATGGCTCGCCGTTGGACATGTGCAGTATAGATTTTTTTTTTTTTAAACCTCTACTTTTCCCGCGTCATCCCGCATTCGTGTGGAATCTGTATAAAAAGAAAAAACATGCTATTTGCGCAGGGAAATAGAACATATGAAACTAATTAGGCTAACCAGCCATTTTAATGTACATTACTGTGGCTGCGTGTGCAAATGCGCACAATTTGCATGTGCAAAAAGTACAGTAAAAAACACAGTTGTGCATGTAAATACGCAATGCAAATGCGCAAATATACAACACGAATGCGTACTCAAATATGCTTATACTTGTGTGAACCCTGCTTCAGAGTATGTTCACATGGCGGATTTCAACGCAGAATTTTGTGCACAAAATCATCTTTTAAGACCGCAGAAGAAAACTACCAATACTCTATCACATTTTTTTACATGGATCCACATGCACATTTAACCCATGTCAATGAGAACAATCTGCGTGCAGAATTCTGACACGTTCTGCGAGGTATCATGCAGATCCACACTGAATCACATTAGTAACCCACACGCTAATTTTGCCATTGACATGGCTGTGTGTGGATCCACAGCAAATGAACAAGAAATGACCAAAAAAAAGGGACAGTTACTGTCCATAACAGCTAACAATCTAAATTGGTACAATAGGTACATGGTGGTAATTCTGTCCAGTGGAACAGCCCGTTCTCGTGTTGGCAAGGAGAATATAACTGAAGGTACATGAACCTATCAGCAACATGGTTACAAAGTGCAAGGAGATATGAGAAGGATGGCTGGTTGAGGATGCAGTAGGGTATAAATATCTGTGACCAGGTCAGGCTGTGTAGGGAACATGCATTAGTGCGGCTTCGCATGGGAGTATTTGCATGCACAATATGTAGTGAATAGAACCCATTGATTTTAATAGTTTCATTCTCATTTCTTTTCTTTTTTTTTTTTGCACGCATGAAATGCAGTTTGCCCTACTTTTGTGTGCATTTGCGCACCAAAAATCCCAATGAGGGATGTGCAAATGTGTGCACAATGCGCAACAGGGTATGCAATACCCTGCACAATTTTGTGAGAAAAGGAACACATCTCAAACCTCTTTGGTTAAATTGCCATTTAAATTGGGGCGCGGTTGTGGCCCATACATAAAAAACATGCAATGTACAGTAATATACACCAATACATGCAGAATAAAGCTTAGTTTATTCCGCAAAAACGCAGTTCTGAGGCGTGACCAAAATCTCATACTCCCATGTGCATCCGTCATTATAGTTGGCCATGTACTTTATATATCTGTCTCCTGAACACTCCAGATCTCCCATACACATGCATGCTCAGGACGGCTAAGTGTGCATGTATTTGAAGCTGGTGGAGGGTGGTGTTATGATGCCGTGGTGACAAACGGAGGCAGTATTTTTTTGTTCCTTATAAAAATAAACTTTACTAAACAAACTGGTTGACTAATCATTCTCCATAGGAGGGCACCATACTTTTAACATTGCATACGAACTGCGCATTCATTCTGACAGTAACCCATTTATCCACTATGACCCAAAATACACCCTGCCACCATATACATTTCCATAACAAGGGTTCACCACCGCAGTACAAGGCACTTCAGATTTTTCTCACTACTCATCTTCATCATAGTACTCCATATATATATACTCGTACTCCAAAGTTCTGCGGCATAACTAACCTCACAGACTCATGCCAGAGTACATCACCAAATTTCGGAGCTCAGTGTCATTGTATACTCAAACGCACTGTAAATGCGTACATCATCTCAGGAACTCTCTCTTACTTCTAGTACCGTACATATCCAGGAAGTCACCTTCTCTACATCACTATGGCCCCCTTGGGGAGATACTCCCACCAGTTTGTAATCCAATCATTACAGTCTCTACGTTAGTAGTTGGACCAATTTTACATAAACCCTGCAGCTTGTTCCTTTATCCAGATCCCAGGTCATGGCATTGTTATCTACTTCAGGGACCAAGACTCCCTCTTCTTCCGCGCGATATCTTGTCATTTTCGGCCCCTGGTCATCAGGCCTTTTCGACGCTCTTCTTTCACTGCTCCCCACATATTCTGTGGCTGATGCTTGTCCCTGCACACAGTCTGTCTGGGCCTTCCCTATGTGCTCCTGTTCACATTTTCTTTGGCTATGCCTCTTGTGATGCAGCTAAAATTCTATTTTTATCCAAAATGGACACTGTGACCTCAATTATGGGCTGAGGTGGGGCCAAGCCCCACTCTATACCCTTCCGTTACCATGAGGGTGACACTTCTGGGCAATAGTGCACTAATTAAATCACCACTTGCATCATTATGAGGGCAGAACCCCTTCAGAAGCCTCAAAATTGCGCATCCTGCACTTGACTGCCCTCCCCAGCCATGACACTCTGGCCAGCAGAGCATCTTCTCACCTGATGCTGGCAAGCGCCTTGCAAGGAGATGCGTAATACGCTGCATTAATTCTGCTGAAAAAGAACACATCTGGAACTCTTTAGACTAATTAGACATAATAATAATCTTTATTTGTATAGCGCCAACATATTCCGCAGCGCTTACATAGACTGAGAATACAGAAAGACAAAATACAAACATTACAGAATCACGGTTACATAGTAATGAGTGGATGGAAACAATAGAGGTGAGGGTCCTGCTCCAACGAGCTTACATACTACAAGTAATGGGGTGATAAAGAAGGTAAAGGGGCTGGAGATGTGCACGGTATGGTGAGGTGGAGAGTGAGGGGTGATATACACATAGACAATGGTCAGACATTTAGCCGTGTGATGGCAGAATTGGTATGACTGCAGGAGCGGTTTATGATGGCTAGCAGGGATTGCAGTCAGTAGGTCAGGGAGCATGTTATCAGGCGGAGTACAGAGGGGTTTGTTTAGGGTATGCGGTATGCCTCCCTGAAGGGGTGCATTTTTAAAGCACGCCTGAAGTTTTTTGAGTCCTGGATTGCCCGGGTAGCCTTTGGTAGTGTGTTCCAGAGGACCGGTGCTGCTCTGGAGAAGTCTTGGAGGTGGGAATGAGAAGTTCGAATTAGAGGGGTGCGCAGTCTAGTTTCATTAGCAGAGCGGAGAGCCCGGGCTGGGTGATGGATTGAGATGAGGGAGGCCATATAGGGTGGCGCTGAACTGTGAAGGGCTTTCTGGATGAAGGTAGCGAGTTTAAATTGAATTCTGTATTTAACGGGCAGCCAGTGCAGTGACTGGCACAGGGCAGAGGCAGCTGGACGGGAAGATGAGCCTGGCTGCCACATGGGAGAGGGTAGAGTCTGGGGCAGGGGAGGCCGATCAGCAGCGAGTTGCAATAATCAAGCCGTGAGTGGATGAGGGCAATAAGCAATTTTAGCGTGTCTACAGTGAGAAAAGAGCGCATTCTTGCGATGTTCTTGAGGTGCTGACATGTTCGGGCAAGAAATTGAATGTAGGGAGTAAAGGAGAACATTTAAACTCATGTGAAGGAGCCCTAAAAATGGGAATATTAGAAGCAATTCTGGGCAGTGAGTGTCACAAAAGGCATGCAGCACTGAAGACGTTCTGCAGAGGAGTGAGAAGTTGCAGGTCGTTGGGCGAGTGAAGAGCACAGGTCAGTCGGTAGTTGGAGGAAATTTTTTTAATCCTGAAAATGATTATACCCCCAATTGTTTGGTGTTATTTAATGCTTGAATATGTCAAAATATCTTGCCGAATTTATGCCTAAACTATGATGACGGATGGAATTATTTTCCATGTCTTCATTATTCACACAAGGACACACAAGTCACTAATCCTAATGTTATAAAGTAGCAGATTTATAGAGCTGCCTGTTAGTTTATGTGATTTGATACATTTTGCGATTAAAATGGCCAAAAGAATCAGAACTCTAGAAAACAAAAACTGCAAGTAGTCTAAACAATGGAAATGTACTTCAAGAAATGCAGTACATGACTCTCTGCCCAACAAACTTCAACAGCTCCCATCTGTTTGCACATTTTTGCAATGTGACTTTATTCTGCAGTTTATGAATGTAAATATTGGCTGTCCCAATTAAGACTGGGAGAAGCATTGCCACCCATATAAGAAATGACAAAAAGCGAAGGAATAAGCTGGAATAATGTAAGTGTGATTAGATCACAAGTAATTTACTATAATGTGCCAAACCCATTCATTAGCCCTGCACTGTGAAAGCACTGGGGATTTAAATGCCTTCTATGTTTAGATATGCAGATAGGAACTAATCATCCTGAGCCTTCCTCTCCCTCCCCCTCCATCCTCATTCACTCACAAGTTGTTGGCCTTCTTTACCCTCTCAGAGAGTAGGGTTGTGTAATAGCATGAACAATCTAGAAACACAAACATAGACTCACACAGTCATCCTCAAAACAACCAACTTGTGTGCCAATAAGCTAAATATTGCACCCTAGTCCCAGGCTAATTGACCCCTGCTGCCTCTATGCACACAAGACGTCAAACAGAGGTGCAGTGTGAGCAATGGAGAGCGGCTACAGCACAACATACTATATATCATTTACAGTACTTTCCAGCAACATACCATATCCATAGCAACGTTCCATCCAATTATATATACAGTAAATGTAGCAGAGTCAAAAAAATTTTAGAAATAATTGAAATGTCACAAAATTCACAAATCTGTGGTTTCACACAGGACTGCAAGTAAACTTGTGGAGGTATAACTCAGGGTTATCAATCATGGCCTTAGAAAGGTAAACTACTGTTTATAAATATAAATGTATATGTATACACACAGTGAAACTTCTTTGAGACAACCATGCAAAATTGCAGAGTGATCTTCTGGGGAGGGGGCTATCTTCTCAAAAAGGATGGCTAGTATGTATAATTTAAGGTGAAACTGAAAATCTGTCGCTCAAAGGGACTTGTTACACGGGATGAAATAGTCTGCAGGACACAGCGCAGATGTGGATTTTATCAATTAGTGCAAATTTTGTTGACTTTTAACTAAGGAAAGTCTTGGGGAATTTCTTGCATCTTTTTACACAAACTTTAATTGCAAAATTACATCTTCTATATGTTAGAAATCCACAACAACAATTTTCGCAAAACATCCTGAAAACCGCAACAGAAGGCTTTTCTGCTGCAGAATTTAATATTGCGGTTTTGAACTAAAGATGTGCTGATTTTACGAGGTGCGGAATTCAAGCCCCATAGGGATAATATTGTGACACAGAAAGGTCCCAAAATCTGGTCTAGATAAAGAGGTGGTCTCCTCAAAGAGGTGGTTTTTTGAAGAAGCTTCGCTGGATATATATGGACAATATGGACAGGAAAATCTCAATGATTAGTCTGGGTTATCTTATTGTTTTCTCAGAAATAGCTCATATACAGGCGGTGACATATGTATCAGTGTATAATGACTTGTATATTGGTACTGTTACATTTGTATTTAATGGTGGCTCACCTAAATCTGCAGTCTATTCATATACGTATTGTAAGACACTCCATACAGTTACCGCCACCTAAAACTGCACACATATTTTTTATATATTGACATATAGCCACCACTTACCCCCTTTTTAGTGAATATGTCTTATAAACCGTCCACCATATTACTTGCTAGTCTTAGATCTAAAAAGTTTTAAGAGCTCATTCCTATATGTCCAATCATTCGATGTTTTTCCCTCCAGCGTGGTAGTGAAACACAAGAGAAAAACGATGCCAGAATTAATCCAGGTCTTTTACATGAGATTGATTCTGAAATTGGGTACCTCAGTTGTTACTCCAGGCCTGTCCAGGGGCCACATCAAAAAATGTGAACTGCAGCATTTTTCTACCTGGCCATTTCAGGCCATGGATACCAGAATACACAAAGACAGCTATGGCTGCTTAGGGCCCTTTTATGTGGAACAATTATCATTCAAAAACTCATTGGGTAGTGCAAACTGGAATAATAACACGGCCAATGATTGAACGATGTACGAGAATTTATTCACTTTTTGTTTGGCATTGCTTGCTCATTTTCACATCATTGTGTGTAAACAGCGATCTTTAGTCATTCCCATTTACTGGTACAGTGAATCTGAACAACTGAAGGATTTATCTGCCTGTATAAATAGGCTGCACCAACGACCACTGCCATCGTAAAAGGAGCCTTAGGCCAAATTCACACAGGTGTATGTACATTTGCGCATGCATCTATGCCACATTTTTGTGCATCAGGCATTGTGTATTTCCACCCACTAATCTTGCAGATTTACACGTGAAAATATGCAAGGATGCTGTCAGCCATTGAAATGGCCAATTAGTTTCATGACTCCGAAATGTTCTCTTTTTTTGTGCAAATGCGGGGGACAATACAGCATGCTGCGTATTTTCTTGCGCAACGTAATTCTACGTGCTTGTGAACAAAGCTATTGAAATCAATGGGTTCTATTTTCTGTGTATTGCGTGTGCAAATATGGTCATGTGAATCCGGCCTTAGGCATAAAACTGGCCAGAGACAACCAATACATGTGAACCAGCCTAAGTTGCTGATACATTTGCCACGTTCAGGGAAGCTGCAGATCTTATCTATTGAGATATATTTATATATACATATATATATATAATCTCAATAGATAAGATCTGCAGCTTGCAAATTAGATCATTTTCCCTGAACGTGCCCCATGACCACTTAGCATGTAGGGCTGACTTGGTGTTAGCAGCACTGACACAGGGGATACATTCTGTGTTCTGGATTAAAGTGCCTAGCACCGAGTGACCCCTTCTCCCACACAGTATCTTATTCTCACTTCTGTGCCATACATAGGAGTTATATTATTAACCCATTATTGGTGTAACTCAACCTGCTTATTTCCCATGTAGGTGGCTGAATTCTTTGGCAGTGAATCGGTCACACTGTGGAAAGTAATCACATTTAGATATCATGAGTGTTGCTAAATAGGACAAAAGTGCAGAGCTAAATAGGACTTGATCTAAGGATGCTTTTTTGTCTGTATCGTTATCACATTGTGCTTTAGTTTCAGACAAGCGTATTGTAACATGTCCATAATACGGATCCATATTACGGATGTGTAACAGATGACATTACAACCATATGTCATCAGTATTTGATCTGTATTTGCCTTTGTATTGTTTTTAGTTTCTACAGTGCAAATACTGATCTGTATTTGCCCAATAGAAAATAATAGTAAGGCAGAAATTCAAAACTTAGGTCATGCTGTGTTTTCAAAACAAATAGGACCATGTAAATAGATACATAGATTTATATTAGCTCCATGTTACAGCCCCCAAAACACAGACCAAATACAGAGCTAAAACACGCTCATCTGAAATATACATCTGTAAATTAGGTCCACCAACCTCTATGTGGCAACTATATGGTATTTGATGGAGCATGCTACAAACTGAATTATGTGGACTCCCTATGGCAATATGGCTGGGGAAATAGACAAATGAATTTTCCCATTCAGTAGTATTGACTCCGTATTATGGATCACAGCAATATAAGGTGCTTGCATATAATGAAAATGGTTGTGTGCATGAGGCTTTATATGCTTCTGTGGAATGGATACTTGCTTCAGTGGATAAGTCAGGATAAAATGCTGGCTAATCTGAGTAAAGTTTTTCCTGTCTCTTCTTCCTCAGGGATGATTTACTAAAGACACACATTTTACTCCAGCTTGGCAGATCAGTTTTCACTTCCAAATTGAATCCACTCTAATCAGGTTAGAAGGTATTAAGAAATTAGTCTATTATTGAAGAAAAATGTTACTATATAATATCTATCTATTATCTATCATTTATCTGCCTTCTATTAGTAACTATCTATTATCTTTCTATGATCTCTCTCATTTATCATAGATCTGTCTAATGTATGGTTCTTCTCATATATCTGGAAGCCCTGCTTTTTTCTCTCTGACATTGTAGTGAAATGCTAGAGGGAAACTCCTGCCACAACTGATCCCATCATTTTCTACGGGATCGTACATGACATCCGGCGCATCAGGTTTGATGCTGGATGCCTCCCTGTGCTAGACAGAAAAATATTGCATACAGCATTTTTCTGTCCCATTATATCCCACTAAGGCCAGTTTCAGATGAGCGTATTGTAACACGTCCGTAATTCCTATCCGTATGATGGATGTATTATAGATGACATTACAACCATGTGTCATAAGTATTTCATCATTATTTTTCTACATATTTACTGTCATTGTTTTTATTTCCCACTAGGCAAATACTAATTTGTACTTGTCCAATAGAAAATAATAGTAATAGGAGGCAGAAACAGAAAAAATCTGTCATGCTGAGATTCCAAAAATGGGCCATGAAAAATGGAGCCATAGAAACGTAGATTTGAATTAGCTCCATATTGCTGTCTAAAAACATGGACTAGATATGGAGCAAAATATGCCTTTCTAGAAGTGGCCTAAAAAATCTGGAACAATACAAATGATGTATAGGAGCCCTTATGTGTCTATCTAATCTACTAATTGTCTATCTATCTGTCTATCTATCTATATATCATCATTAATTTTATATATTTATTTCATCATCAATATTTTTTTATCTATCTATCATCATCAATAATTTTATATCTATCTCTAGCTATATATCTATCTAAATTGTGTCTCTTTCTCCCCTCCCCCACCACAGCCACCTATCTCTAATATGTATCTATGGTGGTTAGCTGTAACTGTCTGCACATTTATTTTTATGTAGACCTATTTTCTATGTATGGATCTCATAACCAGGTCTATAAGATCTGTAATCGGTATATCTATTACTTATCTATCTGTCTTTTTTCTTCCTTAGCAATTCATGAAAACATAGTGGAAGCGACAAGGACTTCTGTCTACAATATGTTGGGCATTACTAATTTGGGCAGATTTGGGGATTACTCCTATTACATAGGTGACTGCATAGAGGTGAGTCCTTGCTCTGAAGGACTGCTCTGCCTGTATAGGGGAGTACATGTGTGCTCACAAATTACAACATACACAAGAATGCTGGTAATAACCACTATGTTTAATAGGAAGAATTACAGTTTGGCTACAAACAGCAGACTGAACGTTGGATATCTATTAGATACAAACCATATCGAATCAGTATTCCTAAAATCATACCTGGACACAATAAAAGGAATCAAACCAGCACCTCCAGAGACATCACCACGATGTACACAAATTATCTACCTCTACTTAGGATGTGTTACGTTTATATGCTTGCATATAATGTACCAACCGTGATATAGTAAGTAAATAAAAATGAAGATGAAGATAGATAGATAGATAGATAGATAGATAGATAGATAGATAGATAGATAGATAGGAGCAGCAATCTATTCTGGGGATCTTATCTATGTGCATAAAAGTATTATTATCATCGTTCTGGAAATGTATCGTTCACATTTGTTTTCTCCAATACTAATAATTATATATTAAATAACGTGTTAGTGTAATATTATATATATTACATTATATTATATATATATATATATCATATTATATATATATATAATATTACACTAACACGTTAGTATTGAGGAAGAATCAATATATACGCGTGCATGCACATACACTTAGGAAACAGTTCCTGTGAAAAGTTCTGTCTGCCCTATACAGTATGTTAACAACTTCCATCAGCAGGAATGTAGCCGCTCTGTATCTGTACATAAAGAGCATTTACGATTGTCCATATATCATATTTTATTGTACATGTCCGAGGCATTTACAAGTAGCTACAAATTGATGATCATAATTCTTTACCCTGTCAAGAGTTTGCCTTTGATATTTTATAACACAGCTCCAATCTAGCAAATAGGAGGCAGAGTTGCAACACATAAGGGACAAGATAAAAACACAATAAAAGTAAAATGCTAATAATAATCTTAAAACCGTAGTATTGTCATTTATTCTATATAAAACACATATATGTCATAAGAAATATTTGCTATTAATAGGATGACTCCCCACTTACCTTATGTTCTGCTGTACTCGTAAACAATTAGAAGTAGAGCAACTATAGTGGATGTTTATGAACAATGGATATACAAGCAACGGTCAGTTAGGACCTTGTTCCTGTGCTCTTCTGGAAATCCACTCCTCCACATAGTAGGAATAATACATCAGAGAGGGATCCTTTACTGCTTCACAAATACATGCTAGCAAAGCAAATGTAACGCTGTAATATTTAATAATGGTTGATCAGGGGTTAACCATAGATAAATATGTCTGTAAATTCAGGGCCGACACACATTAGTGCATATCAGTGCCTCCATAATGCCCCTCTCACCACCCTCCTCCTAGGGTTGTGTATTGAGAGTAGACATCTTTGTTGATTCAACTTGTAAGGGGCGGTTAATATAGTCTTGTCATTATCTGTCCTTGTTATATAGACTTTAGTACAATGGGACACGCAGATAATAACCAGGGGTGAATATTAACCGGAGAAATCCTTCTTCAAGAAGCTGCTTGTTTCTTTCCTCCTTTACCGCCCACTTTGTACCTCTCAGAAATTAAAGGATATTTTGCGATTTGTTACCTCCTATACATTAATCTACAGGCGTGTGCAGCTGAGGTATGCAAGATTACTTTGGAGAAACACACAATCTATATTGTCTTGCAATACAATATTGAGGCAGATATTTATGTAGACAAATGCTCCTATGAAGCTGTATAGAAAACGCGCATCCCGACCATGGATAATAAACTAGCAGTACGTTAGGGTCTGACCCCTATATTATACTGCAGTATAATGAAAATCTATGTAAAGTAGGTAGACAATAGACCCACGTGGTGCATGAGCCAAGGAATGTAAGTTATAAACTAGGGATACCAATATATGTATCAGAGTCTGAACAATGCACTTGGGGTATGATATTGTATCTATTATATATTCCAGTCAAATGCATTATAAAGGGAGTTGTGTGTATAGACAATAGGCCTAAACCACAGATGCACTAAAATAATATACGGACTAATCGTTATCCAAATATAGAAAGCCCATACTCTGATTATTATAATTACATTGTAGTAGAATATACTATAAAAGTAGATTTGTGTGTGGGAGTAGATGAGAGGCCCAAGTTGGATACCAGCCATATAGTAAATCTGCACCCTGACCCTCGACATTATATAGGGGAATATTATATACACTGTGTACATTCCATATTGCATTATAATACAATATGCAGCTTAGATGTGCACATACATTTGCACATATGCACATGAGCTTAGGAATTTATTTGTACCCCAATATAAAGCCATCCATCCCGACGCTAGATATGGTACTGGGGTCATGTAAGGGTATAAAAGACATATGGAGTGAAGATAAATCTTGAAAGAGAGATCAGATCATTTCACTCACCAGTAATATGTGTTGACACGTTGGAATAAATCGATTAGGAGAGTGGAACAGGAGATCAGCATTAAGGAGCCCCCAGTATAGAGAGAAGGGCAAGTCTTCCCAGTGTGTAGCCTCTTCACCCATTGCATTCCCATCTACTTTTATTCCAGAACACTCTGCTCTTATTCCATGCAAGAAACCCGACATTCATATCTACTTGTTATCTCCCTAAGGATCCTGAGTGTGATCACCTTATATCCACCCACTCCTTCCTCCACATCAAGAACTTCCAATGCACTGCTCCCAATACACAAATCCGTCTGCTCAGCCGCCTCCACCCTACACCCTGCCCAAGCCCAAAGCTTTACAGGGCGCCCTCACCTCTCAGTCCCATCACACGGTCATTGTACAAACTGCAGTAAATCCCCAGATCAGAAGTTAGTTCTTGATCATTGCAGGGGCAACTGTATCCTCCACAATAGAATGCGAGGAGCTGGGGTGACTACAAAAGATGAAGCCCACAAATGACTACCGGTTGGTATAGAGGAGAGATAGCTTCCTGCTTTCCTACTACTATTTATTTCTTAAATCAATTTGTAATATACCGTATCAATTTGGTATATATATATATATATATATATATATATATATATATATATATATATATATATATATATATATATATATATATATATATATATATGTATATATATATATATATGTATATATATATATATATATGTATATATATATATATATATATATGTATATATATATATATATATATATATATATATATAATTTTTAGATTACCGTATTTTCTATTAGATTGTAATATACTACCACCTATTGATATTATATATTTTGCTAGCTTGCTGACAACTTTTACGTTGTAACGTCCGGATATATTTTTACACTAATTATTAGTAAATAAAAGCTTAAGAATTATACGTTTCCAAAGTTCATTGCGTGGAACAAAACCAATAACCAATATTTACTTGTAAATCCTATCATTGTCTTCTCATATATATGCCCTTCATAAAACGTTACATTATTTCACTCCAGACACTGGGACATTTCCCGAAGAGATTTTATTGTTAAAGTTGCATCATTTCCTTTTTTCTTTTCTCCAAATATTTTTACAAGACAATAAATTGTTGTTACAACTGGATTTTGCAATGAAATTCAAATAATAAATAATGACATTTCTAAACGCTACAGTCCAGCGGCTTTATTTTATAGGATGTGAATTTTGCTGGGATTTAATTTGGTTGGAAAAAAAAATATTCTGCATCTTAAATAATGAAAGAAAACTTCAGAACTGCTATGGTAGGTAATAAAGTACAGCTTGTGCCCGAAGTTCTGTGATGTATTCATAATGGAAGTTAGTGCACATAAAATGTACCGTTCTGTTTTGTGCACAGACCATAGGGTTATCGTCTAGTGAAGCACATAGAAATACATTGCTTATATACAGTCACCTGGAGGCAGATTCTGGTTCTCTCCCGTTGCATGCTTTATTTTAAAGCCTGGTGCATATTCATTAACACTGTAAAGATCATATGACCGACAACTGCTGCTTATAAAATTAATTTGACATTTCAGTATATGTACATCCTTTCAGTCCATTTAAACAATGCTAAACTTAAGAAAAAAAATTAACAAGCTTTTAGAGTAACATTAAAATTCCATATCCAGTCAAACGTGTCCATATACATATATATAATTCTCAGTGTCCACTGCAGCCGACTTCTTTTAGTCAAGACACTTTTCAGTTTTGCAGTTACATCTTCTCATTTATTGTATAGAGTCCACTTGTGATGAGTCTTTGAAGAAAGGATGGTTCCCATATAGTATACATGCATGCACATATATACATCACACAGGTCTGTCCACAGCATATTGACACGCACTGAGATTGGATCCAGGGTTCTGAACGCTGGCATATCCAAAACTAGAGTGCTGCTTAGCTTTTAGTCTAAGGCTTGCCAGACTGGAGTTACATGTGTCCCTGTAGACATAGGGGGGTGTTGGAGGGGCATAAGGGCAGGCTGGCGTTGGCACACCAGAATTCAGAGAGGGATTGCTCAAGTTGTTCAGGTTATTCAAGCTGTTGAGACTGGAGCCTGGCACTCCTGTAACTGCAGAGGGCACCATACTGGAGGACATGCTCATAGAGGAGATGGAGTTGGGTGAGGAGAACATACTTTGCGAGGATAAGGGGTTGACATTCATGGAGTTGAAAAAAGGAAAACTCTTGGTGGAAAGTGAAGCCGAGGTGAGGCCCTTGGCTGCCCAGTTGTTGTAGGAGTACCCTGGGTACATGTCATCATATGGTTGCATGAGCCCATTGAACTGAGGCCCAAAGCCGTTTTTGCACAGTTCTGCTTGCTGGTTCCTTTCTCTCTTTCTCCATTTAGCTCTGCGGTTCTTGAACCAAACCTGTAGTAAATAAATGCAGCAAATGGTCACTTATAGGGAACTATAGGCAACGTGTTTTCTTATGTACATACAAGCTGGTAAATTAAATTTATGTCTCTATAACAACCAATTCTACCACTCGTATTGCTGAATATGGACTCAACTTGATTCTCAAGATAGGACAAAAGCAGCATTAAATATCTCTAGATAGCATCAAGCATTTAGTATATATTCAATGGAGCTTCAGAAATAAGGAATGAATAATAAAGAAGTGATGTGAATACAACTTTCATTGTGCAAATAGTTAGAATAAAATAATTAAAAGCTCTTTGTGTATATGAAGTGAGCAAAGATGTCTGCTATGATCCCCCAGTGCTAATCTGCCCTGACTGCGACCTAACTTGTCCTTTCTGCAGCTTGTTGGCAAGACTTGTCTTTTAACTACGTGCTACATGAAATCCCCGAGTCGCACAGACAATGTAGAATCAATGCTCAATACACATCCTGGGTGTGGGACTTGTCAGCCACCCTCCTGCTGGGAGACTTTGTGTATTGGAGCAATCCTTGAGTCTCCCCTGTTTACACTAATCATGTTGTGCATTACAGATCACTGTTAACTGTACCATTAATCCTTGGCACTTACTTGACAAGAACCACATTAGACCGTATTTAGCATTCACAAAATGCACCTAATTTGAGCTGAAAAGATATCAAGGATCTTCCCTGATAGTATACCTGTTGCTTGCTACAATCACTAGTAACTGCAATGTTACAAGGCGTTTTTCATCCATGTACTACTTTATATACTGTCAGGTATTACAAGCCTAAGGATCAATTCATACATATGTCCTCTATATAACGACTGTATTATTGTAGGCCTTGAATAAGCTCCATAAAATGTTGTTTCCAAAACTTTACAATGATTGCTATGTTAATATTTGCACCTACTTTGGCCCTGACATAAACTCTGCAGATTGTCTTTCAAGGCTGTTTTCATAGGTTTTTAAGTCCTATAAATCTTATCTTTTTCAAGCAGGAGATTATATGCAGCCAGTTTGGGTTTGCTCAGGTCTCCTAAAAGAGTCTAGCACTGGTATAAAGTATCATTCACCAGCGTCATATATTGATATTCTCTCTCTTTGAACATGTGTAAGATTACAAATATCAGTTTGAAGCTGTAAAATGCACAGATGCTGAAAAACAATCCAGCAGCCTGGTCCCAAGAGAAAACGTATGTCCAAATACCATAACATTATTGGAAAGTAGCTTCAAAGCGCATTTATTCTACCATACAGCTATAATGTATCGGAACAAGGAAGTCGTGTCTTTTTATAACAATATAATAATAGTAACAATAACTTACTTTTATTATTATTGTTAGTTCTAATTAAATATTTGATTAAGTGATTCATTTAATATTGTAACTAATCATAAGAGTTGTAAACATAGCTAAAATTCACAGTTAAATGACAAGACGATGTTTTTTTCAATACATTGTGTGTGTCTAATAAACATCAATATGTTACTTTTATGATACCATTGGTGAGTTGTAATTCTTACCCTAACTCTGGCCTCTGTGAGGTTGGTCCACACAGCAATCTCCTCTCTGGTGGACATGTCAGGGTAGCGATTCCTCTGAAAGGTAGCTTCCAGCTCTTGTAATTGCTGGCTGGTGAAATGAGTCCTCTGCCTGCGCTGTCTTTTCTTCTTGGAGGGATCGTCGGTGTTACTATCGTCATTTTTACTTTGATGAGTTTTATCTTTATCTGTTTAATTAGAAAAATGCCACAATTCAGTTCCCATACCTCTATAGACTTGACCCTAAAAAAACATTCTATATATACAAATAACACACACACACATTTATATATATATATATATATATATATATATATATATATATATATATATATATATATATATATATATATATATATATATATATATATATATATATATATATATATATCATATATATACACAAACTAATGAGCCTTGCCCCATTGGTTTGGTGAGACAAAGCAGAGGTTTCGCCTGCAAATCCAGTAAATCCCCGATAGATCAGAGCTGTGGATTATAGTCCGCTGGCTGTAAAAGTCGAGCTTCTTTCACATGTTTCCTCCTAGAAATATACTATGCACTAGAGGGTATTGCATATAACACGTTCCTTGCTCTTTCACCCTTCAGTTGCAGTCATTCTTGGTCATTTCTATTAGCTAATTATTTCCTCATAAGATGTAGATCAGTTGATCCACAAGAGAAGCAATGCAACAGCGCACATGAGTCATTTATGACAAGTCGTAGTCATTCCAGTTATTTACTAAAACTTATACTGCAGTTGTGGATTTGGATGAAAGACAATTTTATGATGATATGTTGAGACTGTCACACAGCTCAGTACAAGAGAAGCAAATCGCTGCACACAGCAATACTGTACAGTATATTATGCCATAGCTGTCATTCACTGTAGTTGCCGAAATAGTTCAATTTATTTAAGACAGCATAAGCAGCGACGGAAATCTACATCCTCCTGCGGCATGATGTAAAGCAATAATGACTGCAGACAAACTCCTACACAGAAAATGACTGTTAGAAATAACGACTTAAAAGTATTCATAATAAGCATATGAGTCTAAATGTGATAATTCTAATAATACAAGTTCTGTTTTTAATGCAGATAAAAATAAAATACTTATTTTACTTATTTCTAAAGTTAGATTTTTAAACACAATAATAAGCACTAATAGTACTAACATTATTCATAACAATTAGAATTGTTATACCGTTAATTAATTATAATATTAGGTACTATAAATAATAAATTAAATCATTATTATTATCAGGACGGTAATCCTTATAATACTAACTAAAAAAAGACAAATGCACACAGTCGACTTAAACTGTAAGAAAGCGCTTTCAAGTATGATGTTTGGCACCAGGTAAGTCTGTAGTACAGGTGTGTGCGCTTTTGGCCCGGTTCTTACCTACAGCTTCTGGGCTGGAGGTGTCAGAGATGGTGTGTACCTCCAGTCTCTGCTTACACTCCACAGAGCGCTGCCCCAGCGAAGATGCCATAGAGAGCAGGGTGACAGACTGGTGATGAGAAGATGCTGATGCCAGTTTACTCCCAGCTAAGTGCTCCAAGTGTAAGGGGTCTTTCATAGAGTTCATAGAAGAGGTGAATGTGTGTAGAAGGGAGCAACCTTCCCAGCAGATCCAGGGGATTACAAAGAACAATCCTCTATGGCAGGGACTGAGGTTCAATTCCACTGTGCATCCAACTGGTGGCACCAAAACATGGACGATGTGACAGTGGGCAGCAGCACAGGCTGGTGGAGATGTTGTCAATGGCAAGTGCACGATTACTTCTAAATCTTGCAGAGTCCTCTATACAGTCATATTAGGCAGCTAGGACTGTATGTTCCTACAAGAGACCTCCTCTAAAGCGGCAGCAGGCAATGCATGGCATAGTAAGGGCACTGCACCCAGCACAGGGCTGCAACTTCACTAGTGACAATGGACAATCAGTAATAGCTCAGTCGCTTCCCTGTTTCACTAACATCTTAAAGCAGAGATGTGTCCTACCCAGCTGCCTGACGTCATCACATCACCCCCCTCTACTGTGTGCACACCCAGCACACGCGTCCCAGCCAATCACGGCCCTCTCCTGTTGGGCGGGGTTACCGTAATTATAGACACCAATCCGCATTCGGCCTGGGAGGGAAGGCAGCTCAATGCACAATTGTCAGCATAGTACTACTCTGCTGCCAAGAGGTGTATGGCCCAGCAGCCCTGGCTACATGCAGTGATAACTCTTCAAAACTGATGACTTATATTTCATCATTATATTAATAATAGTTATTTTTGTTTAATATTACAGTTGGTATATATATATATATATATATATATATATATATATATATAAATATATACAGATATAAAACAATTATAAAGATAGAAAACAGTCTATGTGGAAATCCGCAGATGATAAAACATAAAAGTGTAATAAACGTCCTCCTAAATCTCTAGTAATCTTCACATGACTATATTAAGGCAGATTACAATTCTGTAATCCCTTTGTAGGTTTCCATACAGTTATGAATCCGTGTCTGCTCAGGTCCCATAAATATGGACACAAAACAGTGGGGATGATGGGTCCTGATACAGAATGGATCTGACATTCCTCATTCCAGGTTTATGTGGATGCAGAGACATGTAAAGGCAGGGCAGCATTCCAGCAGATTATATCCAGTGACAATTTTATGTACATAGCTCTGGGAGAAAGCAGATTCTTTTTTTTTTACTTTTTGTTGTTTTTTTGTGCTCAGTTTTGGATATTATACTCCATTTACGTACATGCCAAACATAGCAAAAAAGAAGAAATCATAACTATATCCCTGTCCTATATGTAGCTCGAGCACATAATCAAATACTGACAGGATCTGGAGCGCAGACAGCGATCAAGGTCTTTATTAAGATATATGCCATAATTATGTCCGCAAACAATATAATTGCACATCTACGGTATCTATCTATCTATCTATCTATCTATCTCATATCTATCTATCTATCTATCTATCTATCTATCTATCTATCTATCTATCTAATCTCATCAGCAATATTTGTATATTTATCTATATCATAATTACCAATAGAGTCGTAACTTGGAGCTTCTGGGCCCCAATGCAAAATCTGTAATGGGACCCCCAACTATAATGCTTTAGTCATAGTACTGGGCTCCCTATATGGAAAAGATAAGCCTTATAGGCCCCCTAAAGGCTCATGGGCCCGGGTGCAACCGCATCCTCTGCATTCCCAATAGTTATCCCCCTGATTACCACTATTTCTCTATCTATCTATCTATCTATCTATCTATCTATCTATCTCTTATCTTTCTATCTAGCTTCTATCTATCTATCTATCTATCTATCTATCTATCTATCTATCTATCTATCTATCTAATATTTTTATATCTATCTACATCATAATTACCAATATGTCTCTATCTATCTATCTATCTATCTATCTATCTATCTATCTATCTATCTATCTATCTATCTATCTATCTATCTATCTATCATGTACCTTTCAAAATTCTAGCTCACAACTTTCTTTCTTTCTTGCGTTGATCTTTATTTGAGGCGTTGTATCCCTGAGATTTGGCGCAGGATCTTCCAGACCCCACAGCGTTTCATCAGAGACAAAGCACTTACATTGTGTAGTGCCTTTTAATCTGATAAGACTCTAATTTGCTTAAGTCTTTTAAATGGGGGTTTAGACCGACCCTAGCCGTTTTCTTATTGAATTCCCCGTAATTCCCAGCAGATCATAAAGTATATGTGTAAAGTAAATATTTCCACTTTCTGCACTGCAGCTGATGACCTGTAACTGAGTCAATATGAATTTGGATCAATCTTGCACTGTTTATGCATTAAGTATATGTGTGCTGTAACAGGGTTGGGTGATGTGATCATTAGGGGTGGCCTCTAATAAGTAGAATGCCTGCTGAGAGCCACCATTCTGCGCTGATCCCGAGCATGGCAATAGATTATGTATATATACATGTATACCTTACCGATAGTTGGGCTTCTACAGTATACTAACACAATAGTATACTGGTGTTTTTCTTGAACTCTGGGATGAACTCTATCTAATGATCGTTTGATTAGGCTCAGCCCAGAACTATAATTATAAAGATCCCAAGTGTTCTGTGTATTCTACAGTATTTCTAAATTGCAGTGTATTTTTGTTGGAGAGTAAACAGGAGGGTGATATTACAGTTGATAAAGCATTATACATAAAAACAGCCAGAGCAGGTACTTTGCAGTATCATTTACAAAGGGCATAAGTGTGTCAACTGAAATAAACACATATGGATTTGTATGATAGATTCTAAAACAGTCCTCTTCTCCATATATGCAGAGATGTCAATGCCTCAAGGGTCCACAATTAACAACAGTAGTCTATTAAGTATTGTACAGCCCAATAATACTCCCATATATACCAGACAAAGAGAATTAATAGTAGGGGAGAAAAACATTCTCCTCTAAATGAACACGGTCTATGATCTGCTACATATTTTATAGAATTCATAGAATATATATTTAAAAAAATCTAAACGAAGCCCAAAAGAAAAACATAAAGAAAGAAATGTTCCTTTTTTAACTGCCCTATCAATAACGGCAGTGCGCAATCAACTGCAGGAGACTTAAACCTCTCACTGGCTAATAAATCTATATATATATATATATATATATATATATGCATATGTATACACTATATTGATCTATGTTGATAGATATGAATAGATAAACACGCACTATATATATATATATATATATATATATATATATATATATATATATATATATATATATATATATATATATATATATATATATATATATATATATATATATATATATATATATATATATATATATATAACTGTCACACTATGATTCCCCCGGCATGCTGCAAACGACAGATGCCGATGACCAAGCCAGTATTATACTTTCCTATAGGGCCAAATTTATATCTAGCCCATGCACAAAGTGTTGTGCGTGTATTACTAATTTAGTTAGCTACAAATTGACACGCAAAGGCATATATCTGTCCTCTCTGTATGTAAAGTATTATATACCTCATTATACACCTGAGCTGAAGTTGTGAAATTGACCTAATGACAACTAATTTTAAATGTGCAATTATCCTGACATAATGATTTCCAGGCTTCCCTACTGTAACAATACTTCGGCAAATAGATATCTGTGTAACACCATTAGAGATAAACAATGTCCATAGAAAACTGTCACCGCCATATTCCATATAATGTATTCCCAGACATTGTCGCTCATAAGAGTCGTTGATGATAATACAGTTCTTTCAGTGAATATTCTAATTTGCAATTTTGATGTACAGATATTCACACATCCGCTGTTCTCTCCTGAATTCTGGAGCAATCATTACAATTATTAGCATTGTACATGATGTCATATTTACAGTATTTGCAGCGTTATTTACTATTATCTGACATAAGGGCATGAACATAACACTGTTTTAGGGGCAAATTAATGCAATGCCCGTTGCTCCAGTGCCATGTATACAGCCATAATATAACCCTAATAGATAAATTGCTCCTGCTATTTGATAACACCCTGCTGCACATATCGTGGATTAATGGCCATTCTCTTGGATGGAGAGCCATTAATTACCATTCAGTCAATATTAGGCAAACGACAATGCTTTCTCCATAGGATTAAGCAGACATCAGATTGTTCCATTAGTTTATTCCAGCTCACGAAAGAAGCTTTGCTTGTACATTTCTAGTTCCCTGGAGTCATCTCAGCATCTCCTGAATATATTATATTATTGTCATTACTGAGGAAAACAACTGAGAAAATACTACCGGGAGACTACGTTCAATGATTCTAATTAGGGCCATATTAATTACAGCAATTTCATAAACTGCATAATCAGCAGCGATCAGTATATATATATATATATATATATATATATATATATATATATATATATATATATATATATATATATATATATATATATATATATATATATATATATATATATATATATATATATATATATATAATGTGTGTATTACGAATGTCACCACTCTGTTAAAATAGTCTTTCTACTTTATGATGTGAAATGTCATGAAATAGGTAGGCTAACCATAACGTCCAGCCCGACATTAAGTATAATGATAAGCAATATAATCGAGTAAAAATAGGTTTTAAAATCTGTATCAAATATATATTGGTTCGATATAAAATGTCAGGAAAGAAATAACAATGAGACGCATTTTCCGACAATGTATTATATAGTTGATTTAATTAGGATAAATGAAAAATATGCTAATATAGTGAATGCTTGTTGAATTATACTATTACATATGGCATTATTACTATTAGCATTCAACAGTTTTGCATGCTAAGTATTGGGAAAAAAATGTGAAGTTGTCCTAGATTTCTAGAAAACATAAAATTTGACACATTGTACAAGAATGAATATGTGGAAAGTTAGAATGTAATGTAAGGTATAGCACACAGTGCAACACTTGGAGCGGAGTGGTGTGAGGAAGACCACCTGTCTATAAAAGCCAGTTGTACACTATACTGATCTACAGGATAAGGTGGTAAGATTAATGGGACGACGGCAATGGCAGGGTTAATGTCATTTCCAGAACAACAGATTTTACTGATTAGCTGCTAGTAGAGAGATTCATGTAATATAATATATCTGTTTCATTTGTATTTACAGCATAGTGGAATGAAATAGGAGCTTTCAAGAATTATTTGTGTAATCATAGCTAATTACGCAATAAACCTTTTTGCATAAGTTGTTTTATATTATTTGCATTCATTTATATCACGCATTCGCCTACAGAACACCTGTTCTAGGACACAGATACTTGTATGAATCCTAGTCATAACGTCATTAATATCTTTTAGTACAAAGTTTAAAAGTGATAATGAGAAAATACGGGAAAATCGAAACGAAAAATTATAAATACATCATTGACCCTCTGTCTTAAAAGAGATCAGTTACGGCTATGCTTTTTGTCAGTACCCATGTCTGACAGCAGATGGCGCACTATGACTATGTTTGTAAACTTGCAGCTCTGCCCATGAGGCCCAGATTTTTTTGAAAGACTTGTAAATTGCATCCAATAAACTATAACTGCGTGTTCTCACATCCTAATAAGCTGCATTATCGTTATATTTCCATATTATTTTAGCTTTATTGTCGGCGCCATATATAACATTTGCATTTTCCTGTTTAGCTGGTCCAGTATAGAAATGTGGATCTCTTTATGACAGTAATATAGAGGAGGGCTGTGATTTACATTGTTGCGCCAAGCCCTTTATTTGTATACCTCTCTGGTTTGCGTTGTCTTTATGTTCAGGGTTATTTTTTTGCTGCAGAGATGTTACAGTAGCCAACAAGTCACCTTTGTGTCAGCTGCCGCAGAGAAAAGGCACTTCCCTACAGAAGGTGCATCCCTGAGTACAGATATAAAGGACGTAACGCATGGAGCTTTCATGTAGAAGGGGCTTCTATAGGTCCACCTGCTCTAACTGCACTGAATTCTTTTATTTCTTTACCCTAGTACATTAACACTAGGCTGTGCACCTATTGATACGAATCTAAATATTCAAAAGCACATATTGTAACATCAATACACGTAGAGCAAAAATAGTGTGGTGCTGTCTTAGCCAGAAAAATATCAATAATTTCTTGTATAAAAAGACAAAAAATTACTATAGAAGTAATTTTTTTTTTGCTAACCAGAAAAATTATATTGGTAAGCCTTTTAGGCTATTTAATGCCTCTTCATCAGTCAAGTTTTTAGCCTGATGAATGGGCATTAAATAGCCCCCAAAGCTTGCTGATTTTAATTTTTCTGGTTAGCCAATAAAGGTTTCACCTCTGAGTACTTTTGTTTTTTGACACAAGAGTATTTAACATTATTAACATCAATACATAATAGACTTCATCCTTGGTCCTTACCTAATTGGACACAAGCTGTCACCAACTTGCGACAGTTAGACTCCATTCCCGCTATTTGTCACTCAATCGGTAAAATGCTGAAAGGTAGAATGGAAAATAAAAGTAAAAAACAAAACAAAAACGAAGGCATAAATCACATATATGTATATACACACAGGAAAAAATGGTCATTATATAACAACAATATTACTATTAATAATAATAATAAAAGGATTGATAATGTTCTAGCAAGAATATGTATCCTAATTATTATCATAGTCGTGTTATTAGTTATGTTATTCTGATGATAATTGCTATATTTTATTCTAGTAACAGTATGCCATACGATTTTTTTCTCATTGCCAATAAGATGGCTTAATTAGCACCTCCTCAAAAGTCTGAATTTTTGTAGTGACCATTAGGTTAACAGATGTAATACAGATTATTTTATTACATTTAGCTTTTCATGGATTTATTCTTCAAAAAAATGTATATGTTTTTGTTAATACTGCGTAAATATGTGTCTGTGTCTATATATAAGATTTGTGAGAAAAAAGCGTCAGACATTACCAAATGAAATAGTATGTAATAACATTTACAGCACACATAATCACAATCTGTGATACCATTCGCGTATAGCTCGTTACTTTTGTGGCTTTTACAGGGAAAGCATTAGCTAATTGCAGGCAGCCCTATCATTTAGATCAGTGGCTAATTTAGTAAATTACATTTTAAAATGAATGAGAGCGAAAGAGCTGGCCCCGGCCTGTACAGTGTATACAGTGTTTTTATTTCCTTGTGGAAGACACTATACTAGATACAATGTAATGAACCATATGGTACATGGGAAGTTCTGTATACAGAAATGTTGGTGGGTTTTCGACTGAAGTCATACACATATAGAAACGAGTACATTATTGTATAGTTCTAGCATGACAACATTTAGTGTGTGGCTTGAGATTTGTGACAAGCAATCGCCATAGGTTTACAATCATTTCGCTGTTGCCCCTGTTTTTCCCAAGCTGATGCCAGAGAGGAGCAGAAGTTTGGCTGCCCAGATTGGAATGATTGTGCAGTAAAATCACAGGATTAGTGGCTGATTGAGATGTCTGTTGGTGAGATATTAGAAAATTCATTATCCCAGCTCTCTCCTCCTAACTCGATATGAAGTAACACAGATGGGATTTTATTAGGCCAGGCTTGGAATGTTTACTTATGATAATTTGGGAGGAAATTTGCATGTCATCATCTTGGTAATCTTTCTCTCCTTTAATGTCGGCATTGGCTTGATGATTACTTCACGTCTGCATTGCTGCAGCATTCTGACCCGGAGCTGCGGCCTAATTATTACAATGAACGTTTTATATCAACTATATTATATTCAACAGTTCAAATTCTCAGCTCCTCGATCTTGCAGGCAGTTAGTAGCATAATTATCTGCACTTTAAATACAGATTTATATACAAATTATATATATAACTCGAACCCCATCTATTTAATGGAAGTCGTCTACTGCTATCTATCTATCTATCTATCTATCTATCTATCTATCTATCTATCTATCTATCTATCTATCATCTATCTATCTATCTATCTATCTATCTATCTATCTATCTATCTATCTAAAATTGTGAAAAATAGCAGCACCATGTTATTAGAGGTTAGGTTGCCAACGGTCAAATCTTGATCCAAAAAATATACAGTCCGGAAACAAAAAACATCCGCAGCACCCCAAGAAATCCAAAACCCCTTGAAAATTTATTCACTCAGGTTCAGAGCTTTCAAGGCACTGAACCAGTTTTTTGGACTTCTTGGAGTGCTGCTGATTTTTTTTAAATCTATCTATCTATCTATCTATCTATCTATCTATCTATCTATCTATCTATCTATCACACGCAACACACATGCACATATCAGTTTATAAAAATATATGTATTTATTGATTAAATATAGCTAACATAGTTGAAAAATTAGCAATTACACAGTAGCAGAAATTTAGATTTGCATTGCTATCTGAATTACTGTATATGAATTCCGATATAGCTATACATATATTTCAGATATCTTTCTGTTGAGGCATGGTCTAAGTGTATAAGGTGTCCTATATATACTACACAGTGTTGAGTTATGGAGTCATAGGTAATGCAAGCGAGTTCACACGAGAGCAGGCCTGTTTACGGTACAATGCACTAGGTTGTAAACACTTGCAGAAATGACTGGACCACCAACCTGCTGCTACTCAACTTTAGTCCACTTTGCGGTGAAAATGAAAGAATATTATTTTCATGCTTAAGAATATTATTTTCATGCTTGATTCATAAATACACATTTCCCATTCCCTATGCCAGCTGTTGTAGCAGTGAAATTTCTAATGTGTTTTATGCCCTATACCCAGCCAGTATGCTGTAAAAATTATGGCAGACACTTAAACACAAGTATCAAACAGTCCACTTCTGTGCACAGAAGGGCTGCGGCCCAATGAAAAGGCAGAAGAAAATGAGATATGTAATTTTATGTCTGGGGCACATTTAGCAATATTTCACACATATCAGTATCCTCAGATCTCCAACCATCTGGACTTGCTTTGTCTTCTGTTACAAACTTGCCTGACATTCTGGGGAAGTGCTGGAGTTAACTTTCATACAATAGACAGCCCTGTACTTTCCATGGTCAGCACATAATATATAGCAGATATAGATATAGCAGAGCTGAGTTTGTCATTTGGCACAGTTTATCGTTACATCATCTGTAATTTTTTCAAACACATCAGCTAAAGTTATCACAACATTTAACATATATATATGTGTGTGTGTATGAACACAGCCCCACAATAGTTTAAAGAGCTTGCACAGTTCTGATATATATAATATTTATATGTATTACACACACTTATATTATAATACAGAACGGAGTTATCTTCTTAAACTATTATGGGACTTCTCTCCATGCACATAATGTTCAGAGTCTTGAGGCCTAACTTTTTCATGCAGTCCTGTCCCAGCAATAAAATTAATACCACTCTTGTGTTAGAGCTCTATGTTAGGACAAGGTTTCTGTAATATGTCCACTCTTTTTGCTTGTAGGAGTATACATATAGATCACATTATAAACTGAACTTTCGTACTTTAACAATCTTACACACTGAATTGTACAAGCAGTAAAATGGATTAGATGTCAGGGGAGAAATCCTACACAGCATAGGCCCCAGGTGGAACCAATGTGTGACCTTTCCTGATCTCACATCTTTACATTACAGCAGGGGTATTATATAGTGGCTATGTACTTACTGTGCCTATAGATTCGCTAGTCTAGAGAGAGTTGCTCAGTGCAGTCTTGTATAGGACATCATACAGAAAGGAATGCAGGAGAATCCAATGCAAAAGAAACCAGAAGCAAAGTCCCAAGTCCTGAGAGGTTCCTGGTAAGAGTGCGAGAAGAGAGGTGCCTGTCCCTGGGTCTTTTCCCCTCTCTCTCTCCCTCTGTGTGTGTCTGTGTCTCTCTCTCTGCAGTGGGAATGACGTGACGTCAGCAGAGATTCCACCAAACTCAGGCAGCAGAGCAGGAGGGAGGAGGGGGTCAGAGGATAGAGACACAGGGAGGGAGGAGGGCACCCAAAATCCCATCACCGGGTCACAGCAAAAAGAAAACTGGATTAATAACAAGGACAATGGGCATGTAGAGTGAGCACACTATCACTGAACTGTGCTATGGTATTGATATATAGACTCAAAATGAAGCATCTGCCCTGCATATGGGGGTGCCTCATTGTAGACTGAAAGAGTGGGTTACACTAATAGAAATGAATGACAAAAGAAAACAACCAGCATACAGAAACTCTGTAGGAATTATTTTGTTATAAAATCTTTTTCTAACTGAACCAATTATTCTCACCCCTCTTCTTTCTCCTTGCCAATCGCCATCGCCAGCCTTTTCAATGAAAGGCTTCTATGGCCGTGTATATCTCTATAACTACGTGGGATTACAGAAGCATATTATTTTGCAGGTGTTTATTGTTATTTTTTGGGGTTAATTAATACTATCTTATATACATCTAAATGCAATCATTATTTTCTTTTAATTCTATCTATCTATCTATCTATCTATCTATCTATCTATCTATCTATCTATCTATCTATCTATCGATCCATCCATCCATCCGTCTATCCATTTATCCTGTTTTCTTTTTACAGGCTAGTCTCAGTGTTACTGAGGGTCACCACTACCAGTATGTTATACAAAAGAGCTCCGACTGTTAAATCAAAAAATGCATTAAACAAAAACCCAAAAAACAGAACTTAAAATGAGGCAGTAAGTTCACATGGGGTCAGTGATATTATGCGCATCCATGCAATGAAAGACTACTCGGTGCTCTGCTCATGTGAGAAACATATACAGATCTGCCAGTTCAATATGGACCGTTTACATTGTGGAAATTATTTAATGATCGTTATATACCACAATATGAATATTATTACTAATAGTAATAACAAACAATAATTATGTTATTAATACTACTTTATTAATAATCATCATCATAATACTACAGCAGGGCGGAAATATTCAATCGTAATTTACTATTGTTGTTCAAATGCGGCATCTAATCTACGAATATAGCTAGTAGTGGAAAACCTTGTATTAGAACTAACATTCTGGAAAATTAGCCATCTATACTTTCTAATCAGTATGTGTGTGTATGTGTGTGTGTATATATATATATATATATATATATATATATATATATATATATATATATATAACGCTTGTATATACTTATCTTTATATCCATATTTATCTATCATCTATCTGTATACATACGCACACATATTTATTTATTTTGGACATATAAGCATTTTGATTCGAAAGCATCGACAAGATTAACCAACTACTTAACATATTTACTGGATAACTGGTGACTATAAACGTCTACTCCTTATGATAATGGTTCATTTTACAGAACTAAATTTTCAGATTATATGCAAGTTTTTACTGCTCTAACGAAAGAATGTAATGTTTAGTCCATATAATGAACGGGAACCACATATACAGTCCCGGTATATTTATGGGAAAAGCTTATCAATCACTAAAGTCCAGCTGCCACTGTCAAATGCCCTGGATGCTGCCTTTGTAGCAGCCGCGGTCCAGTCTACATACTACACTTTACATGTGATTATTGGTTATGCAGAGCACAGACACCGGCAGCCTCATTGATCCTACAGCAAACTATGTGAAGATGTTACAGTAGCAGCTGCTATTTATCTCCACACTGCAATAACGCCTAGTACATTGGCACATCGCAGCCCATACTAGGCTTGAGGTGTCTACACAAGATGGCTCACCAACCGCTTTGCTGGGTGCTCTGGGCATATATGTCTGTATATTATATATATAATATGCGCTCTAGTAGGGTGTGCTGCTCATACAAAATGACCCTTAAGTGTGTGTGATATATGTATATATATATATATATATATATATATATATATACTCACACACACATATAGATAGATATAGACATATTTATTTATTTATTATGCTCACATATATCACACACTTAAAGGTCATGTTGTATGTGCAGCACACCTGACTAGAGCGCTTGTAGTAAAGGTCAGGTGATCTCTGGTGTGAGATGGATGTTGGTCAGGGGTGTCAGCAGGAAAGCTAAACTTGTCCATACTGTGTCTGAACAGTATGTCTGTCTGTCTATCGTGTACGTAGAGAGAGCAATTCAGACTGACTGTCTATATGTAACCAATGTGCAAGATGCGAGCCTACTGTTCACAGGTGTCAAAAAAGGACATCAGAAAGCAAGATGCAAGGTGGTATGAGATCATACTGTGAAGTGCAAGTCATAGTATCCACATAAATAAAGGTCAAGAGGTGGCTAAAGTGTGACCATAAAATGGGGTGCATGTCATACTGTCTAGTATATTTATGGTGTGTAAATGGGACCTGAAGAGGCTTTTTTGTGTTTACAATATATGGTGCACGTCAGTATGTCCATAATGTGTCTAGAACTTGAGGTGCCCTGAGTGTGACCATAGTGTGAAGTGTGTGTAAAGGACATGAGATAGAATGAGTGTGACCATAGCTTGAAGCCCAGGTCATACTATCCACAGTGTTGTCTGACTGTGCCCACAATTGTCAGCAAGTAGGCAGGGTACTGCTCCAGTCCTATAGCCCAGCATGCAACTGAAGTGAGCAGCTGGTGAGAAATGGAAATGGCCCATAAAGCACCAGACGATGCTGCCTGATTTCCAACCCCTGCTGGAGTGTGAGGAACAGGCTGGACATACGTTTCACGCTCCTAATCCTTCTTTTACATTTTTAGTCATACTCCCATTAAACAACTAATTAATGTCCCTGAACCACCAAGGAATAGAACATTAGATATGCTGCTCGGTAAAAAACAGGGTCATGTGCTCTGTGCAAATCACAGAAGAACATTTTACACATTGGTTTTTGACTCCTGCTCTGTTATGTGCCAGTGCAAAAGAGCACTAAGCATATAATGCTGGTGCAGACAGGCCATGCATTCTCACATTATACACCCATGCACAGCACAGCCTGGCACACAATGAGGATGACATAAGCTGTCTTACATTTCAACTTCAAGGCCCCATTTTTACAGGAACAGTTTTGTCTGGAAGATAGAATGGATAGCTAAATGATTTTTTTCAGCATTAGTACTGCATTAATTGAGCAAGTAATCCAGCAGCCAAACAAGCCACGTTATTGAGTTTATTGTCTAAGTGCTATATATGTAAACGTTTCTCCTATACCCCCCACCCCACAACGCACATATTGAAATGAGTAATGTTCATATGTACACAGCCACATGCACAGGAGCTTATCTCACTCCTTTGCAAATACAGTAAATCATATAATCGCAATAGAAACAATTTACAGAACAATAATCACCCAATCAACAGCATCATTAGAAAATATATTGGAAGTGGTTTAATCCCTTACAAATGCCTATCAATTCCACGTGTCTTCACAGTTACTTTATGGGCTACTGTGATTTCCTCCCATCCGCGATGGATTATGATCTATAACCAAGCAGGCATACTTGACAACTTGCAGGTATATGTAAATAGCAAATCGCTATCTGTTTAACAACTCCAAACAGTATTGATTTGGAGGCTGTTGGAGATTGTCATCCCTGTAGTGATAATGTGCTCATTCAGGGTTACCCATCCATGCAGTCCCTATAACACAATCACACAGAGGAAAAAAAGAAAACATTTTAAGAGCTTAATGGATCTGCATATAAATTAAAATTATCTGCCCTTTGTGCTTTTCCCTGCCCAATACAACCAAATGCCTCGTGTTTTAGCGGTATTTAATTGTTTTTAATATATTATTGCATCCTGCTCTTCATTTGCTGCAAGGAACAGATGACTGCTTTATTATGAATGTGATATAATATAGAAGGAGCTTAGTATTGGAACAAGGAGGTAATAAGGACAACCATATATCATGAGCGAGAGCTCTTGTGTAATATAGCTGTCTGCTGTAATGCAATTTGCATGCTTAAGGAGCCACAAGTCACTTTGAAAGGGTTAAATCCAAGTGAATTAAATTGTGATTTGCACTTCAGTACTGCTGAATAACATTAATTCATACAATACCATCGGTATACAATATACTTACCTATATATTAAACGTATAAATATCATATTGTAATTCTAAATACTATATATATATATATATATATATATATAAACATAACTATATTACAAATATACATGTATGTAAATATACTGCACTTACATAAATATGCATTGTAATTGAGCACACACTTTGCAATTATACAAGCATACATACAGTATATTGCTGTTATACCTACGTGCACATTGCAGTGATACGTGCATACGTTGTAAATACACCTACTGTATTTATGATGCAGTTTTACCCCACCACTACTCTCACATCCTGTAATTATTCCAATATTGCATACATACAGTGGAATTATAAAGGCAGCACACGTATATAAACGATATACAAATCGAAACAATAGATAAATCAATTCATTTTAAGGAGTATCAATAGTGAATAAATGTCCTGTAAATTACTGCCCACTAGATGATCAGTTGAATTAGGACTGATGTGACCTGTTGCCCCTCTCCAGCTGGATGCACCACACACACATGCACACACGAACACACTTTATATTCAATTACCTGTGATACACACACACTCTACCGTCAAGTACCTGGGATAAACACAGACACACACACAGACACACACACACACACACACACACACATATATGTACACTTCCCCCGTATATTCAAGTACCTGTAACACACAAACACACATTGTGTTCAATTACCTGTGGCACGCGCACACACAAACACTATACAGTGAAGTACCTGTGATAAACATACACACAAATACATATATACACATCCCCCGTATATTCAAGTACCTGTCACACACATACACAACTCCCTCCTATATTCAAGTACCTGTCACACACATACACACTCATCCCTCCTATATTGAAGTACCTGTCACACACATACACACCTCCCTCCTATATTGAAGTACCTGTCACACAAATACACACTCCCCTCCTATATCCAAGTACCTGTGACACACATACACACACACACACCTCCCCCCTATATTCAAGTACCTGTGTCTGGAGACCCCAACAGCACCAGCACTCAGCTATTTGTTTTTGATGGGAGCTCTGTGGAGGAATCTGGAAGTTCAGAGACAAGACTGGTGATGTGAAGTGTGTTGCCTCAGGGGTTAGCCAGCATCCCCTTTCATTTCAAACACTTATTGATTTGCTGTTGTCATCTTTGGCGACGCAGAAGGACACTTGAAAGAATTTCTGATGGGTCTCTGATCTGAGAAAAGAGGTGACCTGACCGAGATCTTCACTATGTCTTAATTACCACATCAGCTCAAGCAACTCACACTTAACTTTTTAAATTATTCTGCAAACTTCTTTGCTTTTCTCCTTCAGGCAGAGCAGCAGCAGTGCGAGCTAGAAGCCCCTCTCTTGGCCGTGAGTCTGTCAATCGATTGACTTCATCTACACTGCATTATATCAAAAAGCGCTTTAACCTTCAACTCTTGACTTGGTGTTTTTACTCAGTGAAATAAATCAGGGCTAGATGAGAAGAATAGGTTTCGATCAGATATCATAACCAGTGTAATAGTGATAGTGTCATGTGTTCACTCATTGTCCTCCCCTGAGCCTTTCCCCTTAATGCAAGGAGACTTCAATCTACAAGCAAAGCATCTCCAAGAGTTACTCTGAGAGAGGACAATTCTGATACCTAATGCAGGGGTACGAACCTGCCTTCAGCTATAAAATAGAGCAACCTATAAAAGTATAACCTAATAAGATCAGTCAATAGTATTCATACATATGAACAATAGATTTTATTCCAGGGTAAATTAAATGTAGATAAAGCTTATTTTTATATTGTTTTTAAATATTTAAAGGGATTATCCAGAACATATGTTGCATTATGGTATATTAGAGTAAATGAAGAGAACTGTGCTTCAAAGTAATAAAACACTCATTCTGTGCTGTTCCTTGCTGCAATGTCTGTCCTGTCTCCATAATAAGGACTGTATGTGGGTGCTCTGTAGCAATATGATTGACAGCTCTGATTTAAGGTCCTGTGTTAAAAGTTATGCGATGAGGGAATATTGCTCACAGTCAAGGTTGACATCAGGGCAGTACAGGTGGTACTCATGTTAAGTTCATTGCAGGGCTTATTCACCTTGCCTGCATGAATGTACATAACCCCCAAATGGACAGTAAGTATCTACACAAAATTTGGAAATATAAAACACATGATACTATATTAGACAATACAGGCATACAATGCAAATACATTGTCACATCAATAACAAGGAAAACATCTGACCCTGGACTACACCCAAAGGGGAAACCTGCCCATATGTGGAGTAATCATTCCGATAAGGACAGCCTCTCATCAGGAACCTAGGCAAGCTTACTCTCCCTAAAAGGTAGCAGGGAGCAGTGACACAGATGACACATAATACAAACTCCAGCAAATAGAGTAACATGAAGAAGCTCAGGAAACCCCTCAAAACCAGGTAACAGATCATACAAGACATAGTTCAGACACGTGCATTCGCACACCTACAGAGAGGAATTCAGGTGTCCGCACACCTACATATAGAGCGGGATTCAGGCGTTCACACACATATGTATGGAGGTGGATTCAGGTGTTTGCACTCCTACATATGGAGGGGGATTCAGGTGTTCGCACACCTATGTATGGAGGGGAATTCAGGTGTTCGCACACCTACATATGGAGGGGGATTCAGGTGTTTGCACACCTGCGTATGGAGGGGGATTCAGGTGTTCGCACTCCTACATATAGAGGGGGATTCAGGTGTGCACACACCTACATATGGAGGGGAATTCAGGTGTTCGCACACCTGCGTATGGAGGGGGATTCAGGTGTTCGCACACCTACATATGGAGGGGGATTCAGGTGTGCGCACACCTGCGTATGGAGGGGGATTCAGGTGTTCGCACACCTACATATGGAGGGGGATTTAGGCATCCGCAAACCTAAGGACAGAAGGGATAGAGGCGTGCTCACACCTAAGGACGGAAGGAATTCAAGTGTCCTCACACCTATGGATGGAAAGGGAATACAAACAGATCCGCTTGCATGCAAACCACAAACCAGACAAACAGAACTAGACACCAACAAGCACACAGAGATCTACATAGCATGCATCCTATCACTAGGGTCCAGTTAGGAGTTGTAAGGATGTAATGACCCGTACCCTCTAGCAGGCGGGGCTGGGAGGTATGTACACAGACTTAGGTGATTGGCTAGCTGCAGCAATCCCCACAAACAGCCAGCCAGTTCAGCCCCCACCTGCAGAGATGTAATTCTGAAAGTGTATAGCACCACAAGACCCAGGAGTGCAAATTATAACAAACGTCACAGTGCCATTGCAAATAAGGGGTCTAAACTTACCTGTAGGCTGCCACTCACCCACTATCCATCAGTAGCTGCATGGTTCCCAACTTGGTGCACTACCTTTCACATAAGTGCAATCAGTATTTTGCCAACCTCTCCATGGAACCACTAAACATAGGCTATGTGGTTGAGAGGCTGCAAGAAATATCACATTATTCACTGTGAGTCACTATGTTAGGGTTGTGTCTGACCAGAGTTGTTATGTTGTACCCAGATAAAACTGATGGCATTTTGGTGTACTTATTGCACCGGTCTGGCATCCATAGCCAGACATAGCTAATAGAAAAATACTGCGTACAGTGTTTTTCTATTCGGTGCAGGCATTCAGTGAAGTCTCATAGCGTTCCTCAGGTATCCACCAAATGTATGCAATATGATAATAAGATGGAGGTTGTTTAACTGGAAGCAACAATAATTTATACTGAGTTCACCGAACAGTCTTAAAGCCCGTCTGCATGGGATACCTGCACCAGCTCTGTGCCCAGCTGGCTGGTGATCAATTTTCATCCAGCCCACCTGTACGGATTCAGCGTCGTCAGTGGGAGGAGAATGGAGGAACTGAACCTTCAGCTTTTCAGGCATCTTGACTTTCTCTGATTGGTCTCTTACTCTTTTTCTGGAAGACACTATCTGTAGGACTGTGGTGGCTACATTGCAGCATAAACTGGGAGAGACTTCCTTACTCCCCTGTCTACAGCTTAGCTGCTCTCTATGTACTGCAACCTTATCAATGGTAGTATTTTTTCTCCAAAGGGAACTGTCTTTAGGACTGTATCTGTGACACTGCAGTACACTAGGAGAGACGCCCACTTCAACCTCCATCCTGCACCAAACGTCTCTCAACTACTTGCTGTCTCTTCTTCTTGCTCAACTCTGTTCCTCTGTTCCCTCCTCCTTTTAAATTAAACATCATTATACTATCATTAAACAGCAATAAACCGTACCCCCTTACATTAACATACAACCACAAGTGCATCCTTCCCCTTATTTTCCATGTGCTACTGAAGACACAGCATCCTTCTGTCTAATAGTGGCTAGTATTGGCGCACTTACTGAGAGGCTATTTACATGGTTTGATAAAGTATTAGATTTCTTGGTGCTCCACATGACATATATATTAAAGATACAAAAGAACTTTTGAGAACTGTACAAAGTTTATCCTGGACTCAAGACAGCAGTTGGATTATGTGTGATGTGATCTCGTATATGTCTATACTGCATGACAAGTTTCTTATTGCCTTTTCTTAGCATCTTTGTAAATACAGTGACTGTTTCTTGGAACTTCGAAAATATATTTTAATTATCACAGAATTCTTATTATCCAATAACTATTTTCTTTCAACAGGGTGATGTATATTCATACGTGTGGTTGCCCTATGGGAGCTACGTTCCCTCCATTTACATTGCGTGGTGGGAGGAGTGTCATCTATATTCAGCAATGAATCCATTTATTGGTTACATTGGATGGTATTGCCATTACATAGATGACTTCCAAATGACTGCAATAACTGCAGTATGGATCATGTGTATATAGAACACGGACTAGTATATTTTGTATTAAAGGGGTTGTCCCGCGATGACAAGTTAAGTTAAACACTTCTGTATGGCCATATAAATGCACTTTGTAATATACATCGTGCATTGAATATGTGCCATACAGAAGTTATATACTCACCTTCCCTGCGCTGTCGTCCCCGTCTCCATGGTGCCGTCTAATTTCAGCGTCTAATCGCCCGATTAGACGCGCTTACGCAGAAGGGTCTTCTTCCTTCTGGTCGGTCCGGGCAGGAGCGGCGTTCTGGCTCCGCCCCTTCTACGCGTCATCATGTAGCTCCGCCCCATCACGTGTGCTGATTCCAGCCAATCAGGAGGCTGGAATCGGCAATGGACCGCACAGAGCCCACGGTGCACCATGGGAGAAGCCCCGCGGTGCATCGTGGGTGAAGATCCCGGTGGCCATCTTGGAGGAAAAGAAGGAAGAAGTTGCAGAGAGGGGATTCGGGTAAGTAAAAATTTTTTTTTAATTTCAACACATCCCTTGGGTTTGTCCTGCGCTGAACGGGGGGCCTATGCAAAAAAAAACAAACCCGTTTCGGCGCGGGACAACCCCTTTAATGATACAGTCTTTCACATAGGTTATGCTAAATTATGTACAGTGAGGCAGCGCTCCAAGAGGAAGACTAAAGATTTTTTACAAAAATAAAGCACAGTCAAATAATCTGGTACAAATTGTTGTAAATACTCAGTTGTGTCCAGATAAATCCATAAAGGGGTTTCCCCATATATTATTCAGTGGTGAAGAAGAAATAGTCCGCCTATCAGTTAGAAATCCCACGTGGTGTGGGAGAGCAGCTTGAAAATGCTCCAGTCACAATGTATGGCGGAGAGAAAGCATGTAAACAAAAAAGAGAAAATTTCAGCGCTCAGACGGTATTATTATTCCAAAGGCCTACCTGTGTAAAGGCCGAAACGCGTTGTACTGCACTTATTAAACTGTGAAATATTCCTGTTGTCTACAACTATCTACACGCCAACTGGGACTGGGGGTGCCTTATCAGAGGCACCTCCGTGAAGTAAGAGATATGCTTCAATACTACTTCCTTTGGAATAATAATACCGTCTGAGCGTTGAAATTTTCTCTTTTTTGTTTACATTGGTTATTCTAAAGTAGTTTTTTTGTTATTCTGTTGCTTATAATTGACTGCAATATTGAGTCTAAATCACTGGACTATTACTCATTGACCTAAGGGTTCCTTCACACTGGCGATCATGACGGCGTCGCGAGAAAATCGAGGCAAAATCGCGCTTTTGTTCACGTGATTTTTGAGCATCAGCGATGTTTTTTTCCTGAGAATAATCTTGCATCGCTGCTGCCCACAATTTTCGCACACGATAGTCGATTTTTTATGTTTAAAAACACATCACATGAAAATCGCAAGTTTGTGCGTCGCGATAAAAACGGAGGTTCCATAGTGAAACATTGGCAATAAAAAAAATCAAAATGCAGAAAGATAGGGCAGGCAGCGATTTTCAAATCTCGCAACATTGTAGGATAGAAAACATCACAAGTGGGAATGAAACCATTGAAAATCATTGGATTCATAATTCTGTGTTTTCACTCACTCTCGCATCGCTCAAAAATCATGCGATTTTATTGCAAGTGTGAAGGCACCCTTAAGGATACATTGTTTCAGATGGTTCTGCAAATCATTTTTTTATACTGTTGCTAATAAATGATTGCAATATAGAACACGTGTAAGTAGATTAGGAGCTGTCTGCCTTACGAAGGCTTCAGATGAGTGTATGTGCAAATTCGCTCACCTCTGTGCAATGTACTTGTGCATTGAACTAAGTCGATGTGCGTGTATATCGGCACATTGTATTGTACTTTTTTGTGCATGCAGGACATGTTCACATGCGACACCCCCCACCCTGATTAAAAAGTCTATTTTGCCTTAGGAGGTCCAGATGTGTTATATTTTTTATGCAATTGCGCAGCATATTGCGGATTTGCGCACCTCTATTGGGGCTTTGCTTCGCAAATATACAGAAAAATAGAGCAGGTTTTTTTTTTCTCATACAAATGAAATGCACACCGAAAAATCATTCATGTGAAAGAACCCATGAAATTAGTGGGTTATATTCTCTGCATATTGGGAGCGTGAATACGTCAGTCTAAAGAAGCCCTTAATCACACAATCAAAGTGCTAACGACCACTTGTCCGTCATTTGTGTGTGATGTGTGAAATACATGCAGAGCTTGACAGCACCTGTGATGTCAGTTACCGTCTCTTAGCTCTGCCCCCTGATCACAGGATGGTGACGTCATCACAGGTCCTTTATCCTTCTTGTGCACTGAATAAGAGATTATGGGTGGACTACATCCTCCACAAACCACTGCAGCCTCAGTTGCTAAGGATACAGCAGTACTATGTCTGGCAGTTTGTAGTTTGTTTTGAGACAGCTGGACACTTGTGTGGAGACCCCAATAAATGACATCAAATGTCCACACAAATGTCCACAATAAATGTCCTCACAAATGTCCACATACATAGCTGGCAGTGCATATTGACCAACAATATTGAAGCATAGTCCTTCACCACTATCTTCACATCTCCTGAACATGATATCATGTCATCTCAAATGCTAATGCCATCAACATCAATCCAGCCTTCATCTAATAGTCAACGGTTGTCCACTGCTGAAACAAACCATCACTGTCATGCAAACATGTCACCACAGAGGGTTCAACACAACTGTGAAGTTAATGCAGCTTACATGAGACAGCAACAAGCCACGATGTCACATCAGCCACCAGCTGAAGTTTGTAAATCTTGTGCAGCTCATATGCAAAAGAAATGTAGCAGAACTGTGTCTGTGATGTGCATGTAGCAGAGCTGTGTGTGTGAGACCTGCATGTAACAGAGCTGTGTAGTACATTCCGCCATCAGAAACACTGGTACTATAATTTCCTATTAATTACTAGTCTTTCAGATAGGTCATATGACTTTTTCCTCAACCTACTATTATGCTTTAAATACTTACCTGGTAAGTAAGTTTACCTGGTGTCTTCTGTCACATTGCTATGATTGAAAACAAGGTGCACGCAAGTGTAATGGGAGGTTCACCCATTGAAAACAATGGGAAACACTCCCTACTTCCCTGAACTGATGCGAGGCAGTTTTAACACAAAAACGCCTCACATCCTCGGGGACATTACACGTTGTCAAGCACAATATTGGGCCGAGGTGCACAGCCTGATATCGCACTCTCCCGTGTGAAATTAGCCTAAGGGACCTTTCACATGGCAGGGAATTATTCCGCGGGGGCATTTCTGCATTACAATGTTATCCCTATGGGTCTTGAATTCTGCCCCTGTTAAAATACACATGTATTTATTTCAAAACCACAAAATTAAATTCTGCAGTGGAAAATCTTTTTGCTATGGAATTAAGGATGCCTTGTTGAATTGTTGTTGTGCATTTCTAGCATACAGAAGATGTAATTCTGCAATTAAAGTCTGCATACAGAAATGCAAGAAGTTCCACAAGATGTTTTGCAGAACACATTCAGCTGTTAAAAATGCAACAAAATCCACACCAATTGACAACATTCTGATCAGCGCTGCGTCCTGTGGACAATACCGTCCCATAAGAAAGGTTCCTTAGAAACCGATTAGCATGCAGCAGCAGGTGCATCCCAGCCTTGTTCAATAGTGAAGGCTATATTCCTCAACATACAGTATGTAGGCAGTGTTGGAGAATACAGCTGTCACAACGCTTCTGACAATTAACCTTTATTTCCTAAATCAAGCCCTTTAGCTTTGTAAATGCTGCCCACTACAAGCTATCAGCTGCTAGACGTTTAGGAGCTTTTATTTTATTGTGCGTGGCAGCTTGGCTAAAAGACAATGACCAAGCACAGAAATACTGTGATGTAATATTGTGACATATTAAACAAAGTACGGTAGAATCTTAATAAGAAACATCTATGTCAAGGCATTAGGTTTGCATCATGACGTTATGACTGGACAACCATCAGAACAGATAGAAAGCTGTCAATCACAAGCTAGAAGACAGGTGCGGATGGGAGGGCGAGCGCACATCTCAGAAGTACATCTCGAATCACAGTGCATTAGAACTAGGTGGCAAATGCAAGGCCGTAACTAGAATTCAAAGGGCACAAGAAAGTTCTGAAGACATGGCATCATTGGGTATTTCCAAGAGTCTGTTGAATATAAATCTCTTTCGGTATAATAATATCTGTGAAGAGTCCAACAATAGCTTCACTTGTAGAATAAATGTATGCAATTTTTTTTGGTACTTCTCTTTCCTATTTGCATTTTGGGGAACATTCTTACTTTCTGATTTTCTTAGTTGAGTTTAGATAATAGTGTGATGCTCACGAATGTGAGGGATGTTAGTCGTGGCCATGGTGGCTCTGACGTTCTCCCACCCCACAGATGGCAGCGACTGACAGAATAATAAATATCTAAAGTTGGTCAGGCAGGGTATGGTCATACAAATTATAAATTAGTTTGTGACGCCAGCCCGTATACAAGCTTAAACCTGTTTCGGGCAAAAATAAATAAAAAGGAAAAAATAAAATAAAAATAGGGGATGTAGTCCCTTTCCCTGGAGGATGGTGTAGTACACTTCAGTGCTGGTGGTAAATGGTGAGAGGGGACTCCAGGAGTCAGGTTGAACAATAAAACATTAAAACTATTTATTTTCTGTGAAATGTCTTCAATTTATCAAATTCATACAGTGGACACTTCGTGGACTTTCTTAGCGGTTTCCCCAAAAGTAAGACCTACCCCAAAAGTAAGCCCTACCCTGGTTTTCGGGGAAGACTTGAAATATAAGTACATGAAAAAAACCCCATCAATAACCACCTGGCCTGCAGCGTCTGAGTCCCTTGCGATGGCCCCCGGCTCTGGCAAGCTGCCCTGTCCTCTGCGCTGAGAAATCCTTTTCTTTCTGGTGACGGGGCTTTAAATACCCCGCCTTCAGCAAAGCAAGCGCTGTGATTGGATTGAGTGCCAGCCAATCAGAGCTGGCGCTCAATCATTCACAGCAATTCAGTGAATGACATCACTGAATGACTGTGATTGGCTGACGCTCGATCCAATTACAGCACTCGCTTTGCTGGAGGTGGGGTACTCAAAGTCCCGTCACCAGAAAGAAGAGGGTATCTCAGCACAGAGGGCACTGCAGACTTCCGCATCGCCGCCGGAGACCAACAACGCAAGGCATCGGGATGCCACAGATCAGGTGAGTATAAGCCCCCCTCTCCCCAAAATAAGACACCGCGCCTCTTTTGGGGCAAAAATTAATATAAGACAGTGTCTTATTTTGGGGGAAACACGGTAGTAACATAGCTAGGCTCCACTTCTGCATTTCATCTTGAGGTGAGTAACTACAGGTATCACATCTGTCCTCTTTACTTTACATTCATATGTTTTTCTCTTTGTATATAATATCTTTGTTCATATATAGTGCAGAATTCACTTTGGGGTGCATTCACATGTGGTGGTGGGGTTCCATTGCGGGATCTGTAGTGTTTCTACTGATGGAAGGTGGATCAGTGTCAGGATCTGCACCATTGATGTCTGTATTTGGTATGGACAGTGCTCCATTTGCCTCCCATTGCATCCCAGCTCTTCCGCTCTCAGTGTGGTATTTCTCCTGGTGCCCTTTGGCCTCAGGTAGCCACGGCTCCGTTAGTCAGATGATGCCACTTTCTCATCGTCTGACTGGTGGTGCAGTGTCCATAGGAGGTCACCAGGTGCCAAGGGTAGGCTGTGCTGGTGGCACAGGGGGTTGGGATATGGGGGGGGGGGGCATTGTGGCTGATGGGGTCAGCTGTAGGTGCGTTGATGGTTTCTGGTTGGGGTTAGCGCTGGTGTTGTGAGTTTTGGCCCTATTTCTTTTGAAGAGGGTGCTGCACATTTTGCTGCAAGGTCTTCCGCTGTGGGGAACATGCCCTTAATATATACCTTACATACACTTATTTTGTAGATACTCTAATGTTTAGTAACAATATATATATATATACATATATGATTGTAGACTCTCTTATTTACTTGCTTCTTTCTAAAAATTCAATATATAAAGAGTAAAAAAAAATAATTCAAAGGGCCCCATAGAAAAATCCAGAGTGCGCCCTCGCCTTGGGAACAGTAAACTGAGCTTCACTAATGCAAACAGAATCAGAAGTACTTTTACTTGAGCAACAACCAAAGGATGAGTAATAGAGATGAGCGAGTATACTCGCTAAGGCACATTACTCGAGCAAGTAGTGCCTTAGCCGAGTATCTCCCCGCTCGTCTCTAAAGATTCGGGGGCCGGTGGGGGAGAGCGGGGAGGAACGGAGGGGAGATCTCTCTCTCCTGTCACCCACACCGGCCCCCAAATCTTTAGAGACGAGCGGGGAGATACTCGGCTAAGGCACTACTTGCTCGAGTAATGTGCCTTAGCGAGTATACTCGCTCATCTCTAATGAGTAAGGCTCATGTATCAGATCTCTTGCACAAAAAACTTCCCAGATAGGAGAGCTAGTTAATAGAAAGCCTCTACATAAAGGTACTATAGGAGGAGTCATACAACTGAATGGGCGCCCCCAGTGCTGCCACATTAATCAATGTCTAATAACATAAAAGAAAAATAAATCAATTTTAACAAGAATTTAAAGGGACACTCAAAATATTTCTTGCATTTGACTTGCTATTGCCAAACATTTCACTGCAAAGGGAAATAAACCAACGGAAATATCACTAATGACCATATTTACCTGTATTCTAATACTAAGATATATAATAGCAGGTAAAAATGCCACTTCCCAGCAGAATGCAGACAGACAGATTGCTATACATAGGGGCATTGCACAAGTGCAAGATACTGATAAATAAGCACTCACATGCCAACTATATATGTGGTTGGTTAGTATTCTACCTGAAGATAAGGCATATAAAGAGCGGCAAGTCATTGATACGTGTGGTGCACCATGCAGGCTTACAACCTATTAATGACGCCACATATGAGTCATCCCAGCAGATTGCCCTGTATCTCAATGTAAGCCATACTGGACTGACACCCCAGGCTCCCCCTGCATTCTGATGGGAAGGGTTGTTTATACCTGCCCTTGTATACATTTGTATTAGTATATAGGTAATACGGCCACTGATATTTGCTTTGCTATTGCAGTTTATTAGACACACAGAAGATTTGCGCTAAAAAATCATGGCTATTAGAGTGTTAAATAGCATGAACAAAGAATAGCAGCGACCAAGTCGCGAATTTTTTCACAATTTTACCCGGCTGGCTGCAGTGTCTTGCAGTGCACTGAAAAATGCAGTGAAAGATTCCTCTGCTGCCAGAACATTGCCTTCATCCTCCCGGCAGGGGACTGCCTTCATCCTCCCGGCAGGGGACTGCCTTCATCCCTGAAGTGTAAAAGTCCCTCCCCATCCCTTTGCCGGCCAGCTCACATAGTCTCCCATAGGAGTCTATGGAGCCACCGGTGTTATGCTGTCAAAAGACAGGACAAGTCCTATTTTTTGACAGAGAGAAATCTCAGCGTCAAAAAATTGTGCCTATCGTGTTATCTTTCTGCTGGAAAAAATCGTACTGACTGGCTTGGCTATTCAGGCTGTGTGGAATGTGGCCATAACGGATGTATTTGTTGCTCCGTTGTTCACACTACAAAAAACTTTGTGTCATTTGTAATGAAAAAAACTTGCAGCATAGCTCAATATATAAACTGTAATACTCCTTCTGCGGTTTATCTCATTACTAGAGATGAGCGAGCGTTAAGGCAAAATACTCGAGCGAGCATTGCCATTTTCGAGTACATGCCCGCTGGTGCCAAAAGATTCGGGGGCTGGCGGGGGGCGGCGGGGGAGAGCGGGGAGGAATGGGGGGGAGATCTCTCTCTCTCACCCCCCCCCGCTCCCCCATACTCACTCCCGCAACTCACCGCTCACCCCCGCCGGCCCCCAAATCTTTTCTCACGAGCGGGCATGTACTCGAAAATGGCAATGCTTGCTCGAGTATTTTGCCTTAACGAGTACGCTCGCTCATCTCTACTCATCACATGTCTGTCCTGCCAAATGCAGTATGTTGGATGTATCGTCTGCAGTCTATAAACAAGGATAAGAAAATATATATGTGATATTGAACCTGTTGGAAAAAAGAATGTATCGGCTGTTTAATCCCATTTCTTTTTGGTTTATAAAAGAGACTTTTCCTCTCTACAAGCCTGCGATATTGAAAGAGTTAACCGCCCATCACGGGTCGAGATCATCATCACAATCTACTTGACAAGAGGCATTTTGGATGCATATTTTGTAAACCTACGAACCGCCGACTGGACTTTTTATTGCATTATTAGTTATATATTTTTACCCTGTTTCTTTGTAATAGTATTTTGCCTCTGGGGTCATGTGTTCTTGTTCCAAGCACCCCATTGGCTACTCATTGTGATATGTGTGTTACACGTGCCTTGATGTCTATGATTAAGGGCAACATGCTTGCCTGAAACATGTAAGACGGCACCTGTCCTTTGTTCCTCCATGTCTGTCTGTCTGGATCATTTAATAAAAACTGAAAGCTTTTAACCCAACGCTGAATGGTGAAGGGGGACTTAGCTCCACCCCTGTCCCACCCTCTCATTGCAGACAGTGGCGAGTGGCGGAGAGGGGGCAGGAGCTCAGTGCACTAGCTCTTGTGCCATCCCGCCTCCTCCCCTTGCAGAGAGGGGCAGCGTATATCGGCCGGGCGTGAAAACCCAACCAATATACGCCCTGAATAAGCCCTTAAAGCAATAGTACTCTGAATGCGACAGTGCTTCTTATCACTTGGCATCTTTCATTGACATATACATCTTTCTGTTGCTCTGTAGCTTCTCCTGGCAGCAGCAAGTATTGTAGTATACTGCATAAACGAGGAAACGATTGCAAGTTCAATTTGTCTATGAGGACTTAAAAAAAACATAAGTATAAATAAGATAAAGATTTTTTTTAACTATTGCAAAAACTAACAGATATTAAATGTTTAAAAATCCCCTTTCACATTCATTATATTCAAAATAAATAAAAATCGCTGTCAGTGCATTCGCAAAAGTTCAATTTATTAAAACATCACATTATTAATCCTTCATGGTGAACGCTGTCTGAAAAAATATGCAATGCCAGAATTGCACTTTTTTGGTAAAGCCGTCTACAAGAAAAAATGGAATAGAAGGCAATCAAAAAGGCCAATGTATCCCCAAATGAAACTAATAAAAACTATAGGTCGTCCTGCAAAAAATAAGCCCTTACACAGCTATATGAACGTAAACCCCCCCAAAAAATCATGGGGTCTGAGATGATGATGGAATGCAAAATTTTTTAACGTTTTTATTTGAAGTAGTACAACATAAAACATGATAGATAATATCATGGCTTAGGCTGGTCAACAGATCCAAACACCTCCAGAGGATCGTCCACGACCCTGCAAAGTTACCTGGAAGAAGGCCATGCTGGACGGCTATAGACATGCCTGCCACGTCACGTTCTAACACCCCACTACTGCCAAGCTTTTTGACCGGGTCCCTATCCGATATGTTACACTAAGGATGATGTGTTTCGATGGATGTCTTGGTTTCCCTGGTGGTTTCATGGATGCTCAAGACTCTTCCCTGAAAGTAGGCTTGAACCATGAGCTGCTGAAGGAACTAGGCGCCATTTTCAACTCTTTGCAAGTGACAGAGATTATAGGAGTTCACAGGTCCAAGAGATCCCATGGAAAGGGGTGACACACATCTACGGGTATTTGTTTGCAGCCTCCATTCTCTACATGCCTATTTCTTAGCATGGATATACTGTGCTTTGCTCTTATAGATGCCTTTCTATCTGTGGCATTTTGCTTTGACCTATTACAGTTATTAGGCTATGGATACTGTTATGTCCGTCTGGGCTATGCTTGGTATGAATTAAGAGCTTTCTTTCACACGCTTACACTTTATTAGTACAGTGCCTTGTATATGCAACTTTGTATCTTTGGATTTTGGCCTGGATGCTTATTTGGCAAGGGAGGTTATACTTTGGATCCATCACTTTTTAGGTTTTTGGTCCTGTGATTTATGTTGTCTCCCATTTTGGGATTTTGAAATGCTTTTATAGTTTTATGTCTTCTTAGTGCATGTCTTAATAAACTTTTGTAATATTGAATGCATGGTTTTTGGGTGATTCGCACACATTACATATCTTCTTGCGTATAGTTGTATTTTGGGGTGTGCTCCATTGAGCACCTGTTTTTTATATATATATTACTCAGTAGCCGTGACCACCTTTATCGTGTTGTACAACGGTAACTAGTAATAGCCAGCTGTCAGTTTATTCATGAATATTCTGGAGGAATGGCAAAACGGAGTTCTAAGAAAGATGATCCACAAATTTGATTTAACGAGGAATGCGATTATTTATTAATACAGACAGGTCATGAGTGGTGACAGCTCCTCTTTAAAAAGCATGTTGCTTTGAAGTACAAGACATGTGGGTAGGATAGACTAATCATGGCTTCCATCCAAACAGGTGTTGCCTTCTATTAAGACTTCTTGATCTGACTTTCATATCTTCTAAAGTTGGATAGCTTTTAAATGCTATAATCTTGACGTTGGTTGGGCTTTACACTCAGAAGGCTGAGAAGCCATTTAACATCCTCCCCTGGTGTTTCTTACTTAGCACATGTGGTTGAAGAAATACATTAACTCATTCATTACAATCTCATATATTTGTAAATATTGCTTAAAGGTAAATTGAAGAAATTATTTTGTTGCCATAACTATAGTGATTGAATGCTGAGGACCAATAGTTGGACAGGGTGGAGAGAGCTGTAGAGTTATGCCATAGGCACTTAATAATAATAATAATAATAATAATAATATAATAATCTTTATTTGTATAGCGCCAACTTATTCCGCAGCGCTTTCAGGCATGGATAAATGCACAACAATACAACAATTGCAACAATTACAATGTGAGGTACATTGGGTTAGACGCAAATGGGTTGGGGGTGGTACAGGAGGTGCAGGGGGTGGGGAACACAGGCAATAGGGAATTTTATGTACAGATCATTTATATAAAGGCAAACAGGGTGGAGCACCATAGGGAGGGGCGAGGGACTAGGTCAGGAGATTTGGTATGCTTCCCTGAATAGGTGCGTTTTTAAGGCACGTCTGAAGTTTCGTGCATCGGGAATTGTCCGGATGCCTTGGGGTAGAGCATTCCAGAGGATGGGTGCTGCTCTGGTGAAGTCCTGTAGGCGAGCATGTGAGGTTCGTATTACAGGGGTGTTTAGTCTGAGGGTGTTAGCCGATCGGAGTGAGGGCGCTGGGTGGTATACTGACAGTAGGGAGGCGATGTATGGTGGCGCAGCCAATGCTGGATATAGTAATAGGACATCAGGGTGAAATACACAGAGCAGAGTGGTCATGTATATTGCCCATTTATTGCTTTTCATGACTGGAAGCATAAGTTTACAGAGTATCTAGTTATATGTACTTTTAATAGGGCTTCTTCACATGGGCGTGTTTGTGCATGCAATACACAGAGAATGGAATCAATTGATGTCAATTGGTTTGAACACACATTTCATGCACACAGAAAAGAATACAGCATGCTCTACTTTTGCACACATTTGGGCACCAAAGGTTCACATAGAAGTCTATGCACGTTCACTATACAAGGAGATGTGCAATACGCTGCGCAATTCCAGGGAAGAAAGAACACACCTCGATCTGATTAGGCTAAATAGCCATTTAAATTGGGGCGTGTTTGTGTCCTGCATGCAAATGAACATGCCCTATGGGCAGAAAAAGTACAGTAAAATATGCAGACAGGCACACAAAAACCCTTGTTCACAGGGCAAATACGTTTGCGTTGAGGTACAGAAAAACGTGCATACACCTGTGTGATGGACCCCTTAATGTCAAACTATTCCCTATAGACAGAAAAAAACATGCTTTCAGGTTGTGTTCAAACGTCACTGATTTGCTGCAGATTTTGGTGCAGATCTGGATTAGATTTTAATTCAATTGAAAGACTGAAATCTGCTGCATGTCTGCACCAAACGCTGCTACAAAATCCGTAGCAAATCAGCGATGTGTGAACACATCCATAAGGGTGAAAATTGTGGCATGGAAAACTTTGATTAAAGCAACCCTCCAGGCCTCTACAAAGATGGTTACCGCGCTTTTCTGACTACTTGGTGCACGCTGTGTATTAGTATGTATTGATAATCTAAGATACCACAAGCTGATCTGACTGGCTAGCACTGCTCATGTGGGCAGCATTGGTCAATCAAAGTAGACTAATGATGCACAGTGTGAGAAGTTGGTGCAGCCATCTTTGTTTGCCCAGGTACGCAGGGTTGCTTTAAGGTACAGCATAATGTCCTGATTTGACAACACCAACCCCAAAAAAGCTGAAACATTTTGAAAAATGCAAATAAATGTTAATAAAAAAAGAACACAATGATTTGGAAATCTTATTTAATCATATTTTTTTTAACAATAGAACATAGAACACATATCAGGGCTCAGTCACACGGGTGTTTCTAACGGACATTTTTCCGCACGTCAAAAGATTTGCACTAGATAGAACCAATGCTTTTCAATAGCAGCCGGCACATGTGCGAATTTTACATGCGGAAAAATGCCTGCGGTGAAAATTATAGGGTACCGGTGTTCTGTGTATGTGACAGCATCCAGGGGTTTCACCTTGTGCTCAATGAGGCCGGCGGCAGCAGTGCCGTCCCCATTGAGAACATATAGTGAAGATTGCGATCCTCTGCCACAGCTGTTACAGCTGTGGCAGAGGAGAGCGATGTTCTCCCATTGAATTCAATTGAGCCGGCAATAGATCCAGCTCCATTAAAAGCAATGGGCTGACGGCCAGCAATGCAGTGATTTTCGGGGAAGGGTTTAAAATATAAGCCCTTCCCTGAAAACCATCCTAAATATGTGTAAAAAAAAAAAATCTATATTCACCTTTCTTCAGCTGCCAGGGCTCAGCCCCGTCCAGCCGGCTCTTCTCCTGCACTGCTCTGAGGAGTATTCAGCAGGCGGGGATTTAAAATCCCCGACTGCTGAATGGGCTGCCTCTGATTGGTTGAGCACTGCAACCAATCAGAGGCAGCTCTCAGCTATGAAATGACAGCTGAGAGCTGCCTCTGATTGGTCACAGTGCTCCTATTGGAGCTGGAAAAAAAGGGAGGGGGAGGGAAATTAGCTGTGTGCAGCACCAGGAAAAGACACATGCCTCTCTTTAAGTCATTAAGAGGATTTCTGCCAACCGAGGAAATTCCGATCAGAAGTGCACTTTTTATCAAAACATTGCTGTGTGAATGACCTAAAAAACGCTATTTCAGCTAGGGACTTGTTCACAGAAAATCATCCATTCACATGATTTTCAGCAGCGATATTTGCTATTTTATTGCCTGGCTATCTTCGGTGCGATAATGACGCTCATGTGAAAGAGGCCTTATGCTGTTTATAGGTGTTGTGTCATGCAGATAGCCTATGGGGTTGTTGAACAATAGAAAAACATGACAGCATTCTATGGAAACAGCACCACAACTGGAGTGAGTTGTGTCCGGTATTGTATTCATTGCTAGCATAATAGCAAGAAAAAAGCAATTAAAGGGGTTGTCCCGCGCCGAAACGGTTTTTTTTTTTTTTTAACCCCCCCCCGTTCGGCGCGAGACAACCCCGATGCAGGGGTTAAAAAAAACAAACGGAGAGTGCTTACCTGAATCCCGGCGGTCCGGCGTCTTCATACTTACCTGCTGAAGATGGCCGCCGGGGTCTGCTCCCTCCGTGGACCGCAGCTCTTCTGTGCGGTCCATTGCCGATTCCAGCCTCCTGATTGGCTGGAATCGGCACGTGACGGGGCGGAGCTACACGGAGCCGGCATTCTGCACGAGCGGCTCCATTGAAGAGAGCAGAAGACCCAGACTGCGCAAGCGCGGCTAATTTGGCCATCGGAGGGCGAAAATTAGTCGGCTCCATGGGAACGAGGACGCTAGCAACGGAGCAGGTAAGTAAAAAACTTTTTATAACTTCTGTATGGCTCATAATTAATGCACAATGTACATTACAAAGTGCATTAATATGGCCATACAGAAGTGTATAGACCCACTTGCTGCCGCGGGACAACCCCTTTAACCAAAGAAAGCCGACAGACAATTATAACTTTTAGAAGTGCAGGTCTGACCTATAGAGAAATTGCCATGAAAGCCGAGGTAAGGTGGCAGTCAGTACAGTTTCCTATGCTATCAAAAGGCACTTCGAAATGGTAGGAAACTCTGACAAGAAGAGGTATGGAACACCAAAGGCCACTTCAAAATCAGTTTTTGAGAGCCAACAGATTGCGTGATCGGCACCTCATAGCTCAAAATCTCCAAGCACAGCTTAATGCAGCAAAAAATAAACAAGTTTCCATTTCAACAGTGAAGAAAGGACTTCTATCTGCAGGTTTGACAGGTAGAGAATCAGTAAGAAATCCACTGCTAAGACTGCAAAATGAAAAAAAAAAGACTTACCTCTTCAAAGCAGCACCTCAAGTGGACTACTGATGAGTGGAAGAAGGTCTTATGGGCTGATAAATGAACATTTTGGCATCTTTTGTACACTGTCAAATAGATAAAATTTTCTGAATGTGCAACACCAGCTTCAAATATTGAGGAGGCATCATGATGGTCTGGGCTCTTTTGCTGGATTCAGAGTTGCCAACTTGAACGGGGTGACTGGCACACTGGACAAAAAGGGCTCTCACAGCATTTTGATATGCCATGCAATACCCTCTGGTGTAGCCTAGTTGGTCAGGGGATCATATTACAGCAAGACAATGATCAAAAACATACTAGGTTATGTCAGAACTACTCAAGAAGGCAAGAAGAAGCCAGTAGGCTTCAAAGAACGGAATGGCCTGCACAGTCTCCAGGCTTATGCCACACTGAGCTTGTTTGGGATGAACTGGACAGAAGGGTGAAAGCAAAGCAACCTACAAGTGCAGCACATTTGTGAGAACTTGTTGGGAAGAAATGTATGAACAATATGTGAATGCAATTGTAGAAAGAATGGCTGGATTGAGTAAAGCTGTTATATCAGCTAGAGGTGGCTACTAGAGATGAGCGAGTATACTCGCTAAGGGCAATTGCTGGATCAAGCATTGACCTTAGTGAGTACTTGCCCGCTTGGGAGCAAAGATTCGGCTGCGGGGAGCGGCGGAGGAGAAACGGAGGGGAGATCTCTCTCCCCCCCCTTCTCACCCCTGCTAACTGCCGAAACTCACTTGTCACCCGCGCCGGCAGCCGAACCTTTTCTCCCGAGCGGGGAGATACTCGCTGAGGACAATGCTCGATCGAGCAATTGTCCTTAGCGAGTATGCTCGCTCATCTCTAGTGGCTACACTGAAGAGTCAAAAATCTCTAATTAATTTTGTGAAATAAAGTTAATCCATTATTTTTAATCATCTTAACTTGTTTATTTGTTCTATGCTTTCATTTCAAAGTACATTTGATACATTAAACTGTAAATATCAATAAAAACAGTAAGGCCTCCTTCCCACGAGCGTGACGGGCTCCGCAGCGTAATATTCCGCTGTGAAGCCCGTCACGGCGCCCCCCAGAGCCCCTATACTTACCTGCGGGAGATAGCGTGAAATCGCTTCCCCGCCCACCACCGCCGCGTCACCGCTCGTCACCGCTCATCACCGCCCACCACTCTCGCGTCACCAGCCGTGTCACGTGACGCGGCCGGACCGCGTCATTTGGCGTCATATGACGCTCGGCGGTGGGCGGGAAAGCGTTTTTTCACGCTATCTCCCGCTGGTTACAGCGGGAGATAGCGTGAATGGACGGCTTCCATTGACTGCAATGGAAGCCGTCAGTGCGTACAGCCCGTCCTCACCCGCAGAAAATAGAGCATGCTGCGGGTGAGGACGGGAGAAATCGCGGTGCGTAATTCCGCGGTGGAATTACGCATCGTGAGCATGGAGCTATTAGGTTCAATAGAACCTAATAGCTGCGTGCAACGCAGCGGATTTTCGCCGCGAATTACGCGGCGGAAATCCGTTCGTGGGAAGGAGGCCTAAAACTTGAGGTGTTCTAAAATTTTGACCGGTAGACTACATTTTCCTGTAGCACCCCCCCCACCACCCCATTACATCTGTGAGGGCATCAACATTTGTACAAATATTTCCACAAATGAAATTTCATTTTACATTTGTGCATAAAAATATTGTTCTGTAAGTAAATATATATGAAAGTCTGACAAGTATGGGTTAATGGTAACAATAAATGTTATTATATTCCTCATTTTTCAGGTAGTTCATGGGCCAAATTATTGTAGGACAGCAATCACAAACAAACATTTTACAGTCTTTGAATGACATCACCTATTATGAATGAATTGAAATATGACATCTTCAGTTCTATAAACAAAGGGGCTCTAAAACGTGTTTTTATAACTGGCTTATGGGCCGCACAGCAACAATGTGCACACAGAACAGGCTTCTCTATACGTTGTGCGAGCTCTTTGTGGTAGCAAATACATTGAGTTTGTGGTTTGTGGCTGTACTTTTTCATAATGTAAAATAAGAAATGCTATACATCATTTCAAACGTGTTCTCTATACATGATTTGTACCTGCGCGTAGAAACTAATCCTACATAATTTATGGGGTTTCATTTTGTGCCACTTTTCTGATATGTTACAGTATTTTTAGCAGTGGAATTTGAGTGATAATAGCATCCAAATGTAGGATTTGTACTTGTAGTAAGTGAAAATGAAAACTCTAGATGAGGAACACAAGCACAACATAATAGTAGCTACAATGAAACAGTTCACACTTAAATTGCTATGTAGAGCTCAGTGAAAATGTTGGATATGTTGACTTTTTCAACTTCTTGGTGTCATCTGTTCTGTGGTTTGAATATTGGTCTAGTCCATTATGTAGTTGCCAGCGAATCGGGCTGTAACACTGCTATGAAGGAAGATAGAAACAATGATGAACTACTCCACCACCAATTCATGATTGTTGATTCCCAAATCATCACTTTGGTGAGAAGAGGTTTCCATGTCGTCCTTCCTGCATCTATATTGGGAGTATAACACAACAGAACTGCAACTCTTCTGATATTAGGTCAGAAGACCCCCCAAGCCTGTGAACCAGCACCATGAGGATAGGATGCATTTGGATTTCACTGTAAAGGTCTAAGATGATTCAACAGTATTTTTTGTTTTTGGAAATCTTTAAGGCTGAGTTGACACTAATGTGTTCATGTGCTGTCCTCAAAACTGGCCGCAAAAAAAAATTGGACAGCGTACGGAGCTCTTAACATGGCATGCCCTATTCTGGTCCATGAAAACACAGCAGAATAAGACATGATGTGATTTTAAATCTGAATAGCCTCATTGGCTGTTATGGGTATATGTTCAATCCAAGTCTAGAACATTGTAGACTCGGACAGCACATGGACCAAGTATGTAGATAAGCCTTAAATAACATAAAGAGCACATACCAGAAGCACTGCATTGGGTGTTCTAGCCAAGGAGCAAGATATTAATTTGTGGAAAACATTTAAAATGTGTTAATTTATACCACATGGGGTTGAGCAATTATATCAGTTATCTGAATAGCAGCACTGCAGTCAATACAGGCTGCCAGGCACCGGGTGAAGGAAGGGCTGACAGGCAAATACTTAAAGAGTTGAGCACTGTGTCTTCTGAGATCAGCTGATTGTTGCGGATTTTGACTTTGTTCTGGATGCGAGAATGCCGTGGAATTTGCCACAGAATTTGTGCTAAGGACATTCCGCAGCACTTCCACCCTGTGTAAACATACCTTTAACCCCTTCCCGCTCCAGGTCGTACATTTACGTCCTTGAGCATTGGGGTATGTATGAAGAGAGGTCGCGAGGGGACCTCTCTTCATGCAACAAGGGCGTCAGCTGTTTACTACAGCTGACACCTGCGGGCAATAGCTGCAATCGGCCGATTGCGGCTGTTAACCCTTTAAATGCCACTGTCAATTCTGACAGCGGCATTTAAATTCCTCAAACGATGTTCGGGGGTCCCGTATGGCCCCCCCTGCGGTGAGATCAGGGGAGCTGTGCAGGTGTCATGGCAGCCAGGGGCCTTCTGAAAGGCCCCAGGGCTGCCTTGCGAGACTGCCTATCAAAATGCAGTATGACGTAATGCTGCAGCATTACGTCATACTGCAGGAGCGATCAAAGCATCGCATATTGTAGTCCCCCAGGGGGACTTAAAAGTAAAGTAAAAAAGATCAATAAATTTTCTTTAATTGTAAAAAAAAAGTAATAAAAGTTTAAGTCACCCCCTTTTGCCATATCTGTAATTAAAAAATCAAAATCATAAAATACAAATACATATTTGGTATCGCCACGTCCGTAAAAGTCTGATCTATCAAAGTAGCACATTATTTACCTCGCTTGGTGAACGTAGTCCAAAAAAAAAATAAAGAACCCAGAAATGCACTTTTTCAGTCATCCTGTCTCCCAGAAAAAACGCAATAAAATGCGATCAAAAAGTCGTATGTATTCTGAATTATTAAAAATTATTGCGCGCACAAGATGACTGCAGGAAATAATTGAAAACAATTAAATGTCTTTGAAAAAAAAAAAGTAGTACAGTAAAAAAAAAAACTCTACAAGTTTAGTATCGTAGCAATCATACTGACTAGAGATGAGCGAACGTACTCGTAATGAGTACTTACGCACCCGAGTACCGCTATTTTCGAGTACTTCAGTACTCGGGCGTAAAGATTCGGGGGGCGCCGGGGGGCGGGGAGAGGCGCAGCGGTGCGGGGGGGAGCAGCAGGGAACAGGGGGGAGCCCTCTCTCTCTCCCTCTCCCACCCACTCCCCACTGCTACCCCCCGTGCCACCACGGCGCCCCCCGAATCTTTACGCGCGAGTACCGCTGTACTCGAAAATGGCGGTGCTCGGGTGCGTAAGTACTCGTAACGAGTACGTTCGCTCATCTCTAATACTGACCCATGGAGTAAAGTTATCATGTCATTTTTGTTGCAGTTTTGTGCGCCGTAGAAACAAGATGCACTGAAAGATGGCGGAATGTCGTTTTCTTTTCATTTTACTCCATTTAGAATTTTTAAAAAGTCTTTCAGTACACTATATGGTACATGAAATAATACCATTAAAAACTACAACTCGTCCCGCAAAAAACAAGCCCTCATACAGGTACGTCGATGGATAAATAAAGGTGTTACGATTTTTTTAAAGGGGGGAGGAAAAAACGAAAATGGAAAAAAAAAGGCCCGCGTCATTAAGGGGTTAAAGTTGGCTCCCAGTTTTGAGAGGTAAAGTAATAAAGGAATGAGGAGGAGGGGATATGTGGGGCACTGTACATAGTAAGAGTTTTTAAAGTTATAACACTGACTGTAATTTTTAAGTTTGGGGACTAAAAATTTTATTTGGCTCCTAAATTATTAAGTTTAGGTGCCAACGGCTGATAGGTTAATTTTTTTGAAGTCTGAAGCACTGATGAACGCCCTCCAATGCTTTGTAAGTAATGAGGAGTGTGACATACAGTATAATAAATGATCCATGCCACTATTTCGGATTTTGAGGGTTTAGATCACAATTCCCAACATGGTTCTCAATACGAAGGAGCACATGGTACATGAGACTGGTGTACAGCTGCCACTCCTGTCTTTATAAATGACTCCAATCTGGCATAGATTGCCATGGTATCTATGACAGGCAGTGTTTTCCTTTCAAATCCTCCCCTCTTTGCTGTACCACTACTTTAGCAAGTGAGTTCATCCTAACTTACAGATAGGAAACAACAACCTGATTGCGGTAATATTTTGAGCTACCACAGGAATTTTTACTTCCCTTTCCCAGAGTCTTAAAGGGCAAATTTGCCCAGGCATTTAGTGACGCGTTACCTGTTTCCCAAAGTAGATAGATGAGTTCTTCCAGTTCAGAAAAGCTGAGAGACGAGCGCTCTTAGTGCTATAATGACAACTAAAAAAGACATAGGAAAACATAGGACATGTCTAAGAATGTAGATGTACTAATAATGTATGGTAGCTAAAATCTGTCTATCTCTGTCTGCCTTTCTGTCAATGGCTTCCTTCATAAGTCCGTATTTCCTGTGCGCAATTGCGTTGTGCAAAGAAAAAATATACTGTAAATGCAGCATGCCCTATTTTCCTGTGCATTCGCTAAGGAGAAGAACAAATCTGGCACTCATCAAAGAATTTGGCTATTTCAATGGCTGGGAGCATCGGTGCAAATTTTTTTGCGTGTACAATTTGCACACGCAAAACGGTCAGTAGAAAACACAATCGCATTCGCCAATAGGCAAGCATATTTTTTCTTTGTATTTGTTCCACGTTTTACAGAGCTAATATAAATTTATGTTTCTACTTACACAGCTGTATTTTTTACGGACATGTTTTAAAAATACAGCATGCGCTAATTTTGTACTTTTTTTTTCTCCGCACTTGCATTCATTGCTAAATACAAATCAGTATTTGCCCATTTGAAAATCAAACCAATGACAGCCAATACAGATCCAATACTGATGATATATGATTGCACCTTCATTTGTAACATGCCTGTATTATGGATCCGTATTACGGATGTGTAATAATACGCTCGTCTGAAACAGGCCGAAAGGAGTAAAAAAAATTACTGAAAAATGAAAATCATGCCATAAGTCTGTAGGAGGATAACTGAATCTGAAAAATTTCCCAGCAAGCTATTAGGAAGAAGAAACACTACTGGCAGGATATTTTTGAGGGATGAGTGTAGATGACAGACTCCTTAACTGCACATTTTTCCCTGAAGAATTTGATGTGCAACCTGATATTGTGTGAAGTGCTTGTTTTACAGGATACGTTTCACAAACACGTGTTTGCTGGATAGTTAAGCTGTGAAATGGACTAAACATTTCATTTTTTAGACATGAGGGAATACTTGGTACAGTGATACACTGTCTGCCTGTGCAGATATGGAAATAAGTTTTATGTGTGGGAATCCCTTAGAAGTTTCTGTACTGGAAACTAGTTAAAATCTATTTCTGAGAACCGGGGGAAACTTTTTTAGAATTATTTTACACCTTGGAAGGGTGATCTTTTTCTTAGTTTTATCTACTACCTGTATGATTGCCTCATGATAAATAGAAGTTTGCATGTGTAAAGTTGATCAGAACGTCTCTTTCGGGACGTAATATATGACAGAGGAACATTATTTTACATTTCAATGCAGTTTTATAGTATACGTATATCTATCTATCTATAGATATATATCTTTGGATATATATCTATAGATAGATAGATATATGTTATCAACACAAATAGTCAAGTTGCTTTGTAAATACATTGCATTACTTATCTTGCATTGATCTATAAAAAAAGTTAAAGGGTTTATCCCAATATTTCAACTTATCACTTATCCACAGGATAAAAAATGCAAAACACGTTACGAAACTCATTGGCGTCAATGATGTATATGACTGCTGAAATAATAATGTTATGAGACCCACTGGGGTTGTGGCATCGGTTGATGCCACTCGTAATCCAAGACAGCCTTAAAGAAAGTCTGTCTCATATTGAATAAAAGGGGCTACTGTCCTGCTCCTAGAAAAACCTCAAATGGTGAGCTGCCTCTTCGTAATATAACCCACATAGGGTTGGAGAACCACAGAAGAAACAAAGAATCAAAAGGCGCTCAGAGCAGCAGAAGCTGGTATTATCAGAAATGAACCACACAAATGCAGTAAACTCACAAGCCGGTCCTGGAAGTTTCACTTTATGCCTGGCAGGATTTGAGGGGGTGAACCTTGCCATCTAGTGAGGTTTTTCCCCCAAGCATGCAAGTAGTTCATTTCTGATAATACCATCTTCTGCTGCTCTGTGAACCCTTTTTTTCTTGTATAGTTATCAACAAGATAGAGGATAAATGTCTAATTTTTAGGGGCCTGACTGCTGGGACCATCACAGATCATGAAAATGCCCCTCCTATGAATAGAGCGATGGTGTAACATGTGGTGAAGATTTTGGCCTCTCTTTGGCAGTTCTGTATAGATGAATGAAGTAGCGGCACACATACTTAGCTACCATTCCATTCCTAGGGGGAGCAAGGAATCCCTGTTGTTTTGAACAGTGGGGGTCCCAGCAGACAGACCTCCACCAATCAGACACTTATCCCCCTTCCTATGAATTGCGGATAAGTTTAAATCTTGGTAAACCCCTTTAAGTAACTTTGTAAATACATTATATTACATCTTGCACTAGGACAGTGTTATAGCCTGTATTGGTTTAGTTATTAGTAAGAATAGTGCTATGGATTCCATCATGTGGTTCCTCATGCGGTCCGCCCAAGAGGGCAGTCATTTACATACAGGGTACAATGCTTTCAATGGAAGTTTAAGGTGGGCAGTGACAGAGGTTGGTGTACTCAATGCAGTAACACGTATAGTTTTTTTCCCCCCTGGGACATCTAATGGATACTCTATTTTAAATGAATTTGCCCCCAGGGGTGATTAGTATTACCTTAATACTCCTCACTTCTCTTTGCTAATGTACAACCAAGTGCTGCTTTAAAGGGAACCTGCCAACAGTGTAAAGCCTACTAAACTAACTCCTTCCCCTATTCAACTCCTTTATGGGCAGTTCACCTATTCCAAACTCTATACTTCATTCCTACATCACTCTTATTCCTAAAGCAGACAAGGACCTTCAAGAACGTACCACTTACAGGCATATAGCCCTGCTAAATTCTTGTCTTAAAATTATTTACCTGGATCTTAGCAAATTGACTAAACATCTGGCTCCCTGGTTTAATCCACAAAGACCAAGTGGATTTTATTCCTTTTCATCAAGATGGTTACAACTCTACATGTTGTGTAATTGATATTAGTGTAGTAGACAGACAGTCAAATTCAGCCCTTTTGCTAAGCCTTAACCACCCCAAAATGCTTTATCACTTAGGATGACCCTTTGTGTTTGAAACTTTACTATCTTTTGATGTCTTTGGCCCTTATCTAATTGCCATGCATGATATATACTCTTGATACTCTGCGGCCATTAAATTACCCCATACTACATGCAACACATTTCACATAACTAGTGGAACTAGGGTGCCCACTTTCTTCACTTTCATTCATTTTGTCAATTGAGCCCTTGGCTGGCAGGATTCGGCAACTCCCAAACATACAGGGAATCTGAGTCAGAGGTAAAGAATTCAAGATCTCCTTATTTGCTGATGATGTCCTTCTCACCTTAGTGAGTCACCAGACCAAACTTGCAAATCTTCATGTGGTCCTACAGGAGTGTGGTCAGCTGTCAGGATATAAGATTACTACCTCTGAAGCCATGCTCCTGAATATTCTCGTAAGCACTGTTGAGTTATTCCATTCCAATTTTATTTTCATTTCTATTGGATAGATTCCTCTATTAAATACCTTGGAGTGAAGTTAACTCCTACATATTCCTCTTTATATTGTAATAACTTCCCCCCTCTCTTTAGAGAGCTACACCAACTTGATGAGTTGGTGGGTTTGTACCATACCCGTAAACTCCTGCATATACCGAACAGTACCATTTCCCCAATATGCTGGAGATGTCAATCTGGTATTGGATTTCTTTTATACAATTTTGGTCCTACACAGGAATTATCCCTTTCTGGGAGAAAGTCCATAACTTAATCTCGTAGGTTCTGCGGTGAAACATTTCCCTCAGTCCACTTTCTTCCCTTCTTAATATACCTCCTAAAACCCTAGGCAAGAAGCCCACCTAAACATTCTTATACCTCAAAAACCCTTACAACATGCTCATGGAAACAGACAGCTGCTCTGTCCCTATATCACTCAACTAAAGGATATCAGGTCTCTTGAAATTTTCACAGCCCACCTGAAAAACACTCTGAAATTTTCCAAGTTGCATCAAACCCTTGTGATGATTTCTGCATTGTTAAGGATTGCTGAAAAAGTCCATTTAGGTCTCTGATGAACCTGTGCTTTTATTTGTCACCCATCCATCCCTCCCAACTTTTCCTTTTTTAACTCTATGATACCTTTTGTCTTTCTTTTGTCTCTATTCTTTATGTAGCCAATTATTAAGACTGTGCCAATATCTATGGTATGATGAATATGGTTGATATTGCTCTCTATTTACTAGTATCTTGTTACCTGTGACTTCGTCCATGTGGAATTTGTATTTTTTAATCTAATCTGTGTTTTGCTGTATATTCAAATATAAAGGGTTGAACTAGTGAAAGGAATGTAACTGGAATATGCTATGTCAGCACAGGTCTGTACACTACATTTTTGGTCTTGTCATCCTTTGCTAGGATATAAACGTTTTGTGGGCTGTATAAACATGAGCACGCCCCATACAGTTGCCCATGAGAAAAACATGCCTTTTTCTAAATGTACACCTGCTACCTTAAGTGTTTCCCCTTGATCCTTATTGATTGTCATCCCAAATGCTATTTTTAGAGGAAAAAGAAATCTTTTGAATTAAAAAGGCCAATACGTCTGTATTATCGGAATGCATGGAATTAAAACACTTTCTCCTTTTGCTATTCCAATCATAATAGTGGCTCTTACAAAATTTCACCACAGGTGTGTAATTTGTAATCGCGTGCTGTTGCACAGTTTTGGCACATCAAGATTACACATTAATAGCACCACAACACCAACTTTTAACCTCAGCTTATGGGAAGGCACTCCTGACAATTCCAAAAAGTTAATGAAGTCTACAGGGTATGAGGTGACTTGTTCAGTGTCCATAACATTATCCACCGGCATATACTCTACAATATCTCCTTCGACTTGTGAAATAATTTTTTCATTCATCTGTCCTAAAGTTTCATTAGTTGGTGCCAAAATTGCCCTTTGATACAACCATTCTTTATTCCCCGTATTAGGTTGCAGTTGAGAATAAACCTTGCTTATCAGAGCTGCATTGTGATTAATTGGTATTTTTCATACTGATGAGGTAAAATTAAAGCTGCACTGTGATTGGTTGCTATGGACAACACAGATTTTCTTTAAAATCTCAATCAATGTTAGCCCCTTAGTGACGCCCCATTGCCTTTTTACGTCCTAGCTAAAAGAGCTTTAATCCTCAGGGACCTATAAATATGATTCCCCTAAGGACTAAAGACCCGTGGGCTGAGGACGTGACAGCTCCATGCTGTCAGTTCTCGGAGGTAGCCTAAAACCTGGAGCTGTCTTGGGGGGCTGGGATATCCAACCCCTGGTCATGCAAATGGCGCTATCACGGATTATATCCATGAGTGAGAATGAAATTGCATACCTAAAGCCCCTGGATTTATCCGGGGACCTTATCCCAGCTTCTGCGTACGTGCCGTCACTAAAAAGGCGGACACATGTGCAAAAGCCGTGGATTGCCCGGATAATTTATAATCTCCCTGCTTCTCATTACAAAACGCAGTCAAGAGCCTGGAGATTTCACGGGAAAGGAAGGGGTGGCATGGTACGCAGTCCATGGTCATGGGATCACCACTATCCAATGGATAATGGCGATCACGTAAAAGTAAAAAAAAGTTAAAATTTCACCTCTTTTCACAGATCCGATTCATGAGAGGAGGGGAAATTACAAACCTAGGTCCTCAGTTGATGTCCCCTGATAGGATGTTTATCCGCAGACCTTTCCCCATCTTCGGTGCATGCGCCCGTTGGCAAAATGGCGGATGTAAGTGCAAAACCGGGGGAGGGCCTGGGAAATTGAAAATCTCCTTGCTCCTGGCTACTAAAGGTAGCTGAGAGCTTGGAGCAGTGACTGAGGACTGCAGTGTCAGCGGTCTCCGGTCACATGATCACCGTTATCCAACGGACAATGATGATCATGTAAAAGCTAAATGCAGTTGAACTTCAATGCTCCTTTTGGTTTGGGTCCTGTTGTGCATACAGACATAAGATTACGACCACAACGTGTATGCTTCTGAACACGGGAAAAACAGGAATATCCATTTTGGGATGAAAGTCTTCATTCATCTGTGTGCTGTACAAAAAAATCGGTTTTTAGAATGACAGAATTGGAAGAAAAAAAAAAATCGTAATTTTTTTTCCTTCTGCTTTGCTTAGATTCATTTAAAAACTGTGGAGTCAAAATATGCAGTACACCCCCAGATGAATTCACTAAGGGGTCCAGTTTTCAAAATGGATAATTTGTGGGAGTTCTCTATTGTTTTGGCCGCCCAAGGGCTCTAAAAGTGGGTAATGGGACCTAAAACACCTTCAAGCAAAATGTTCTGAGCCACCCACTACTCCTTTCATTTTGGGCCACGTTACACTTAAAAAATATGAAATCAGGGCACAATGGGTATGTTTCTGAATACATGACAAATTGGGGTATCCATTTTGGGGTGTAAATCCTCATTTTCATGCGCACTATAGAAAAAAATATGTCTTTAAAATGACATATTAGCAAAAATATGAAATTTTATTTTTCTCCTCTAAATTGCATTAATTCCTGAAAAAAAATTGTGGGGTCAAAATACTCATGACCCCCCTCAGTTAATATATTAAGGGGTGTAGTTTTTAAAATGGGGTCATTTGTGGGGGTGTCTATTATTCTGACACCTATGAGCCTTTGCAATCTTGGTTTGGTGTAGGAAAGGAAAATGTTCCTCAAAATGTTGAAAAGTAATGTTAAATTTGTACATCTCCTAAATGGTTAAAAGCTTTTCAAATGTGCGCCCAGAATAAAGTAAACAGATGGAAATATATATCTTATCAAACATTTTTACAGTATGTTTTCACATATTTGAGATAGCATTTTTCCCCAAATTTTCCCAATTTTGGCACTTTTAATAAATATTCACAAATTATATTGGACTATTTTTATCACCGAAATGAAGTACAATATGTGGCGAAAAAACAATGTCAGAATCACTTGGACATGCAAAACCTTTACGGAGTTAGGGTGGCTTCAATGAGCGTGTTTTTGCGCGAACATAGGTTCGCACATAGGTGCGCACCCATGTACTTGCAAAAACATGTGTGAATGCAGGTCCATGCATTGTTTTCAATGGAGCTGCGGCTACTGCCGACAGCTCCATTGAAAACAATGGTCTGCCGGCCCCCTGCATTCTTTACCCCTGTAAAGCACGGACATGTGCACACACCATAGAGAATGCAATGTTGCAAATACAAGCATGTTTTTGTGCGTGCGTATGGTTTTTCTCCTGCCTAACTGACTGCTCATTTAATGTATCCTTTGCTGGCTCTACCTCCTCTTCCCCTTGATGTTGGGATCCCCCAGACCTTGGTCCTTGGCCCCCTCCTCTTCTCCATCTACACATTCCTTATTGGAAAAACGATCAGGAGATTTGGCTATCAGTACCATCTCTATACTGACGACACCCAGTTATACACCTCTTCCCATGACATCACAGCACCATTCCTTCAGAATGCCACCATAAATACGATGTTAGGACAGCGCTCCACTATTGTTAATCTAAACAGTTGTAGTAGGGAAAAAATGGAAGAGGGATTTACCCGGTGACTAATGGAGATCCCATGTGGGATAATCCACTAACACCTCCAAATCCCGGCAGGCGTTTAAACAGTATGAGATGTGAGCTCCTCTTGTCGTTCCTCCTATCCTGTTATCCAGAAGAGCTGCTAGGTGATTGTGTTCTCTGTAGTGAGACGGACCCAAGTTACAAAGACTTAAATAAACAAAAAGTGAAAAAACCTCAGCGCTCGATGAAGGAAGGACGTCCGGATAAGTCCATAATATGTCCACAAACTTTTATCCAAAATGCAAAGCGTTTCACTACTATACCACGACTTTTTCAAGCATAAAACATCATGATTAAAGTCACGATATAGCAACGAAACACATTGCATTTTGGATTAAAAGTTTGTGGACATATTATAGAGTTATCCAGACGTCCTTCCTTCATCGAGCGCTGAGGTTTTTTTCCTTTTGTTTATTGGAGTCACAATGCCACCGAATGTCCGTCCACTGTCTCTAACATCAAGTCTTCTCTCTATCTAAAACTGAACCTCTCAAAAACTGACCTACTTGTGTTTCCCCCTCTGCAAACTGACCTCATCTTGACATCTCCATCTCAGTATGTGGCGTCACCATAACTCCCAGACAGCACCATAACTCCCGCTGTCTTGGGGTCATATTCGACTCTGATCTCTCCTTTACTTCCTATATCCAATCTCTCGCCCGAACATGTCACCTGCACCTCAAGAACACCGCAAGAATCCGCTCTTTTCTCACTGTAGACACGCTAAAAACACTCACCGTTGCCCTCATCCACTCTCGGCTTGATTATTGCAATTTCCTGCTGATCAGCCTTCCCCGCACCAGACTCTCCCCTCTCCAATCCATCCTGAATGTGGCAGCCAGGCTGATCTTCCTGTCCAGCAGACAACTCTGCCCTGTGCCAGTCATTGCACTGCTGCCTATCAAATACAGAATTTAATTCAAACTCACTACTGTCATCCACAAAGCACTGCACAGCACCGCACTGCCATATATTGCATCTCTCATGTCAATCCACCACCCAGCCCACACCCTCCGCTCTGCTAATGAAATCAGATTAAGCGACCCTCTAACACAAACCTCTCATTTCCACCTCAAAGACTTCTCCAGAGCAGCAACTGTCCTCTGAAACGCGCTACCCCAATTATCCAGGCAATCCCTAACACATAATTTCAGGCGTGCTCTAAAAACACTTCAGGGAGGCATACCACATCTCCTCTCACAATACCCTACTTTACTCCGCCTGTCCTACTGATTGCAATCCCTGCTAGCTGCAATCGACCCCCCTCTGCAGTCATACGGATTTGGCCACTATATGGTTCAATTTGACCATAGTGTATGTGTATAGCATCCCATACTCATCACCTCCCCATACATTGCACTTCTCCAGCCCTTCTGTATTACCCCATTATTTGTAGCATGTAAGCTCATTGGAGCAGGACCATCACCTCTATTGTTTCCATCAACTGATTACTAGATGTAACTGTGGTCTTCTTACTGTTTTTATTATTATTAATGTGTCTTTCATTCAAGTTTTAATCCTGAGCAATGCCAGGTATCCCTGCTAGTTTAATAATCACATATGTGCAGCAATGATGTCTGCCCTCACGTGTCTGCTCATTTGGGGAGGCCTAGCTTATGATGTGCACCCCATTTCCCTCCATTCGCACTTAATAATCACATATGTGCGGCAACAAAGTCTGCCCATACGTGTCTGCTGTTTGTGTACATATAGCTAATGATGTGCACCCACTTACCCTCCACCTCGCTCCACAGTGCGGCAGTGGAGCGGAGATGCGCCTGCGCATCACCAAATAAACTTGTCTTGTCGCGCTCCCTAGATTTTCGGGATAAAACATAGCCTATGTCCTTCCTCAGGATGCAAGCTATCTCCCTGCCAAATTTCATCCAAAATTCTTCAGGGCTCAGTCACACGGGCACATCGACGCTCGTGTTACTGCAGGAGGAAGACGGATGTACCTCAAGATGGACGTCTCTGTGCAGCGCCGGGAGAAAGAACATGTGACCAGCTTCATTGCCGGTCATCTGTTCTTTCTTCAGCGCTGCGGGAGTCGTCCGTCTTGAAGTACAGCCGTCTTCTTCCTGCAGGAAGGGCTCAGTCACACGGGCGCATCGGCAACTGTGTACGGGTGCCGATGCACCCGTGTGACTGAGCCCTCAGCGGTTCAGCCATGAATAGGTAACAGACAGACAGAGTTACGTTTGCATTTATAATATTAGTATGGATTCCTATGTAGCAATGTACACTTAATGCTGATGTAGAATGTGAATGTATAAAGTCATTTTCCTTCACAATGTTTAATGTAGATAATGTTGGTTTCTTCCTCTTTATTCACGATTGGGCTATTGTAAAACTATCTAGTCTCTAGTTATTTTCAAACTCTGCAGTAAAAATTCCAGTTAAAAAAAAAAAGATTAATATCTAATAGCTACACAGTAACATAGTATGCTAAGCTGAAAAAAGATATGTCCATCTAGTTCAGCCTAGCCCCCCCAGTGTTGATTCAGAGGAAGGCAATGAAATCCTAATGAGGTAGAAGCCAATTCTCTTCATTTAAGGGAAAAAAAAATTCTGTCAATCAGCATAATTCCTGGATCAACAACCCAATCAAAAACTATTTAATAGATTTGCTTTCTCCTCATGACCCTCTAAAAAACTTTTCTCACTTATTTTCTTATTTTTCTTTAGTCCCCATGGGGGACGTGAATTAGCAATTGTCTGATTACAGACACTCTATTAAGTTCTGCCATAAACATGGCTTAAAGGTTGTCCAGTTACTGGACATCATCCCTTCAATAGCACTCACCGGATATATTACACTTACATCCAAATCTGTAACAGCTCCTCACCTATCATGCACCATTTATGTGACCAGTATTTTCCTACATGGCAGAGGGACTTTTTGGTACCCCTTAAGAACTAGGGTCTAATTATGACTGCTACCTTTACATACCCTATAGCTATGCCCTTGATGGGCATTCAGCAGCTAAAGACAGCAGCAGGAGACCAGATGCAGAGGTCTTACGTCTAGCCAGAGGTGAGAAACAGGTCAGCATCATCCAGCAAGGGATGCCTCACTGTAAACCAAAAGAAACTCCATTCCTCCCCTCTCAACCTACAAAAATGAACTTTTTGCTTTACTTTGATTGATTGTTATACATGTAATCAGGTAAGTGGTGCTATGACACGGTGGTGACAAAGGAGGTGGAGGCAGCACTTACACAAAAACTTATGCAAAAACAAAAAGTTACTAGAATAGAAATAATACTTTCACTTTATAAAAGCGCACAAACAGTTAAACATTGCACTATAACTGTTGTGCTATAACATTAAAAAATGGCGCTTACCAATTGCATACATCGTTACATCTTGTCCCGAATTGGGCAACAGCGAGTCACTAATTACTGCAATTGTCCATTGTCCATTACAAACTCTTTTTTCATATAGCCAATACCTGTTTTCACCCCGTAGGGGCTGCATGTCTTGTGTGAGACGCACATCATCATAGATGTCGCACTATAAGCATTCAAGTTGTGCATCCACTTTACCACAGGTCTCTCTGGCTACGAATGCTTTCCCGCTACACTTACAACATCAGGAAGTTTAATGTGGCCTCACAAACATAACACAGTGTATTAAAGCAGTAACCCATGGTTTACTACACACAATAAGAAAATAACAGGGGAAAGCGGGCACCACTCACTCCCCTTACATATATACCAATCTTCAAACTCTAAATACAAGCCAACTGAATGCAAGCCTATGCTGTCATGTAAGCACTTATCTCCAGTCGGTGCTAACATGCTAAATGTGCTTAAGCTTAATTGACATTTGGCAACATTGTAACTTTTGTATCTAGCTGTGTTGCCTGTCAAGTAGTCTGCAACAATTCTCAACAGTGTCCTCCTGTGATATTGCTTTCCCTCCGCATATGCCACAATATATAGCCTACTGGATGCAGATTTCTCCAAGTTCTATAAAACTATTTTTGAAGTTCAAATGCAAAAAAATTGAACATTTTGCAAGACGGGAAGCAAACTTTTATTGACTTATGTTCGAGGCTCAGGATCCCACACTGAGTATCTGCAGTTTGAATTTTGACAGTATTGTATGTAAACTAAGCTCTGAATCATTCATTTTTCCTGAACATCTGTCATCAGATGTCAGTGCTGTCTCAACATTTGTTAACATATCTGGATATTGATGTGGAACACTTTTGATTTGACCTCTGTATGTCTAGAAACGTAAGTGAAATGATTAGTCACATTAGCATTTTTCTAGCTATGACTTTTGATGTTTACATTTAGATAATTGTCTTTTCCTTCTAGGAACTGAATGTAGCGTTGAGTGTATAGCGAGTGCTCACAATATGTTTCTATTCAAACATCTCTTAAACAAAAGCATTTGTATCAATCATTGTCTTGCATAAATCACAACATGCTGTATATGACTAGAAAAGACTCAAATCCAGATTCTGTTGGCAAAAGTTTGAGAACAGAGAACGCTGCAGAGAATTACCAGAGAAACTGATTATATGGCATCAGTATCTTGGGAGAGCTGATATATGTATTATTGATTGTGTTAATGAAATCCCGTAATATAATTCATAGGTTTTAAATACGTCAAGCCTTTAAAGGGGTTGTACCAAGATTGACAAAAATCAATCTCGGTGCAGCCCATTTAACAAAGTATTGTTACAATGTATTTTTCCCCTTCCAGATTTTCTGAATTACTGCATATTTATCAACTGCATGGATTTGGGCTTTTAAGTAATATTAGAAAAAGAGACCCTCTGAATTTGTGTAAGGACTTAGTCACACGGGTGCATCGGCACCCGTACACGGGCGCCGATGCGCCTGTGTGACTAAGCCCTTATTGCAGGAAGAAGACAGCCGTACTTCAAGACGGTCACAAGTTCTTTCTCCCGGCACTGCAGAGAGACGTCCATCCTGAAGTGCGGCCGTCCTCTCCCTGCAGTAACACGGGTGATGCGCCCGTGTGACTAAGCCCTAAGGTGGAACTCTAGGCTTTCCCTTACTGAGGCCTATTTGACTCAATATGAGGGCTCTTTCACATGGGCGCTGTCCTCCCACAGTGTAGCGGCATGCATGTCGCGCGTCTACACTGCTCTAAAGATCGCGTGAATGGGCTAATTCAAGCTACTTGAAATAGCCCGTTCACACGATCCCAGGTGCGGGCTGCATGGTTGCAAGGAATGTATGGAAAACATGCAGCAATGAAAGGACAGGTCCTATCTTTGCGCGCACCACGGAGCCGACATGCAACTTTGCACTCACATGTCCTATCATTGTTAGATGTGCGGATTCCACGCATCTGATAATTGTCCATGTGAACGTTTCTATAGGAAACCATTGGTTCCTATAGAAGCACTTTCTGTGCGCAGCTTTCATATGTGCCACAGCACCCATGTGAAAGAGCCCTATGTGTGGCAGTTACTAGATACTCTTTTTTTTCTCATTGGTAATTTAGCTGTTTGTAAATTATAATAATTCGATCCTCACTGTAAAAAATGATCTGAAGATGCGCTGATTTCCTGGTGACTTTGTGCTGAGCAGTTAATCTGGCCACATAGAGCTGCAGTATAAAGTATGGGGGAGAGACTTTCAGTTTAAGTCTCTGGTAAGGCATTAGGTATGGTTCAGACTTCCCCGGACTTTCTCTGCAAATGACCGTGAAGTAACTGATCATAGTTGTTCCCTTATAAAACAATATCTAAAACAGTCATTAGAATAGTGGTCTACATATTATTTTAGACCTCAGCTTGATTTAAATTTACAGAAGCCGCATTATGCAGAGCCCTCTTAACCCATGGGAAACAAGTCGGTTATCTTAAATTTAAAAGCTTTTAACATTGTTAGCAACTATGGAATCAATGGGCTGCTTGGTAAATACATGAATCATATTGGTCCTCCAGGAGCAAAGACACTTTTTCATGATGCTCTGTTCCAGCAAAGGCTACTTGCTCACCGGCTGTTTTTAGGTTCGACTTTCAGACCAAAAAATCAGTCTGAAAATTAGATGGTAATAGCACCAATTCATTTGAATGGGTGAATGCCCACAGGCTTTTTTTAAAACTTGGACTGATAGTCCAAGTAATTTGGAGCATGTCCTATTCTCCTTCGAGCTTCGGATGAGAATAGCACAAGTCAATGCACTGTGTTCAGCACACGGATGGGATGTCCGAGTGTTGTCCGATGTGAGTTGTGCCCTAGAATCTCGGGTGCAACTTTTTAATCGCCCATGTGCAAGTAGATTTATAAAGAGGGACAAGAATTTAGCTGATCTGTGTGTGAATTCCTCTATAGCTGATTTGCTATAGATTTTGCAGTGGATTTTGATGCCAAATGCAGTAATTTAATCTCTTCAACTTGAATTCAATTAAAAAGGTGAAATTTGCTGTAGATCTGCACCAGATCATGAACAAAATCCACAGCAAATCAGCTACATGGGAATGTATCCTTAAATCCATACAGCAGTTTAAGGTGTTGCAATGAACCCATGAACTATTTCTGTTTCTGTGCCAGCTACTTCGCAGTTGAAGACCCATGCTACTTAGAGGACATCTGCTTTCATACAGTGCAATAAAAATATGCCTTATATGGTGTAGTCTATATTTGCTTTAGAAAACATTTCTCAGCTACTGGAGATGTTCGTACAGCAGCCATGTTGATCCTTTAGCCTATGAGAGACTCCCAGGCCTAACTCCAGTATTTGCTTGAGGCAGACCAAGAATTTTGATTAGAGGTAAAGTTAAAACTGCAAAAAAGCAAGGAGCACTTAGGTGAAATTGAACACTACTGCTTATCCACTCTCATAAACTTTTAATATCAATTAAAATAAATGGATATGAAAGCTGAGATGTTGGATTAGATCTGATGTGACCATGGACAAGGCTCCATATTTATCAATGTGCTAAATAGGAGTTGGTTATTTGGCTCTCTGTGGTTACGCTGTACATCATTAAACCACTAAGGGCATTATATGGGATAATGCAGTGCAGTTTCTCACAGTGGTTAATGGAAACTACTTTTAGCAATTTACTTCAGGAATCACACATAACAATTTTATGTTGGCATCTATAGGAAAGTTTCCCATTATCAGGTATTTTATTTCACTCAAGTTACTGTCACATTGTAAAGGTTCTGTACTCAGTAAAATCAAACTTAGAAACATGGATCTCCTCACTGATATCCAACTGTCACTTGACAAAAAAATCTAGTAGGCTTTAAAAGAATTTCTGACACTTGTATAGATTGTGCAATTTACTTTCCATACATTCATCTATTTTAATCCTAATGTCAATGAAGGTCGTTCTTTTAAAGTTGGTTCTCTTTAAGGTCTTGATACAAGTATACTATTTAATGAGTCTTAGGAAACTTTTGGCCATACAAAAATGGCAGTATAATCGCATTGAGCATAACCGCAATGTCTCACTATAGATAAAAAGTTGCAAATAAATTCTTAAATAGCATGCTTTATTTTCAAGTTACGTGTTTGCACTTTAAAGATTGTTTGACCAAAAGTCATTGGGAAGTGCTAAACTTATTTTTCAGTTACCACTTCAATAACACTACACTAATATTTCTTAGAATCTTCCTAAATGATGTCAAAACTGCAGATCCTTTGGAGTTTTCCTAGTAAGTACAATAAGACCTTGAAAGTGATGAACATTTTGAATAAATTTGCTTTTGGGTTGTAATCCATTTATATATGTGATTCACAATAAGGACAGTGACTAATGATTGATGAATGCTGACAATATCTGTACAGCTCTGCAGAATATGATGGTGATATATAAGCAACAGGGAATGAATATGTCTTAATCATTTTTAACATCTAGAAAAAACAAAAAGCGCCTCGTGTAATCCCGCTGACAATTTAGAAAAGCCCAAAAGCAGTACTGCTCACCTAAGAAACTGTGAGACAGACAGTGCTGTGTGCACTCGTGACAGCTGGTACTGCTCTGCACACATTGGCGTCTGGTACTAAATATATGTGACGGATACCAGGGAACAAAGTATATAATATCTTTATTTAGCAAGATGCTATGTTTTTGTACCTAACCATGATACCCCATTGAACCCAGGACCCCAGTGTTGCAGGGCACTGAGCCAGCATGATGCTCAATCTTACTACCAAGATCAGCAGTAACCATGGCTAGGTACAATGAATGTATTTCAATCAATTAATTAATAAGATTACAATTTTTTTTTCTTTCTTTTTGTACTGAAAGGGGTAATTAGGCAAATAAATATAATGTAGTATAATCTATTCCAGTAGTTGTGGCTGCTAAAACATGATTAAACAAGATATATACTCAGCAACAGGAAACGTAAATTCTTAGCAAAGTACAAAGTACCAGAGAAGATTGTTTTTATCGTATGTACAGATTCAAAATGGCTGAGAGACTTTTTATGATCCATTGTAGTATATGAATTTAATGAAGAAAAGACTGCTGACTTATGTTGTGGGGTATTAGTTTTATTTGTTTGGGGATATATATATATATACACTACCGTTCAAAAGTTTGGGGTCACCCAAACAATTTTGTGTTTTCCATGAAAAGTCACACTTATTCACCACCATGCATTGTGAAATGAATAGATAATAGAGTCAAGACATTGACAAGGTTAGAAATAATGATTTGTATTTGAAATAACATTGTTTTTACATCAAACTTTGCTTTCGTCAAAGAATCCTCCTTTTGCAGCAATTACAGCATTGCACACCTTTGACATTCTAGTTGTTAATTTGTTGAGGTAAGCTTGAGAAATTGCACCCCACGCTTCTAGAAGCATCTCCCACAAGTTGGATTGGTTGGATGGGCACTTCTGGCGTACCATACGGTCAAGCTGCTCCCACAACAGCTCAATGGGGTTCAGATCTGGTGACTGCGCTGGCCACTCCATTACCGATAGAATACCAGCTGCCTGCTTCTGCTGTAAATAGTTCTTGCACAATTTGTGTGTTTAGGGTCATTGTCCTGTTGTAGGATGAAATTGGTTCCAATCAAGCGCTGTCCACTGGGTATGGCATGGCGTTGCAAAATGGAGTGATAGCCTTCCTTATTCAGAATCCCTTTTACCCTGTACAAATCTCCCACCTTACCAGCACCAAAGCAACCCCAGACCATCACATTACCTCCACCATGCTTAACAGTTGCCGTCAGGCATTCTTCCAGCATCTTTTCATTTGTTCTGCGTCTCACAAACGTTCTTCTTTGTGATCCAAACACCTCAAACTTGGATTCATCCGTACACAACACTTTTTTCCAGTCTTCCTCTGTCCAATGTCTGTGTTCTTTTGCCCATCTTAATCTTTTTCTTTTATTGGCCAGTCTCAGATATGGCTTTTTCTTTGCCACTCTGCCCTGAAGCCCAAAATCCCGCAGCCGCCTCTTCACTGTAGATGTTGACACTGGTGTTTTGCGGGTACTATTTAATGAAGGCGTCTGTTTCTCAAACTAGAGACTCTAATGTGCTTATCTTCTTGCTTAGTTGTGCAACGCGGCCTCCCACTTCTTTTTCTACTCTGGTTAGAGCCTGTTTGTGCTGTCCTCTGAAGGGAGTAGTACACACCGTTGTAGGAAATCTTCAATTTCTTAGCAATTTCTCGCATGGAATAGCCTTCATTTCTAAGAACAAGAATAGACTGTCGAGTTTCAGATGAAAGTTCTCTTTTTCTGGCCATTTTGAGCGTTTAATTGGCCCCACAAATGTGATGCTCCAGAAACTCAATCTGCTCACAGGAAGGTCAGTTTTGTAGCTTCTGTAACAAGCTAGACTGTTTTCAGATGTGTGAACATGATTGCACAAGGGTTTTCTAATCATCAATTAGCCTTCTGAGCCAATGAGCAAACACATTGTACCATTAGAACTCTGGAGTGATAGTTGCTGGAAATGGGCCTCTATACACCTTTGTAGATATTGCACAAAAAACCAGACATTTGCAGCTAGAATAGTCATTTACCACATTAGCAATGTATATAGTGCATTTGTTTAAAGTTAGGACTAGTTTAAAGTTATCTTCATTGAAAAGTACAGTGCTTTTCCTTCAAAAATAAGGACATTTCAATGTGACCCCAAACTTTTGAACGGTAGTGTATATATATATATATATATATATATATATATATATATATATATATATATATATATATATATATATGTGTGTGTGTGTATAAAAATATTTCTTATGGCTGATTTTGTAAAAACAGTCTTTCTATTGGTAAGATATTTAATGTATGTTTTTATGAACTATGTTAAAGGGTTTTTCCAAGCAAATACCATTGATGACCCATCCTCAGGATGGATCATTAATAGTTGATCGCCTGGGTTCAGCTGTTTGGGATCCTTAGCAATCAGCTGATCATCTGGCCCACTATCAGTGTAGCAGGGCCAGATGTCATCATCGGGGTTGGAGCAGAAAATCTCAGAGGCGGCTTCATTCCCATTAAAAGCATCGGAGTTGGATCTGGGTCAAGCCAGAAGTGTAATAGGTGGCTTTGTTCACTTTGATTTCACCGGGGCAGATGATCAGCTGATCACCAGGAATCCTGAGCCGTGGATTCCCTGTGATCAACTTTTGATGAATTATTCTGAGGATAGGTCAGTAGTAGTATTTGTCCGCAGAAACCATTTATCTTCATTGAAGTGTGATAGCCTATGACCAGTTTATGTGAAATTTTATCTGTGGACCTGTGGTGCACTAGTGTACTGTATTCCTATAAGAAACAGCTCTATCCAATGCATATCTTTTTGTCCATATTCTATCAAGTCTGTTTGCTGATCCCAGCCTGAAAATTGGAAATGCTATGGAGAGTCAGCAGGTCTCCTGCAGTAAGTTTGCAGTCTCTCAGAGGTGTTGTACCTGTAGAAGCGCAACCAGAAAATGTGAGCTACTAACAATCTGCTACCATCTAATATTGGAAACTGGTATATATAGTACTTCCTCTGCTCTCTCTTTTACTGTATGGAACTTTTGGCTGAATGGACACAAATTCCCACAAACACACTTCAGAATGTTGTGGAAATCCTTCCCTATAGGTTCGAAGTATTACGATACTGCTCCGTCACGACTGGAATCCAGTTGCCTGGAAAAGGTGAGCTGAGCGCAGTTCAGATTGTTAGTAGATAGCTTTTCAGAGAGACAGTGATACCATGCGGCGGTTGCTGGTCCTCCCGGAGCGGCGGTGTGCAGGGTCCCACGGTTGGGGCGCGTCCCCCCAGCTTGTTGTCCGGCTGCTGGGGGTGCGGGTGCCTGGCCGGCGTGGACAGTGCTGTGCTGGTGGCGCGCGGGACCATGCACACGCGCACCTGTGAGTGCGGCTGTCATGCACGAGATCCCTTTTGGTGTGTTCTGTTGGGAGTTGGCTGTCTCCTTCTCTCCACCCCTGGGTTGAGGCTTTTGTTTAAAGGTCGGGCAGAGACTTGCAATCACTGCCAGTTATTGGTTTACCTCAGTGTGCTAGCTAGTCTGTCTCTGTTGGTCTCCTGCTCCTGTCAGCTTGTCTGCTATAATTGCTATTATCCGCCAGGCTTTACCATCTGCCTCAGTTCAGCTTAGTATTGTTCGTGTTAGTTACATCTGCCTTTTCTGCCGGTGTTCTACCCTTTCCATCCTGGTACACCAGCGTCCCTTTTTCAGTCCCTAGTGAGAGTAGGGACCGCCGCCCAGTTGCCCGCCTAGGGTTAGCCAGGAGTGGAAGCAAGCAGGCAGGGACAGGGGTTGTGGGTGAGATCTAGGGCACCCGGGCTGGCGTAACAAGGGTAGTATACCGTAACATAATAACTGGCCCTTAAAATTGCTCTCCAATAGAGGCCAAGAGTACCCTCCCAAGTCAGTTGCAGGATTTAGTGGACATGATCCAAGACCTGTCCGGTCATATGGTGGCCCAGGAGCAGCGGGAGTTAGTGCATGTTTCTGCCATCCCTTCTATTCCTGAGCCCAAGTGTCTTCTTCCTGAGGTATTTTCAGGGGAGAGGAGCAAGTTTTTTGTTTTTCAGCAGGCATGTAGATTGTATTTTCAGATGTGGCCCCACTCCTCCAGCTCAGAATCCCAGAAAGTTGGATTGTTTATATCCTTACTTCGGGGTTCCCCTCAGACATTGGCCTATTCCGTACCCGAGAGTTCGGCTTGCCTGCAGTCAGTTGATATTTTTTTTCAGAACTTGGAGGTATTTTTGATGAGCCGCACCGTGCGGGGTTGGCGGTATCTCATTTATGTGTCTCTACGTCAGGGGCAGCAGTGGGTAGAGGACTATTGCTCTAAATTTAGACTGTATGCAGGTAAAACCTCTTGGAACGATAATGCCCTTAAAGATGTGTTTTTGTTGGGTCTTTCTGACGCTGTCAAGGATCTACTCATTTCTCATCCCGCTCCCGTGACACTCAATGATGCGATGGAATTGGCAGTTAAAGCAGACAGAAGGCTGAGATCTAGAAAAGAGGAATGCAGGCCCGTAAGGCTAGGGAATCCAGCAGACCCGCACCCACTTCTCCCATGCCAACTTCTGGTGCCGAGCCTATGGAAGTAGACCAGCTAAGTCCCGAAGAACGGCGATGGTTCCGGATGATTCATCGTCCCTGCCTCTATTGTGGGAAAGCCGAACATCGTGTAGTGACCTGTCCTCAGAAGTGTCTACAACATCAATCCGAAATGACAGAAAACTTCAGATCCTAAGTGATTTTTGGGAGGATCGCCTAGGATTACAGGTACTCCCTAAGTTGTTGGTGCCTTGTCAGATTGGCTTCCGGAATTTCACTTGGTCCGGTCAAACTTTTATTGATTCGGGTGCTGCTACCAATTTGATTAGTTTAAGCTTTGTCAGAACTCTGATGACTGAATTCTTGGTGTTAAAGATTCCCATACACTTCCATAGTATTGATTCTACCCCTCTGTCTGCAGGTGTTGTACAATGGAGGATTCCCATTTTACAGTTCACTGTGGGTGTTCTCCATTCTGAGAATCTGTCGTTCTTGGTAATGGAAAAGGATGTCCATCGATGTAGTGCTTGGTATGCCCTGGTTGGCACTGCACAATCCCCGATTTGATTGGTCCACTCTGCAATTGACACCTTGGGGGTTCTCCTGTCATAGTCACTTACCTACTATATCCATGTGTTTAGCAGATACCATACTTATATTCCTGAGTATGTGTCTGATTTTCATGACGTATTTTCCAAGAAACTGTCTGAGACTTTGCCTCCCCATAGGGAGTGGGACTGTGGTATTGATTTAATCCCCGACAGTCCCATAAGTCCTATATCTCAGAGTCTCTGGCCAAACGACATATCAGGCCTAGGTCCCCCGCCGGGGCAGGTCTTTTCTTTGTAGAGAAAAAGGATGTGACATTGAGACCTTGTGTGGATTATCGGGCTTTGAATAAAATTACAGTGAAGAACCAGTGCTCCTTGCCCCTGATTCCTGATTTATTGAATCAGGTGGTAGGGGCCCACTGGTTTTCCAAATTGGACTTAAGGGGGGCTTACAATTTAATTCACCTCCGAAAGGGAGATGAGTGGAAGACCGCGTTCAACACCTCATTCGGACATTTTGAATGTCTAGTCGTGCCCTTTGGACTTTGTAATGTTCCAGGGGTTTATGAACGTGGTCTTCCACGACTTCCTGGGGCTATTTTGGGCCATATATCTCGATGACATTCTGTTGTATTCCCCAGAGTGGGATTCACATGTGCGGCACCTGAGGATGGTTCTGACCCGTTTGCGTGAGTACCAACTTTTTGTCAAGTTGGAGAAATGCATTTTTGGTACTAAACAAGTGTCTTTCCTTGGTTATGTGATTTTACTTACGGAGATTCAAATGGAGTCTGATAAAGTGGCAGCAATCTCCCAATGAGTCAGACCAGATAACCTGAAAGCTCTCCAGCGGTTTTTAGCTTTCACAAATTTTTACCGTAAAATCATTAAGAATTATTCTGTTATTGCTCAACCCCTGACCGATCTTACCAAGAAGGGTGCCAACTTGGTAAGATGGTCGCCAGAGGCCCTAGAGGCTTTTAGTCATCTCAAAAGGGCATTTACTGCTGCCCCGGTGCTAGTACAGCCTGATGCGTGGTAACCGTTCTTCATTGAGGTTGATGCATCTGAGGTGGGCGGCTGGGGCTGTATTGTCTCAGGAAGTTAGTGGGAGATCTAGGTATAGCCTATGTGCATTCTTCTTGCGGAAGTTTAGTTTGGCGCAACGTAACTGCGACGTGGGTAATCGTGAGTTATTGGCAATTAAGTGGTCTCTAGAAGAGTGGCATCACCATCTTGAAGGGGCAAGGCATCCCATTACCGTGTATACTGATCATAAAAACTTGGTACATCTCGCCAACACTAAGAAACTCGCAGCTCGTCAGGCCAGGTGGGCGTTGTTTTTCACCATGTTTAACCTCGTCGTTACATATATTCCAGGGGAGAAGAATGTGAAGGCAGACGCCCTCTCATGGAGTTTCAGTTCGCTGGAAAGTGAGACAGTGGCTCCCGAGAATATCTTGGCACCTGGGGTGGTGGTGGCAGCTGTAGAATCTGATCTCGTTCCTCATCTTCGTGTTGGTTATTAACATCTGCCTTTTCTGTTGATGTTCTAACCTTTCCCTCCTGGTACGCCAGAGTCCCTTTTTCGTTCCCTAGTGAGAGTAGGGACCACCGCCCAGTTGCCCGCCTGGGGTTAGCTAGGAGTGAAGCCAAGCAGGCAGGGACAGGGGCTGTGGGTGAGATCTAGGGCACCCGGGCTGGCATATCAAGGGTAGTATACCATAACAGACAGCTTGTGAGGAACACAATCTGGTAAGTGATCCACGAGAATATGAGAACAGGTAAAAAGAGTTCCCTATGACACGGGAAAGGAGCTAGGCACAAGAACATTTAAGAAAGGTTTAGGCTTTTAATGAAAACTTAAACTTTTTTCCATTACTTAAAATTGCTTCTCAAACTTTCTACTTCCTGGTTACTCCTGACCAGGACCTGTGACTGTTATATCCAATCACTGGCCACAGCAGTGACAACCTTCTATAGCCAGGGATTGGCTGTAGCAACTAGGAAATACTAGGAGTGTTTGTGAAGGCATTTTAAGTAAAGGAAAAACCCCTGTAAGTGGGCCCAAACAGGAAACAAGAGGGCTTCTGAAAAAGGCAATATCAACACTCTAAACAGCAATTTTAGAGAAAAACAACAGCCTCTAGTGGCAAGGAGTAAAAGTACAATGTAATTTAAAAATGTAAAATAGTGGCCACTAGTGGTAAATTCCTGGAAAGACAACAGAACTCTGATAAGAGGCTTTAGCTTAGCCCTATATTAATGATCATAGTTTTGGAATGAAATGTTCAACAAACTCATATATGTAGCTGTGATGGTCAGGTGTCCACATACTGTATATTTGGTCATTTAGAATAGGTGCAGTATTTGTGGAAAATCACTTGAAACACCTTGACTACATCTCTGTTGGACTAACTGAATATGTTTTTAAAACTAATTAGCCATACCATGCACAGTAATAATAAGAGTAAATAGTTTTGTATTTGATTATTTTTGAGCTTTTTGAGACCTCTTTGTGGGAATTTGCTTTTTAACTGTGACATTAAAATGGCTTTTCTTATTTATCACTGACAAAAATGTCTAATTCACTGTGAGTCAATGTTGTTAAACAATAAAACATGGCAAAGTAGAGGTGGGTGGTGTGAATACTTTTTATTGATATTGTAAATCTGTTATACAATCTACATAAACTAAAGTGAAATATTATAGCTTGTTCAACTTTCTCCAGAGAGTTTATTCTTCTTCCCATTAAGTATTTCAACTGTTTATCTGTAAAATGATTGTTCAAGATTAGAAAGATATGTCTGTACTTTTCTAGAAACAGTGCCACTGCCACTTCTGTCTATGGCTTGTATCTGGTATTGCAGTTTAACTCTACTAAAGTCAATGGGGCTGAGCTGAGATACCACATGTATACCACCAGTTCTGGACAGGTGTGGTAGTATTTTTGGAAGCAAGCATCCATGTTTTTCTAATCCTGAAATTTTTTTTAGGGCCTTTAGGGCTTATTCAGAAGAACGTATATCTGCTGGGTATTCACGCCGGCCAATATACGGCGTCTCTATGCAGGGGGAGGAGGCTGGAAGAGCTGGGAGCAGTGCACCGAGCTCCTGCCCCCTTTCAGCCTCCTCTCCGCCCCTCGGCACTATTTGCAATGTGAGGAGATGGGATGGGGGCGGAGCTAAGTCTCAGGAGTTGGCCCCGCCTCCATCCAGCGTGAATATGCGGCCGATATATGGTCATTTGAATAAGCCCTATGGCTGTATTTACATGAATATTCTATATCATGCAGTTTGCAACAAAAAGCCCCCATGCTTTTGCTGTATGGTTTTGGCTATGCGGTGGACTAGATAAATGTATGAAGTCAGCCATGGGAGCTATTGGATTCATTTCTATAGGTGGCATTTCATTACTATTTCTTCAAAAACTTGAAAGTTTAGAATACATGTGTTCTTGCCAATGACATATTAATGTTACAGTTGGGACTGATTGTGGGTGGTCTAGTAAGCAAAATGCAAAGAAGTAGAAAAAAGAAATGAAATGTGTTAAGCATGCCTATTGAATTGCACCAAAGATATTCTTTAACATGTGCCATATTGATAAATTACTCACAATGTACATAATTTTTAGGGCTTTGGGTATCTTACGACATTCTTGCTTAGTCCCACCAATGTGCTTTAGGGTTCTATTTCTCTTTCAGGGTAAGGCCCCACAGAGCAGCCACGATGTGGCCAAAACTGTTCCAGTATGCTGTTCAAATTGATTGCTAAAGGCAGAAGGGTTTTGTGGTTAAAGCAACTTTTTACCAGCAAAATCATGTAGCCATTAAAGTGCTTTTGTCATTAGAAAAAAAAATCAGTACTTACTAGAGATGAGCGAACGCGTTCGTCCGAGCTTGATATTCGTGCGAATATTAGGGTGTTCGGGATGTTCGTTATTCGTGACGAACACCATGCGGTGTTCTGGTTACTTTCACTTCCTTCCCTGAGACGTTAGCGCGCTTTTCTGGCCAATTGAAAGACAGGGAAGGCATTACAACTTCCCCCTGCAACGTTTAAGCCCTATACCACCCCCCTGCTGTGAGTGGCTGGCGAGATCAGGTGTTCGCCTAATATAAAAGTCGGCCCCTCCCGCGGCTCGCCTCAGATGCGGTGTGAGTTAGATGAGGGACAGTGCTGTTTATACCGGAGCTGCTGTAGGGAAAGAATTGGTAGTTAGTGTAGGCTTCAAGACCCCCCAAAGGTCCTTATTAGGGCCACTGATAGCTGTGTGTTGGCTGCTGTTAGCAGTGGGATTTTTTTTTTCTCAAAATCGCCTCTGCAGACCGTTGCACCTGGCATTAGGGACAGAAGTGCTGCATAGGCAGGGAGAGTGTTAGGAGTGAGTGTAGCCTTCAAGAACCTCAACGGTCCTTTCTAGGGCCATATTTATCCGTGTGCAGTACTGTCCAGGCTGCTGTTGGCTGTGCTGCATTTTTTTTGGGCTTCTCAAAATCGCCTCTGCAGAGCATTCCACCCTCCATTGATACTGCAGGGAAAGAATTGTATAGGCAGGGCCACAACACAGTTATTATTCATAGAATATACGCAGTGCTGCCTGTTGGTGGGAAAAAACTGAAAACAAATCTATTTGTCCAGCCTCTGTCCGTCCTTACGGGCGGTGGACACGTGTGAGCTGCGTGAAAAACATTGCTAAATCATACGCAGCCAGCTACGCTTTACTGCTGGGTTCGCCATTTGCTTTCCTTAATTGGGAAAAAAAATACCTGCTCTCCAAGAGTTATAATAACTCTGCTACCCTCACGTTCTGTGACACATAAGCAGGGACACAGCACAGTTATTAAACTTCTCAGGTTCATTGAATATACGCAGTGCTGCCTGTTGGTGGGAAAAAACTGAAAAGAAATCTATTTGTCCAGCCTGTGTCCGTCCTTACGCCTGTGGAGACGTGTGAGCTGCGTGAAAAACATTGCTAAATCATACGCAGCCAGCTACGCTTTACTGCTGGGTTCGCCATTTGCTTTCCTTAATTGGGAAAAAAAATACCTGCTCTCCAAGAGTTATAATAACTCTGCTACCCTCACGTTCTGTGACACATAAGCAGGGACACAGCACAGTTATTAAACTTCTCAGGTTCATTGAATATACGCAGTGCTGCCTGTTGGTGGGAAAAAACTGAAAAGAAATCTATTTGTCCAGCCTGTGTCCGTCCTTACGCCTGTGGAGACGTGTGAGCTGCGTGAAAAACATTGCTAAATCATACGCAGCCAGCTACGCTTTACTGCTGGGTTCGCCATTTGCTTTCCTTAATTGGGAAAAAAAATACCTGCTCTCCAAGAGTTATAATAACTCTGCTACCCTCACGTTCTGTGACACATAAGCAGGGACACAGCACAGTTATTAAACTTCTCAGGTTCATAGAATATACGCAGTGCTGCCTGTTGGTGGGAAAAAACTGAAAACAAATCTATTTGTCCAGCCTCTGTCCGTCCTAACGCCTGTGGACACGTGTGAGCTGCGTGAAAAACATTGCTAAATCATACGCAGCCAGCTACGCTTTACTGCTGGGTTCGCCATTTGCTTTCCTTAATTGGGAAAAAAAATACCTGCTCTCCAAGAGTTATAATAACTCTGCTACCCTCACGTTCTGTGACACATAAGCAGGGACACAGCACAGTTATTAAACTTCTCAGGTTCATAGAATATACGCAGTGCTGCCTGTTGGTGGGAAAAAACTGAAAACAAATCTATTTGTCCAGCCTCTGTCCGTCCTAACGCCTGTGGACACGTGTGAGCTGCGTGAAAAACATTGCTAAATCATACGCAGCCAGCTACGCTTTACTGCTGGGTTCGCCATTTGCTTTCCTTAATTGGGAAAAAAAATACCTGCTCTCCAAGAGTTATAATAACTCTGCTACCCTCACGTTCTGTGACACATAAGCAGGGACACAGCACAGTTATTAAACTTCTCAGGTTCATAGAATATACGCAGTGCTGCCTGTTGGTGGGAAAAAACTGAAAACAAATCTATTTGTCCAGCCTCTGTCCGTCCTAACGCCTGTGGACACGTGTGAGCTGCGTGAAAAACATTGCTAAATCATACGCAGCCAGCTACGCTTTACTGCTGGGTTCGCCATTTGCTTTCCTTAATTGGGAAAAAAAATACCTGCTCTCCAAGAGTTATAATAACTCTGCTACCCTCACGTTCTGTGACACATAAGCAGGGACACAGCACAGTTATTAAACTTCTCAGGTTCATAGAATATACGCAGTGCTGCCTGTTGGTGGGAAAAAACTGAAAACAAATCTATTTGTCCAGCCTCTGTCCGTCCTAACGCCTGTGGACACGTGTGAGCTGCGTGAAAAACATTGCTAAATCATACGCAGCCAGCTACGCTTTACTGCTGGGTTCGCCATTTGCTTTCCTTAATTGGGAAAAAAAATACCTGCTCTCCAAGAGTTATAATAACTCTGCTACCCTCACGTTCTGTGACACATAAGCAGGGACACAGCACAGTTATTAAACTTAGATAATTCATTCACTAGAGGCAGTGGGGCCTTTCGTTTTCCAAAAAGGGCAAAAATTATATTTGGCCTGCAGTCTTGCGCCAATTTATTTCCTGCCTGTGAAATCAAATCACTGGTAATACAGCATGCTGAGGGGTAGGGGTAGGCCTAGAGGACGTGGACGCGGCCGAGGACGCGGAGGGCCAAGTCAGGGTGTGGGCACAGGCCAAGCTCCTGATCCAGGTGTGTCGCAGCCGACTGCTGCGCGATTAGGAGAGAGGCACGTTTCTGGCGTCCCCACATTCATCGCCCAATTAATGGGTCCACGCGGGAGACGGTTATTAGAAAATGAGCAGTGTGAGCAGGTCCTGTCCTGGATGGCAGAAAGTGCTTCGAGCAACCTATCGTCTACCCGCAGTTCTGCGCCGTCCACTGCTGCCAATCCGAATCCTCTGTCTGCTGCTCCTCCTTCCTCCCAGCCTCCTCGCTCCACTACAATGACACCTGCTCAGGAGCGGGAACACTCCCAGGAACTGTTCTCGGGCCCCTGCTTAGATTGGGCAGCAGCGGTTCCTCTCCCACCAGAGGAGTTTATCGTCACTGATGCCCAACCATTCGAAAGTTCCCGGGGTCCGGGGGAAGAGGCTGGGGACTTCCGCCAACTGTCTCAACAACTTTCTGTGGGTGAGGAGGACGATGACGATCAGACACAGTTGTCTTGCAGTGAGGTAGTAGTAAGGGCAGTAAGTCCCAGGGAGCAGCGCACAGAGGATTCGGAGGAAGAGCAGCAGGACGATGAGGTGACTGACCCCACCTGGTGTGCAACGCTTACTCAGGAGGACAGGTCTTCAGAGGGGGAGTCAAGGGCATCAGCAGGGCAGGTTGCAAGAGGCAGTGCAGTGGCCAGGGGTAGAGGCAGGGCCAGACCGAATAATCCACCAAGTGTTTCCCAAAGCGCCCCCTCGCGCCATGCCACCCTGCGGAGGCCGAGGTGCTCTAAGGTCTGGCAGTTTTTCACAGAGACGCCTGACGACCGACGAACAGTGGTGTGCAACCTTTGTCGCGCAAAGCTCAGCCGGGGAGCCAACACCAACAGCCTCACCACCACCACCATGCGCAGACATATGATGGCCAAGCACCCCGCAAGGTGGGACAAAGGCCGTTCACCGCCTCCGGTTTGCACCCCTGCCTCTCCCCCTGTGCCCCAACCTGCCACTGAGATGCAACCCCCCTCTCAGGACACAGGCACTACCGCCTCATGGCCTGCACCCACACCCTCATCTCCGCTGTCCTCGGCCCCATCCAGCAGTGTAGTTCAGCGCACCGTTCAGCCGTCGCTTGCGCAAGTGTTCGAGCGCAAGCGCAAGTACGCCGCCACGCACCCGCACGCTCAAACGTTAACCGTCCGCATCGCAAAATTCATCAGCCTTGAGATGCTGCCGTATAGGGTTGTGGAAACGGAGTCCTTCAAAAGTATCATGGAGGCGGCGGCCCCGCGCTACTCAGTTCCCAGTCGCCACTACTTTTCCCGATGTGCCGTCCCAGCCCTGCACGACCACGTCTCCCGCAACATTGTGCGCGCCCTCACCAACGCGGTTACTGCCACGGTCCACTTAACTACGGACACGTGGACAAGCACAGGCGGGCAGGGCCACTACATCTCCCTGACGGCACATTGGGTGAATTTAGTGGAGGCTGGGACAGAGTCAGAGCCTGGGACCGCTCACGTCCTACCCACCCCCAGAATTGCGGGCCCCAGCTCGGTGGTGGTATCTGCGGAGGTGTATGCTTCCTCCACTAAAGCACCCTCCTCCTCCTCCTCCTCCTCTGTCTCACAATCAAGATGTGTTAGCAGCAGCATGTCGCCAGCAGTCGGTGTCGCGCGGTGTGGCAGCACAGCGGTGGGCAAGCGTCAGCAGGCCGTGCTGAAACTACTCAGCTTAGGCGATAAGAGGCACACGGCCCACGAACTGCTGCAGGGTCTGACACAGCAGACCGACCGCTGGCTTGCGCCGCTGAGCCTCCAACCGGGCATGGTCGTGTGTGACAACGGCCGTAACCTGGTGGCGGCTCTGCAGCTCGGCAGCCTCACGCACGTGCCATGCCTGGCCCACGTCTTTAATTTGGTGGTTCAGCGGTTTCTGAAAAGCTACCCACGCTTGTCAGACCTGCTCGTAAAGGCGCGCCGGCTCTGCGCACATTTCCGCAAGTCCCACACGGACGCTGCCACCCTGCGCACCCTGCAACATCACTTTAAGCTGCCAGTGCACCGACTGCTGTGCGACGTGCCCACACGGTGGAACTCTACGCTCCACATGTTGGCCAGGCTCTATGAACAGCGTAGAGCTATAGTCGAATACCAACTCCAACATGGGCGGCGCAGTGGGAGTCAGCCTCCTCAATTCCTTTCAGAAGAGTGGGCCTGGTTGGCAGACATCTGCCATGTCCTTGGTAATTTTGAGGAGTCTACCCAGGTGGTGAGCGGCGATGCTACAATCATTAGCGTCACCATTCCTCTGCTATGCATCTTGAGAAATTCCCTGCAAACCATAAAGGCAGCTGCTTTGCGCTCGGAAACGGGGGCGGGGGAAGACAGTATGCCGCTGGATAGTCAGGGCACCCTCCTGTCTATTTCTCAGCGCGTACAGGAGGAGGAGGAGGAGCATGAGGAGGATGAGGAGGAGGGGGAAGAGACAGCTTGGCCCGCTGCTGACGGTACACCGGCTGATTGCCTGTCATCCTTTCAGCGTGTATGGCCTGAGGAGGAGGAGGAGGAGGAGGATCCTGAAAGTGATCTTCCTAGTGAAGACAGCCATGTGTTGCGTACAGGTACCCTGGCACACATGGCTGACTTCATGTTAGGATGCCTTTCTCGTGACCCTCGCGTTGCACGCATTCTGGCCACTACGGATTACTGGGTGTACACACTGCTCGATCCACGGTATAAGGAGAACCTGCCCACTCTGATTCCCGAAGAGGAAAGGGGTTCGAGAGTGTTGCTATACCACAGGACCCTTGCGGACAAGCTGATGGTAAAATTCCCAGCCGACAGCGCTAGTGGCAGAAGGCGCAGTTCCGAGGGCCATGTTGCAGGGGATGTGCGTAGATCGAGCAGCATGTACATCCCAGGCAGTGCAACAGTCTTTAAGGGCCTGGCCAGCTTTATGGCTCCCCACCAAGACTGTGTCACCGCTCCCCAGTCACGGCTGAGTCGGCGGGAGCACTGCAAAAGGATGGTGAGGGAGTACGTAGCGGATCGCACGACCATCCTTGGTGACGCCTCTGCCCCCTACAACTACTGGGTGTCGAAGCTGGACACGTGGCCTGAACTAGCCCTGTATGCCCTTGAGGTGCTTGCTTGTCCTGCGGCTAGCGTGTTGTCGGAGAGGGTGTTTAGTGCGGCTGGGGGAATCATCACCGATAAGCGTAGCCGCTTGTCAACCGACAGTGCCGACAGGCTAACACTCATCAAGATGAACAAAGGCTGGATTTCGCCAGACTTCTGTTCTCCACCAGCGGACAGCAGCGATACGTAAGCAATACGTAGGCTGCACCCGCGGATGGAAGCTACGTTCTCTCTCACCATCCAAAACGGGGACATTTGTGCTTCATCAATCTGTGTCTAATATTCCTCCTCCTCCTCCTCCTGTTCCTCCTCGTGAAACCTCACGTAATCACGCTGAACGGGCAATTTTTCTTAGGGCCACAAGGCTCACTCAAATAATTTTTCTGAACAATTTTTATAAGTTTCAATGCGCTTAAAAGCATTGGAACTTTAACTTGAACCAATTTTTCGTTACACTGGGCTGCCTCCAGGCCTAGTTACCACTTAAGCCACATTAACCAAAGCGATTAATGGGTTTCACCTGCCCTCTTGGCTGGCCATGGCCAATTTTTGGGATGTACATTAGTACTGTTGATACAGCAATTTTTGTGGGCCCTCGCCTACAGTGTAATCAAATTAATTTTTAGCCCACCTGCATTACAGCTGACGTTACCTCAGCTGTGTTGGGCAATGCAATGGGATATTTTTGTGTACCGCCGGTGGGTTCCAGGGAGCCACCCATGCTGTAGGTGCACACTGAGTTTTTAATACTTCTGTACACTTCTAAAGAACCCGTCTGACTGGGGCATGCAGTGTGGGCCGAAGCCCACCTGTATTACGCACGACATTACTACCTCAGCTGTGTTGGGCAATGCAATGGGATATTTCTATGTACCGCCGGTGGCTTCCTGGCACCCACCCAGGCAGTGGGTCCACAGGGAGTTAAACCTACATGTGTCCACTTGTAAAGAACCCCAGTCTGACTGGGGCATGCAGTGTGGGCCGAAACCCACCTGCATTAACCCTTTCCAGTCCACTGTGTGACCTGTGAAGACATTAGGGTTTAAGGCTGTACAGCTCCGTTGTTGGTAGACGTCCGTCGGGGTTCTCTTACTGTATATTGCCAGCCTCTCTGCTGTCGGAGCCTATCCTACGTGTCAGCTCATGCAGTACTGGCTTTAGCCAGCATATAGCGCCGTTGTATAACAGCAGAAAAAGAGTAAGCCCCCTAGGAAAACCATATACAAATTGGATTGGAAAGGGTTAAGCACAACATTACTACCTCAGCTGTGTTGGGCAATGCAATGGGATATTTCTATGTACCGCCGGTGGCTTCCTGGCACCCACCCATGCTGTAGGTGCACACGGAGTTTTTACTACATCTGTACACTTATAAAGAACCCCAGTCAGACTGGGGCATGCAGTGTGGGCCGAAGCCCACCTGCATTAAGCACGACATTACTACCTCAGCTGTGTTGGGCAATGCAATGGGATATTTCTGTGTACCGCCGGTGGGTTCCAGGGAGCCACCCATGCTGTGGGTCGACAGGGACTTCACAATAGGGAGTTGTACCTGCCTGTGTCTATGAATTAAAAAGCCCGGTCTGACTGGGGCATGCAGACACCTTGACAGAATGAATAGTGTGTGGCACATAGGTTCCCCATTGCTATGCCCACGTGTGCAGCTCCTGATGGCGGTGGCACAGGATTCTATTTATCATTGCTTCTGTACAGCATTGTGGGCTATCGCTCCGCCACTTTTAAAGAGGGTCGCTGCCTAGCCGTGCCAACCTCTGCAGTGTGTGCCTGCGGTCCCTCGTCATGGCAGACGCAATTCTAAATAGACATGAGCGTGGTGTGGCATGAGGGCAGCTGAAGGCTGCGCAGGGACACTTTGGTGTGCGCTGTGGGGGGGAGGGGGGCCGTTTGGGCAGCATGTAACCCAGGAGAAGTGTCAGTGGAGTGTCATGCAGGCAGTGATTGTGCTTTGTTGGAGGTAGTGTGGTGCTTAGCAAAGGTATGCCATGCTAATGAGGGCTTTTCAGAAGTAAAAGTTGTTGGGAGGGGGGGGGCCCACTCTTGCCGGTATTGTGGCTTAATAGTGGGACCTGGGAACTTGAGATGCAGCCCAACATGTAGCCCCTCGCCTGCCCTATCCGTCACTGTGTCATTCCCATCACTTTCCTGAATTGCCCAGATTTTCACACATGAAAACCTTAGCGAGCATCGGCGAAATACAAAAATGTTCTGGTCGCCCATTGACTTCAATGGGGTTCGTTGTTCGAAACGAACCCTCGAGCATCACGGGAAGTTCGTTACGAATAACGAACACCCGAACATTTTGGTGTTCGCTCATCTCTAGTACTTACCTATTCCTCCCTGTCAGTCTTCTTACCGCATCTTCTCCCTGCTGATCTTCTCCTGGCTCCTCCAGTCCCCCGGGTCACCTCACCTCCAGCAGGCTGGATCCTCATCTTCCTGTTTTGGAGCATCCATTAGCTGCAGTTCACTTCCTGCAAGGCAATGAATGCTACAAGTGACGTAGCATTCACTGCCTAGCAGAGAATGCCCAAACATCAGCAGCCTGCTTTAGTGCGCATGCGCGATATCTCGCCGATACTGTTTCATATAGTATATGAAACACTAGTAGCGAGACTTCGCACATGCGCAGTCATGCTAAGGCAGGCTGCCGAGTATTCGGCATTCTCTTCTAGACAGTGAATGCTACGTCACTAGTGATGTAGTGTACATTGCCCTGGAGGAAGCAGAATGCAGGCAATGTACACTTCATCACAGGAAGAAGAGGATCTGGCCAGCTGGAGGGGAAGTGACCCGGGGGACTGGAGGAGCCAGGAGAAGATCGGTGAGGAGAAAATCTGGTAAGAAGGCTGCCTGGGGAGGAATAGGTAAATATAGAATTATTTTATTTCAATGACAGATCAGGTCTGAACATTATTGACCACTCAATTTCGAAAAAATGCAAAGGCATTATCAATAGATTGAAAAACATGCTGAGGATCTTGCTTTTGGCCACAATATGGCAGTGTGTCTGGCGCTCCTTGGCTGCTCCA